>NC_138977.1:149603761-150079540 GCF_964341445.2 Mesoplodon mirus | reverse complement strand
TTAATGAATCCTAAATTCACTCTTCAATTTAAAAGATGAAAATGGAAACTTCTCACTGATTATCAAGCTAATCTGGGATTTTAGTGAAAGACAACTTCAGCCCACTTCTTCTCAGCACCCCCTAGCCCCCCAGTCACTCCTCAAAACAGCTCTCCACCACAAAAGCAAAATATCTAGCAAATTTTATACCAGTGTCCACAAGACTATGGGTATCTGCCACAGCCTGGCAAGTAATGTGCAGAAACAGACACCTCTCCTACAAAGGGGTAACAGGAAGGGGTGGGTCTAGTGTAAGAATATTACCACACTTCCCATTCAATCAAAAGAAAAAATACCCATTTGCATCAATATTCTAACAAAAATCCATGATACAAATAAAGATCCCCAGGCCAAATTCTTTCCAGTAATAGTTGACATGAGTAAGGAGATCATACAGGAATAGACAGGTTGGATTGATGATTCTCTGACGTGAAACAGATGTTCCTTTCAACCCTGGGTACAGCTAATTTAAAATAATGGTTAAACAAAGACCTTCCGAATTGGTATGATGTCTCTATTCGTCACACATAAAGGAAGATGCTCATAATTCACTTCTTACTCTGAAACTCTACTTCTATTTCTTTTTCACACATCAAAAGATCTAACTAAATTACAATACTTTCTTACCTATGTGTTACATGCACATATGTTATAATGAAAATTAATCAGGTTAGTAAATCAATAATTCCTATAGTACACTACAGGGTACTATCTTTTTCATAAACTACTTTGTATTTCTTGAATGTGTGCTTGTGTGTGTACAGTATTTCCTCCAGTCCTAGGAACATATACAAGATAAATAAAAACATAGGTTTTCACAATAAACTTGGACACAAGTGTTCATAGCAGCATTATTTATACTAACAGCCAAAAAGTGGAAACAATCCAAATTCCCATCAACTGATGAATGTATAAACACAATGTGGTATATCCATACAATGGAACATTAGTCAACAATAAAACATGTTACAACATAGATGAACTTTGAAAATATTATGCTAAATGAGAGAAGCCAGTCACAAAAGACTACATAATGTATAATTATATATCTATAAAATGCCTAGAATAAGCAAATTTATAGACATACAAAGTAGACTAGTGGTTGCCTGGAGTTGGCAGGGGAAAGAAGGAAAGGTGGGAACAGGGAATAACTGCTAATAGGTAAGAGGTTTCTCTGGGGAATGAGGAATCTCACATTTAACACATCAAAACCTGAACTCTTGATTTTCCACCCCAATCTACTTCTACTCCACTATTCCCCATCTCAGTTAACAGCACCACCTTTGGACAGCTGATTTGGCTACAAATCTAGTAGTCATGCCTCTTCACTTTCCTTCACACCTCACAATCTTTCCATCAGCAAGTCCTATATCTTCTCCTTCCAAAATACATCCTTCTCACCATATCTACTGCCACTTTCACATCTCCCATAGGCTTCAAGAGTCTCCTAACTAGTCTTGTTTTCACTCACACATCCTTCCAATTTCTTTTCCACATGGCAGCCAGAGAGAGATTTTTAAGACAAAATCTGGTCATATCACTTCCCTGATCCACATCCTCAATATGGCTTACCACTGCTTTAAAATAAGATTCAAACTCCTTAATATTGGCTAAAAGGCTCTATCCAATCTGCCCTCTGCCCATCTCCCAAGATCACTGTGCTGTGTACTTCTCTCCTCCCGGCTAATTACACTCCAGATTTGATGGCTTTCTTCCTACTCTTTAGCAAGCTCATTGTCACCTTGGTCTTTTGGCCTGGAATGTTCTCTCACATTTTCTCATAGTTTGCTTCTTATTATTAACGTCTCAGCTCAAATGCTAATGTCCTCAGAGAGGCCTATCCAAAGTAACCCCACTTGGGGTCACTAACTTATAGCCCTGTTTTATTTACTTCATAGCACTGTAGGGCACTTATCTATTTAAATGGCTCCTCCAGCCTCTCCCATACCAAGTTTGCTCACAGCTGTATTTCTAGAATCTAGAAATTTGCCCACCCATAGTAGTTGCTCAATAAATGTGTGTTCAGTAAATGAGTGAATGAATGATGACTGATGTAATGGGGGTAAAATAAGACATGAGATCCCTTGGGAACTAGAGAAACAAAGTCCAGGGCTACAAAAACTTCAGCATAAAAGACCTCAAATTTCCATTTATTAGACAAAAGCTAGTAACTCAGAATGGTGTAAAGATGTCTTCTTTTCTAGAACTTAAAAGTCCAAACTCAAGACACAATGTCGTTTGTGGGAAATCAGGTGGTAGAGGGAGAGAAAAGTAGGAGTAATTATATACTAAACATCATAGTAACATGAAAAGGGAGAAAGAACTGGGAAATGAATAAGGAAATGGAAAAGTATTTGATGTAAGAAGAAAAAAATGAAACACATTCTGATCACATCTACCTCACTTACAATCTTTGGGTTCACTGCCTTTGTAGTGAACTTAGAAAAACAAACAGAAAAATGACACAAATTTTTAAGAAAATTATTCACTAAACCAATGCTTTTGGGAAAACTTATCAAACCAAAAGTCCTTATCATCAGTCAATGAACCAGAGATACACATATAGGAAAGTAAGCAAAGGCACATAAAATTGAGTGTTCGTGATGATAAACCTTATTAAAGGTTGGTAATAATACATCCAGGATGAACTAGCTTATGTCTTTACAATATTTATTTCATATTCCTGATCTGTAATAATTTTCCTCCATAAGCAGTGCTTTCCTACTGATGAAATTATGGATAACTCAAACATTAAAAGCTGCCTGCAGAGTCTTGTTTATGTAGAGAAATTGAAAAAAATTGATAGAAATTAGGGAAATACCTAATATAGATTGTGAACTAAAGAGTCCCCAGGCTTCCCGTTCAGGTAGAAGGAGAAATCTGCTACCAAACATTCCAAAATGGTATCTTTGTGGCTGTCATTCCTATAGAATAAAACTTTCTTCCCAATTTTCTGCTTTCTAACTTCCTCCCCACCTCCTCTGTCCTGCCAGATGTACCGTAGAAAGAACATAATAGAATGACAACAGCAAGGGCTTTTGCTATTACCTAGGGCTGGATTTAAATTCTATTCTTACTAGCTGTACAAATTAAAGAAAATATATATATAAAAAAAAACAGAAAAGCAAAAGAAAAAGAAACCTTCCTCCTTAAATGTTTAAAAAGTGCCAAAATCCCACCTCACCTTGTGAAGACCTAGGCAGTTTGGGCCTAGATTCAAGGCCATGTTCACTGTACCTGCTAATGACCCACTGCACACTGCTTTTGGGGGACCCCTCTCTACAATCCCCAAAGACCATCCCAAATCTGTTCTCTCTAAGCTCTCATTCCTACTTCTATTTCTCTTATTCTCAGCTGAACTGTAACTGTCTTCTTCTCCACTCCAAATGCCTTAGCATCTGTGCAGTCTTCTCCTGCTGCCCCCTGAAGAAGAATGTCTTTTTCCCCCACACACCCAAGTCTCCAGGGTTCTACCTCCCAGATTTTACCCTCTTCCTTTACATTATCAGTCTTTCTATTCTCTAGTGATTCTTTTTCCTCTTCCTTCAAATAAGCTTCAGTTTTACTTATCACCAAAGTTAATTCCCTTGACTGGATTAATCCCTGAAATTACCCCTTGGCATGTGTGTCTGTCTCTCTTTTCCTATTTTATTAAACAAGCAAGGTTTTGCATGTTATCTCCATTTATTCTTTAATCCAAAGAAATAGGTTTTTTTCTATCTCCATTCAGCAAATATTTATTAAATACCAATTATATTTCAGGCAACATGCTCAGTTACAAGGATGTGAAGATGAATAACAGACTAGCCTGATCCTCATGACTCCTTCACTCACATGACTGAAATTCTGCTATCTGGGAAACCAAGGCCTTTTCTTGGTCCTCATTTCTGTCTATTTCTCTGTAACATCGAACATCACTAGCCATCCCCTCCTTTGCAGAAATTCTCTGAGTTCAAAGCACTGCATTTTCCTTTTCTGACATATCCTATCACTTCTCTTAAACTAATCCTACTTCCCCTTTCATCCATTAAAATGCAGGTATGTATTCCCCCACATCACTGTCCTAGGCTCTCTTTTCTTTCCTTTCTATCTTCTGTCCTTTGTGATCTTTTCCACTGGCATGTCATCTCTGTGCAGACAAGTCACAAAAAGCAGCTAAACTGATTACTGCAGTTTATTATAGATTAAAAACAAACGAACAAACAAACAAACAAGGCTTGGAGAGGTTACTAAGTTCACCCAAGATCACAAGAACTGGGAACTGGTAGAGACAGATCTTGAACCTTGGCAATCTGATTTCAGAGCAGATGCTCTTAACCTATAGAGTACACTGTGCTGCTTCCCGAGTCCCTTCCTCAAGGATCACGCTCAATTTTCAATGGTCTTTTAGATATTTCAACCTGAATATACAGCTTAAACACACGTCAATTCATCATCTTCCTTCATTAAAATCAGTTCTTGATTTTGACTTCTCAGTTTGTTATATGAAAGCTACAATTTTCCCCATGATTCAACTTGAAACCCCAGTCAGCCTTATCCTTCATTATCTTAAGGTTTCAGAATTTCAGTATCTTACACTCTAAGCCAATCCATTCTTCTTACTCACTGCTGCCCAGTAATGTCTTAGATGACCTCTTTAAAGTGTCACCGCTGTATTTAAGACAATATTCTCAACTTGGCAATCAAAAACCTTCACATGTTTACAATTTTGGTTTTTTTTCCTGATTTCCCAGGTTCTCTATCTTCTGCCCAAACATTTCTGCACCCCTGTGTCCTTTATCCTTCCTTCCTCCCATCCATCTTAACTTCTACTTCCTCAGTGTTACTTTTCTTGCTTCCACAACTAAATGGCGCTACTAGGTACACTGAATTATCATACTACATTGTTTTATTATTCATCTTTATCTTTCCTATAATCATTTATGTGTGTCTCCTATTCTCCAAACCATGCTACACGTTTCTTTGTGGGAACTGAGCATATTTTATTATTTTCATGCCTCCTACAGCTTGCTTTTGCCAAGGCATAATGCAAATAGCCCTGAAAACTTTTAGGGAAAATGCTAACCTTGCTTTCTTTCCTCATCAAGAGTAGATATAGGCTATCATATTCTTCATTATTAAATGTTAAGCTCCCAAAGGTACATAATCATACAGAGGAAAAGAGAGACAGACTTTACTTTCTTGGGGATAAAAAAGCAGGATATAAAATGTTTTAAAGATAGAATATTTTTATGGGAATAGGGTTACTGACCCAGAGACCTACCCAAATTCCAGTCCAGGTAATTCACTCCTTGCTCTCTAAATCCCTCTGCTATTTCAGCTGGGTAATGCTGGCTCCTCCACTCCATGGACCAGGAGGGAATGGGACATGCACTATGAAACAGCTGCAACATGCCACTCGGGAGGACAGGCCTCAAAGCACTGGACACAAGAATCCCCAAGTGTCCCTCAGCCACACTCCAGAAGTACTGTGGGACTCAGTTAGGGAACGTCTCAGATCCTTGAATGAAAGACGCTAACCAAGCATTACTGTGAGCTACAAGAATTTTTCAAAACTCATTTCTCACTTCTCTCCACCTTTCTTCCCCAAAGCTTGCTATAAACAGTCTGAATGAAACATTTATATGCTAGATGGAGGAGAAATTATCCTCTCAAAGCTAAGTGCTATTTTTAAGACTGACTCTGTGTGTGTTCACTGTATATTTCTAATACTGGTATCTCTCAATTTGGATTTAGTTGGTTCAGATTATTCTAAAACATAGTCTCCTACCTAAAATAGTTTCTCAAAGTTTGCAAAAGGTTAACAGATATTAATTTCATTAAAAAAATCATTATTAGTTTAAAAGATTAACTATCTCAGTGATCCTTTAGCCATTCCTGTTCAAGTCTTAGGGCCTTCTCTATACTATGTCACTGGCCGATGATAGATACTATGATTATTAGCACTAAATAGAGGATACAGCACTGTAAGTAATCCAATAATTGGTTCTCTGTCAAGATGAGATATGATATCTTCTTTCAAACAGACTTAAGGTTAACAATTAAATTTTGTTATCCCTTCTCCTAATCATAAAATACATAGAAGCAGGGGGAAAAGTCAATCCAAAGAATATTTATTTCCAAAAATAATTTCCAAAGCACATAAATACTAGTGAAAGTAGGCCTCAATCCTATTTACATTTATAGGAGCTCAATAGTTCTCTGATACTTTTTTTTTTTTCCTTCTCCAATTCTACTAGAATGAAAACTGGCCTAAATGAAAGTGGCCTGAAATCAGGAGCCCTCCACTCAGATAACAGTAGACTTTGACCCTGAAATTCTGCTTGCAAACTGGAATTAGGATTTTTCCCACCCTACTTTCTAATGACTATACCAACCTTGAGTCACTGTTTTTGAAGTCAATAGAAGGCTTTCTCCTCCACAAAGCTCCTACACCAAAACAAAAAAATTCTACTCTGAATTATATATATATATATATACACACACACATATATCTATATGTATATATAGAGAGAGAATAAAACAATATAGCCCCCCTTTAAACTACAAGTTACATAGTCCTTAATATTAACAAAACTGGGGAGATCTTACAAATTAAAATGTTTTATAGATGCTAAGTTCCCTTAAAAAAAATTAGGAGGAAAACATTGCATGGTTAAGCCTAGCTAGGGAGGTTAAATATTTAAATTGAAGTTGTCTTCTAAGTGAATGAGAGATTTTTTCCACTATTTAAGGGAAGGGAATAAATGACTATTTTCTACCATCAGCTTGTGCTAAATTATATATCATATCACAGAATTAATCTGTTAATTTTGAGCTTTTCTTAAAAGAGTACAGTGTATACAAATCTAACTGCTAAAAGTTCTGGGTCCCTAAATATGTATTCATTTATCATAATATGATGTAGTTTGGGAGTCATTTATTCATTCATTTATTCAATAAATATCTGTGAAGGATCCCAGGCACTACTCTAGACACTGGGAATTCAGGCAGTGAATAATGTCAATACCATTTTTAGACATCTTACTTACCTTTGGCTTTGAACCAAAACCTACATTTTCTTAACAAGTTATTCATCCAATATCACAACTGCAGAAACCATCTAGTTTTTCTTGTTTATAAACACAAATGGGATTCCCTAGGGCACTTTTAATATTGGTTGATTTTTTTTAAAAAACTCTAATTATCCTCCTGTCTTTTATCTTTCACTCAGTCACTCAAAATTTTTTTTTTGTATTTGCCTCAAAGCTACATAAAACAAAATATGAGGTAGATAAGTTATTATTCCTCTCTTAACATCTGTTCATCCCTAATGACTCAGGGCTGTAAAATCCCCAAAACCCAACATATTTAATACCTTCCAACAGATCCTGCTGCACTTACATGATTCACTGAAAGAAAAAATGTCCATCTCTTTTCATCAATTTTTGCACGCTTTCATGAAACTTTATATACAGTAGGTTGACCACTCAGGGTTAAAAAATACTTATATACTTTCCAGTTCACTCTTTATTGGCACTTAATGATTTCTTTGCTTGTCATTAATTTTTAAAATAATATCCTATTATATCTTTTCTATCCAACTTTAAATTCAAAAGTGGTCATTTTCAAAACCCAGTTCCAAGATCAGCTCCTCTAGTAAGTTTTCCCTTACCTTTCAACAACCCAGTTACCTTCTTATACCCCAGAATGAGTAAATATTTCCATTGTGACACTCATCAACCTGCCTGATAATATACTTCGATTGTGACACTTATCACCTGCCTGGTAATATACTTGACTCCACATCTATTTCACCTTGAAATGAAGGACCTTATCTTTGTACTTTGTTTATTTAGCAGGGGGTGTGGAACAAGGTAATTGTTCTTTTGTTAAATTGAAATTGAAATTTAGAATCATGCTTCCCAAAATTCAGCTTTACTAGCATAGTTAAATGTTATTGGTGGCAATGTACAACACTGCATAATGCAATCTGGCAACATTTATCAAGAATTTTGATAATTCAATCCTCTAACCCATTAATTCTCCTTTATGAATATCCCCTAAGAATCAGAAATATGAAAAAGTTTTACAAAACAATGTTTACTATCATGTCATTTATCATAGCAAAGAACATTTTTTTAAAAAGCTAGCAATATAAAACTGATGTTTTACTTAGTGAAGTGTAATTCAAAGGATTTGTAGTCACATAGGGAAATTTTATAATATTAAGCAAAAAAGTAGGACACAAAATTGTGTATTTTAGTCTAGTATTCTGACAAATTAAGAAGAAAGAAAGAAAGAAAACAAAATAGTAACAGTGATTGTTTGGGGTAACAACTTTGAATGTGTCTTCCTCTTTCTATTTTTCTGTACTTCCCCAATTCTGTATTTAGAATATATATTTTTATATAATTTTTAAGTGTTTTTATCCAAGTTGGTAATAAATAATTTAAAAGGTATTTCAGAGGTATGTCCAAAGTGTACATTTCTCTCTGTAACAAATATGAATATATATATAATCTTTAATATAAAAGCATATACAATTTGCTTTACTAAAATAATAAAAGATTCATCATAAATAAAGTTTCTACAAAATGGCCAGAATGTTCAGCTGAACTAACTTCACAAATCACTTCTGCCACATCTGGCCTTTAAATTGCCATTTAAAAATATGATTGAAACGCTTTTATGAAAAGAGCATATTTTCTAAAATATATATATGATATATACTGTAAAGTTATAGAATTGTGAAATCCCCAATTTCCTGTAACATATCACACAAGAAAAGTTCCTTGAAGAGGAAACACAAATAAGTGCTCTAAAATATGTGTTCTGTTTTCCAATATTGAAACAAGTACACTTCCCAGTCCTTCCACCAAGTTTCAGAATTGACAGACACAGCAATTATAACAGCTGGCGTCTAACTGCCTTTACTAAAAAATCAAATAATTACTCTAAGCAAATAATATCCATGATTTGTGTACCCAAAACTCTATAAAGTATCACCAAAATGCTTTTTAAAGTGAGCTTTGTTAAAAGCTAAGTGAAAAAGTAACCACCTCTGGAGAATGGATCAAAAATTTAAAAATCCAAACATGTTTTAAAAATGTAATGATGACATGAATCTGACATTACCTAAGTGATACTGATGGACACACAGACAATGAAAATGTCACCCCTTATTATTGAGCCACTTTACATTACATGGTTTAAAAAAAAAAAAAGCAATGAGAATTTGTATGTAGTTGCTCAAAATTTTACTGAATTATACAAAATTCTTTCCAATGAATAATCCGTCATCTGAAAGCTAATGGAATAATTAGGGAATTGTGAATAATTGAGAATTAATTTATTCAGTTAGTGAATGCCACCTGACATGAAACCTTAACTCAATTGTCATTTATTTTATCTGTCATAGGACTCTGTTAATCAGAGGTCTATTTCAAAAGACAGAATCTTATTTGCTCACCCATTCATTTGTCCATTCATTCAACAAACTTTGACAAGTATATGCAATATTGTAATTACCGTGCCAGGCACAGATTCAAAGATAAGTTTAAAAATGTCCACAAGATGCTTGAAAGCTACAACATAAATAACTGCAATACAAGGAGAGACATGTGACAAGCTCCTAAAGAAATATGAAAAAGGTACTCAAAAGATGAGAAAAATCATCACATCTGGCTAGAGAAGGGAAGGAGGGGTGGAGAGGAAGTCAGGGATGGCTTCCTGGAGGAAGCAACACCTGAACTGGGTCTTAAAGGAGAGAGGAGTTCAACAGTACTGGGTGTACCCATTCTACCTGCAGGGCGGAGCCGGACTTTTCCCCTTCCTTTGAACATGCTGCTTTACTTTGCCTGGCCAACCATTTCTCCTTTTTTTCTAACAGGCTCACTTATCATTCTAAACACAATCTCACACATAAATCTCTTCATGAAATCTGTGATACCAACCACCTCCAACCGTATCTCCATTGAAGGCCCTGTGAATACCCCTATTACAGCCCTTAAAAGCTCCGTATACTGTATTTACCAGGCTAGCATCCACATTAATAGATCATGAAATACCTGAGGGCAGAATCTCTACCTTTCACGTCCATCTCTAGATCTGATCAAATGCTCAGCACAGTGGGTACTTAGAGGTCTAGTGACAAGGTGATTAAATGGATAAAAAATGTTGCAACTATCAGCTGGAAAACCTGTGTAAGAAGCTATTTAAAAGAGTTGAATTAAGAGGAAAAGAAAGCTCAAATTAGAATGGTGAGAAAGAAGAGAAGGAAAAGGAGTTGAGATAGGTTAAGGGAAAGACTGGTTAAGGGAAAGAAAGGAATTAAGCCTTCTTGAAAGCCTGGGGAAATTATGTTGTCATTCACAGAAGGGGAAAATGGTGAGTCCACTGGGGATGTGGAGAGTTTGGGCCTGGATTACTAGTCAATACATGTCAGCAGAAATTTAAGTTATCTATAACATAGCCTCCAAAAATTGCAAAAGTATTTCTTTACCAAAACATCAAATTTTAATTTAAATACTAATGTCATAATGTGGCATATCTCAACTCTCTATAACTTCCCTATAAGATAGAATAAAAATCTGATTAATTTTCACTTACTACATTTACCTTTAATAAGTTAGTTTTATACAACTTACTCTTACTGATTTCAACGTGTACCCATCATTATAAATGAAATTTCTTTAAAAGGAATTTCTTGTTACTAAAAAATTTCCAAATAATTTAAGCCTTCTCTAGCCTTAAGGGAGAAGGTAAGATTATATACTAATATATGAGAATTAATGCAGTTTATTCCATGATTTATACACATACAACTCAAAATAAAATACAATTTACCTAGATAATAAGTGCATAGTTTTTCCATTGGCACCTGATTCATCGACTAAGATCAACCAGTTAATTAAAAAGTCCCAGAGTATAGGGAAATAAAAGAGGTGGCTCTCCCAAAAAAGTTAGGGATAGTGATTAACTCTTAGAATGAGGCAAGGGATGGGAATCAGCAAGAACACACAAGCAGCTTCAAAAGTAAAGGAAATGGGGCTTCCCTGGTGGTGCAGTGGTTGAGAGTCCGCCTGACGATGCAGGGAACACGGGTTCGTGCCCCGGTCCGGGGAGACCCCACATGCTGCAGAGTGGCTGGGCCCGTGAGCCATGGCCACTGAGCCTGCGCATCCGGAGCCTCTGCTCCGCAACGGGAGAGGCCACAACAGTGAGAGGCCCGCGTACCGCAAAATAAAAATAACAATAAAAAAATAATAAAGGGAATGTTCTAATTATTAAGTGGGTGGAGGTTTACTAAGTGCTTGATTACTGTTTTATAATTAAATATGCATAATTGCATATATCAAATTTTATGTAACAATTTTTTTAATCCCTGTGCAATCTAACAAAAAGTAGAGAACCTTAGGTAGAACAATTAACTGTATGTAAATATTACATAACAATATTATACATATATCTTTATACTGCTTGCTATACCCACGAGTTATTTTTCCAACAAATAAAAAACTTAAGTTTGTATTTTTCTTTCAGTTGCCATACTTCTGTATGAATCTGACACATACAACAGTGCTGTCCAAGAAGAAACAACGAAACACACATTTGTCTTCCATTCTTCACTGGTCTAACAAGATGAGGCAGAGGAGAATGCCTTTCTGAGCAGGTTTCTCTGAGCTTTGGCTAAGGGCTGAGTTTTAAGTAAATCATTTAGAAGAAGTAATCCTAGGAACTTTATGTTAATCAGTTAATAAATTAAGTTCACCAAAATATTTCATTCTTCTGTAATTATTTTCCTATCTTATTATTATTATTATTTTTTTGGCTGTGTTGAGTCTTCGTTTCTGTGCGAGGGCTTTGTCCAGTTGCGGCGAGCGGGGGCCACTCTTCATCGCGGTGTGCAGGCCTCTCACTATCGCGGCCTCTCTTGTTGCAGAGCACTGGCTCCAGACGCGCAAGCTCAGTAGTTGTGGCTCACGGGCCTAAGTTACTCTGCTGTATGTAGGATCTTCCCAGACCAGGGCTCGAACCCACGTCCCCTGCATTGGCAGGCAGATTCTCAACCACTGCGCCACCAGGGAAGTCCCCTTTCCTACTATTTTAAAAAGATTTTTCACTACATTGTTTTCCTTTCACAAAACAGCATGGCGAGGCCTTCTGAAACTTCATTTTGATCTTATGTTGCTGCAGCAATTAAAACACTGTCTTCTCTCACAAGTTGGAACCCCAAATATATTTTCCCCCAATAAATACTCAGTTCCATACACTGCATTGGGAATATAAAGATGTATATAAGGCATAGTTCTTTTTATAAAGGAACCTGAAGTTTAGTGGGGAGATGAGTCAAGCACATACAGATCAGTACAGAAAGATTAAGATAAGTTCTCTGTAACAGCAATCAATGGGATGTGATGATAGAAAGATCCAGGCTTTAGAGCCAGAGAAAACCGGGTTGAAATTCTTGATTCTACCATTTACTAACAATGAAGCTCTTAGTAACTCAGAGTAACTCTTATTAACTCTATTTAAAAATGGAGATAACATTGTCTATCTGAATGTTGCAGTGTGGATTAAATAAAGTGTCTTAAAAGGAGACTGTAGTATTAGAAAAGGGTTCACCTAACTAAAAAAAGTCAGTGATGATGTTGTTCTGTGACTGTGTATAATTATAATAGTTGATATTTAAAATCAAAACCTAACAACAAACAGAGCTGTGCTCTCTCCCCTCCAAACCTACCAGTCTCCCCATCCTAGAATAAGACACAGGTTATGGCAGATGAAAGGTCTATGAATTCACCTTAAGTATTGTGATATCTACTTTAACTGGAATCATAAGAATTTTGTCACCTAAAAAATTTCCTACTACAAAAATAACTTCTTACTAATAGTCACAATAAACATACCATAAGAATACAATAACATTTTCATTATAATCAGATATCTAAACTATTTTGAACACTCTCTCCAAATTGTTTATTTAGACCTTGGTACTTGAGCCCCATCTGCATTATGGTTTTAAAATTTTATTCAAATCCATATTATATAAAAGCCTTCCTTCATTTCCCTAGGCAGAAATAATCTTTCCCTCCTTTGAAAATCCACAGCACTTTATTCATGCTAGAATTATACCATCATTTATGTCTTCTGTGCTCTCTATTTGTGTAGATGTGTAAAATTTAATAATTTTAATCATTAAATATTTATCAAATAAAAACATAAAATGAGGTCATCTTTGTGAATGTGCTTAGTAATCTATAAAGCAGTATAAAATATAAATTATAAAGGTATTATATTTTACAGTAAAAATATTTTGCTAAGGCTCCACTTAATACATCGCAGTACAATTTACTAAATGATACTACTATAATTTAAAAGCTTTAAAATAGCCTTCCATGTAAACAATCATTAAGCAATTGCCAATAATTTATTTTTTAAAAAAACTGTACACACTATACCCCAATAAATGAGTATTTACTTAAAAAAAAAAATACTGACCAGCCCTAGAGACACTAGGAGCTGGCCTACCTCAGTATGAGCCCAAGGAAAAGACTTAAAAATTAAACTTTGAGTTAACAAAAGAAGTTAAATGTCCAAGAAAATCCTACTATGTGCTTTATAGTAATTCATGATTGTTAACATTGAAAAAACTCATAAAAATTAATTACTAAATTTTAGTTTTTATATTGAATTGATTCAATATTTCAATGGAAATGAAAAGTATTAATCTAAATGTATAAACAATCAAGGTTCTCAGGGTGTTCAATTCCTACTGAATGATCAGTCAGGTAGAGGTTATACGAGTTATTAACCATCACAGTGAAGTACTTGACAACCACATTCCCTAAGTTTGCCTTATTTAATGATGCTGGAATACTTAAAGTATTTTCATTATTTCCTGGAAATATAGATATACATGTTTATTTTCTATCTCCTACCTTTGAATATCAATAATATTTTTATTCACCAAAATAGAAAAATAAATATTTAATATTAAAGCCTATGTAAATGTAAATACAACTAAACATAACCAAAGGACACTAAAATGATAAGGATGATACATGCCACTTTGGGTCTCAATAATTGAAGAGTTGTAGAGATTCCATGTACAAAAATCAAATGATTTACTAATTTTTTCTGAAAATATTGCTTGAGCCAAGAAACTTTTCAAAAGTTAGTATCATTTGCACAATTAGTTCCAAATTGCCAAATCAATAATGTATAATCAGAACAACTTGATTCACCTATATCGTCTCAGTTCTACTTCCAATTCAAGACAAGTAACCACGAGGTTGAGAAATTACGGTAATTTCTTGACTGCCTGGATGCCAAAAAAAGAAAATAGTGTAGCAAGAGTTAGTTATTGACATCCCTGTTATAACATAAATAAGACTACTTAGGGACATACATGCAATATTCAGATTTCACAGCGGAGACCTAATTTTCTGTACATGGTCAAAACAGTTTATAAAGTCCTGATTCATGTTCTAGTAATACCAATCTAGGAATTAACAGAACTAGCAAAATCAAAGTTTACTTGCATTATATCTGAAGTTTTACAGAAATATAAAATGAAACCCCATTTTAACTTTAGCAATAGAGGTAAAATATACTTGTAATAGCATATACTATTTCAAGTTTCTATTGTAATTTATAATATTTTACAAAACAATGACTTGTGGTATATCACAGACTCTATGTAATAAGAAGTGGTTTCTAATGATCAAAAAAATACAAAAATCTTTTACCACAAGGAGGCTTTAAAATGTGAAATAAGTCACATGTACTGTTTCCAAGACATCTGCCACCAGAACCATCAGTCCACTGGATTCTGAACTGCAATCACAGTCCTTCATGGACTTTACATAATCTGACAGTACCTTACAGTTATAAAAATGTCAAAATAGACAAAATATCAAAAGAGAAGGGCAAATTAGCATTTGTTAAGTACTAACCTAAATTATCAAAATGATATAATTTCTACTTCTCATGGTAATAATATAAGAAAATGCTATTATCACTATCCACCATTTACTAAGCACGCCTTCTATTCCTAGCTAACAAAAAAATTTTTAGAGGACAGAAATTACATATAAAATTTCAGATGACTGAAACATTTCTACACTATTTTTTATTTTAAAAATAAGCCAAATTATATATGAATGTACTCATCTATCTGATCAGTACTGTATGAATGTATGAATAGAGTGCATGCAAAGAGTATGAATGCTCTTTGCATGCATGTGTTAACGCAAAAGGAAAGAAATTCTTCAACAGACTCTGAGTCTCCCAAATATGCTGTGTGTGACTAACAGCTGAGAGGAAATGCAACTGAAACTGTCTGCTGGAAATCCATTAAAATCTAGGCACAGAAAAATACATGGGTGACAGTATAGTTGGAGGTGCAAATTTGTGCAGGAATGTAGCCAAAGTTTTGGCAATTCCCTCATGGTCTTAGATGTACTGACAATGGCCTTTCTTTTTCAGTTGTAGTGTTACACTTAAAGAACATTATTTAATGGAGTTGAAGGACCTGCTTGGTCTTTAAAACAAATAGGCTTAAAACTTGGATTTACAGAGGTATGGCATTTCTAATAATACAAACAAAAATTTGCACAAAAAGTTACATGATCCACAAAAACTGCCATATGCAATCAAAAAACAAAAGTCATTACCTTGAGGTGAAAAAATGCTGTTTTGCATTTCATTCTACATTTCCCTTTAAGGAAATTACTTTAAATTATTTTTCTGCAAAAGAAGATTTTTAGGATCATTATCTTCTGGGAAGGGAGTGCTTTGAAAGGAGAATTCATATTTTCAAGCACTTGCTCTTAGTATACTACCTTACAGACTTCTTTACATCCAGTATTTGCTTGTTCTTAGGAATGAACTAGGTATCTTGACTCCTTTACACACCATTTAATAGCCACATTTGATACGAGTCACTCTGCACTGTGCCCCTCCTACTATGTTCTCAATGTTGTAGAATGTAATACTAAAAAATGAAAGCATGGTATTCTCCCATTAAGAGTTCATAGCTTACTATCAGTATAGGTTTAACAAATGTATACATTCAAAGGTATAAATATCCTATAAACAACTCTAATTGGTGTGACAATATAAAATAAATTGAACATTTTGAAGGAAAAGTACAATAGTATTTTATAGGTGACCAGTAATAAGTAAAATTGACACAGCACTTTGCGCTTTTTAAGAAGTATTTCTCATAAAATTCACTGAATCCTCAAAACAACCCATTATACCATATAGGGATTTTCCCCCCTTTTTATTTATTTATTTATTTTTTGCGGTACGTGGGCCTCTCACTGCTGTGCCCCACCGTGGCCCCCCCCCCGCTGCAGAGCACAGGCTCCAGACGCGCAGGCTCAGCGGCCATGTGGGATCTTCCCGGACCGGGGCACGAACCCGAGTCCCCTGCATCGGCAGGTGGACTCCCAACCACTGCGCCATCAGGGAAGCCCTTTTTCCCCCATTTTACTGAAGAATCACCTGAGACCAAGAAAAGTTAAGTGACCGAACCAAATCTACAATACTAAGTACACTAAATAATAGAACCAAGATTCAAACCGGGTCCTCACAGCTAAATCAAGGCTGCCACTGGATTTATGATTTTCAAATTCTGTCATACAAATAATTTCCTTTGATCCTTAAAACAACCCAATGAGGTAACAGCAGCTAATATTCACCTAATGCATATTACATAGCAGGCATTGTTCTATACTGCATTAATTCACTTACTTGTCACAAAAAAACCTATAAAAGGGTTAAATTATTATTTGATTTTACAGATGAGAAAACTGAGGCTCATAGAAAATATGTAAACTGCCCAAGATCACAAAAATAATAGGTAGGGGCATCCTAATTTAAATCCAGGGCATCTAGTTCCCACACCTTCTTCTTCACCTCATTCTTCAGTAGGTTAAGAAACTTGCTCAAAGTCACAAGAAAAGAAAATTGCAAAGGAAGAACAAGAAGCATGCATGTTAGCCCTTCACCCTAACTACTTTCCCTAAATGTAATTTGAACCATAAGGATCATTAAATCCAGAAGGGGCAAGGTGGCTTTGGAGTAGATTGTTCTCTAAGGCAGAGTATGAGCAGGTGAGGAACATCAGCAGAGTGGCAGGGAGAAGGAGTTCCATCAGGCTAGAGAAGATTTATCTTCCATCCATTCGAGGCAAAAGAAAGTAAAATAAAATGTATGTGAGCAGAGACAGGCGTATTTGCCACCCTGGTGTAGGTAGTATGAACTGTGGTAGATGAAAAGGGATGATTCTAAGAAATTAGTAAAAATGAAGCACAAGACTGATTTATGTTGAGAGAAAATTTAAAGCCACTGAAAGATATGGGATAGGTGTTGTAACGCCTCCAAAAGAACTGATACCCCACTCCTGCCAAAAGTACCTAGCACACAGGAAGAAATTATATAAGCACTGAAAAAAATTTGACTACACTTTTTCACTTTTCTTTTTCTTTTTTCTTTTTAACGCTAAAATGTCATTTACAGTCTAGCAACTCCTTTACCGTTAAAGATGTTCTGTGGAGGAGAGAGAAGTGGGGAAAGGGAACATAATTGAGCATAACGTGCTTCTCATTAGTTCTCATGTCCTGAATCTATGGTGCACGTTACTTTAACAGGTAGACCGTCCTCAGACTCATTAAAATCAGGTGAAGGAAATCACAACAAAACCCCATTTAAATGAATAAACTGAAATGTCAACCTAAATCTAAAGTACACGTTAAAAGTAGAATCTGCGATAAAGATAAAAAAAAAATCATGGCAGAGACAGACAAAATGATATCAGGATACTAGAAAGCAACACTTTTTAGAAGACAAATTAAAGGAAAAGTAACCCGAATGGAATTTTTTCTCTCATTACTTAAAATAAACCAGGTCACTGTAATGGACCTACACTATGGCATTTTGTTCATTTTAATTTCATTTTTATTTCATCAAGCCATAAATTCCCATGGAAACACCTTAGACACGTGCTCACAATAATTGGAATGCTTACCCTTTCAGTATAAGTACTTTTGCATGAGTTCAACAAAATAAAAAGAATGCAATGAGGCTCCTCCAAGTTTTTTGCTTATGTCAACAGCTATTTTATGAGTATGAATTACCTTTGCGTTTATAAAGCATGTGTAAAATACATTACATGAGTGAGAAGCCTTACTGCAGATGATCCAGTAAAGGTCTGAACTGCACACAGAAACATCAAAATCAAGCTGAATTTCCTAGAATATAGCAACCATAAAATTTTCCTACCAACGCCATTACTGTTAAATATACCTTGATGAATTAAGTTCAAGTGTAACTACAATTGAAATATATGATTCAACTGAGTTATGACCCATTTTTCCTCTCAAAAGCAAAAGGGAATAATGACAGTTGTGAGACTTACATTTTTCCATTCCAGAGTTTTTCTGAAAGTTATTTCACAGGGGAGCTAAAGGCAAAATGCACTTAGTGACATTTATTTGCTTTAAAATAGTTATTTATGCTACTACTCACAGGATAGCATTTTAATAACAATTTATCAAATAACAATTGTATTTGGTCATTTATTTTTAAACTGTACAGACCAAGAGGCATTCAGGAAGGAAATAATCGCAAAATGTCATATGATACCTAAGGCTACAATTATAACTAAATGACATACTTACATACAACAGAACCAACATACAACAGAACAAACAACCAACATGACAAATACACAAGTAACATATATATGTGATTGAAAATACCCACCCCTAGCAGAAAGCTTTTTGGTGTTGATAATTTTGGCAGCATATTCTTGTCCAGTAGGGATTTTCATACATCTTCTCACCACTGAGAATGCCCCCCTGAAAACCAATAATTAGCAGGTCATCAATATAATCAGTTCTGATATTCTATTAAAAACGTACATCTGAGCATTTTTGTTGAATTTAGTGAATTGTCAAATATCAATATACCATATAGTAATATCCAGAAAATGAACCGTTCTTCCTGGAAACTGAGACCCTCTTTAATGTTGAAGAATAAATTAGATTTCATTAACTGGGAGCACACATTATTAATCAACAAAATGAAAAGAACTGCCAATTACGACGGCTCTTGTTTGCACATGAAATTTGAAAACATTTTACACTTCACTCTAACACAGCACCAAATGCTCTGAGAAGAAACCCTGCAAAGAGCAGAGCTGAGGCGGAGCAGCAAAAAATCTGCTGCCTATTTATTTTAGTAGGAAAAAATAAAAGTAATGTGGCTCCAAGTAAGTAAATATGGTGATTGTTTTCATTAAAGTAAGTCTTAGGAACACTTGTGCGGGGTTTAACAAATCCTGCTATGGTGATTTCTCTGTGCCCTGTTTTGGGCTGGGGGAGGGGAGAGATT
The DNA here is from genome assembly GCF_964341445.2 of Mesoplodon mirus. NCBI lineage: Eukaryota > Metazoa > Chordata > Mammalia > Artiodactyla > Ziphiidae > Mesoplodon > Mesoplodon mirus. The sequence continues at coordinate 150,060,115 of NC_138977.1, read as the reverse complement.
TGAATTAAGCTGCTCTTCCGACATATTCTCCATGTTTTAACAGCAGACAACATAAATATATAAGGAGATGATTTTCATTACATTTAAAAGATATTTACATGTCCTTTAATTCAACTGTATAAAACAACAACACACACATAAACGCGCCCCTTCCTTAATGTTTGAAACTAGCGACAGAGGATTTGGGTTTGGGTTTGATGCTACATAAATTAAGGTTCACGGCTCGGCCTCTAGGTTCTTTGCACAGGTTCTCAGTAGGTCTCCTGTCTCCTTCCTTAACATCACCAAGTACAATAGTTCTGCCAGTCAGGTGTAGGAGGTCGTTTTACACAACGCTGGGCTACCCTTGGGAAGCTCTCTCCGGTCACCAAAGGGCTTTTCCGCTGCCTGTATAAATAAATCCTCCCAGAGAATGCGAAGATGTACACGTAAATCCTAGGAAGGATGATGATGAGCGAGTAATCTAGTGCAAAGAATAATCGTGGATATGGGACAGGGGCTCGAGTTCCTTGGTGTGGCCCTTTTCCTGGACAGAACAACTACTGGACGCGAAATAGACTCTACGCCAAGTTGAACTTTCGGCATCAATAAATATGGCACCGTCTGTGGCAGCGAGTTCTCATCCGTACGTGGGTCGTACGGCCGACACGCCTGCGAAGCAAGCGGCATCTCTATTTACAGAAAACATGATCTATGTTGCATTTTACATGGGTTCTTGTTTCCTCTCCATACACACACACATACGCTCGCACACTTCTCAGGATGACAGCTACAACTGCAGGGATCGTAAATCCACCAAGTCTCTGGTGCAGAAAGGTGGGGGGAGCGGGAGAAGGTGGGCTGAGGATTATCGGAATGGGCCACAGCCGGGGTGGAAGGTCTTGCCCCTTCTTTGTCCCCTCCTCTTACTAACACAGCACCTTCCTCCGAGCTGACACACCAGGGGCCCTCCTCCCTCTCCTCCCGTCTCCCAAATTCCCTCGCCCCACGCGGGAGGCCGGTGGGTCGGGGGTAACGCGACCCGCCCTCTGCTGGAAAGGGGACGTGAGGGTGCCCGGCAAAGGCGCTTACTTTCCGAGCTCCTCGAAAAGCTGATACTCGTCCGTGAACCTGGTACAGGTTGTAGTCGAAGCCATCCTGGGTCCGGGCTGTACCCCTGGCTGGGAGCGCGGTGGACAAGACGCGAGCAGACGCGCGGCTTCCCCAGGACTAGTCCCGCGGCGCTGTCACCCAGGGCCGCCCTCACTTTCCTCGTCCGAAAGTAGCTCGCCAGCGAGGGAGTATGCGCAGGGGCGGGGCGGGAGGGGAGATGACCAGAAAGGGTGGCGTGGGGTCTCCTCCCTACGGTCCGCCGATCCACCTCCTCCTCCTCCTCCTCCTCCTCCTCCTCCTCCTCCGGGCCTCGCTTCCTTCTTCTCCTCCGGTCGTTCCACCCGCCCCCTTTCCTGCCCCTCTCCTCAAATGCAGGGGTAAAGTACTCAAGAAGAGGGACCGGGAAATGGAAAAACAGCCGGGCACGGGGCGAGAGGCGAGCAGTTGCGAAATGATCCTCACCGGAGCAGGAGGGGTAGAGGCGGAGGGGAGGGAGCCCGAGGGGGCGGAGGCCGCGGAGCCGGGAGCGGACAGATCGAGCCCAGCTGCAGCTGTCAGCAGGCGCGGGCGCGCGGTGCGCCAGGGCCGGCCTCCCAACCGCGGGCACCTCGCTGCCTCGCGCTCCCCACGAGCCCACGCCGCTCCGAGACTGCGCGGCGGAAGAAAAGGGGCTGGTCTCGGGCGAAGCCTCTTCTGCTGTCCCCAGGCCTCCGCCTCCCCCCCGGCGCCTGGCAGCACCCCCTCCCTCGCGAAGCCTCCTCTTGCTGGTCCCACACCTCCTGCTAGCGACTCTAACTCTGTCCCTTCGTGGATTCCTCCTTTCCTCCCTCCTCGAGCCTCACACACGCGCAGAGCTGTCTAGGGAGATACCAGGTGGGTGGAGGATGTGCGGGGGAGAAGCCGGGAGAGGCTTTAGGTGAATGAGGCGAGACGTCAAAATTACAGTTAAACCCGCAATTAGGCTTCTGCCTAAATGTGGGGCTGAGTTAGCGGGAATATGTGGGGTAACTCGTGGACTGCTGAGGGCTGCTGCCGGGGGTCGCAGAGGCCCCCAGCCCGGTTGCGGGCGCCGGCCTCTAGGGACCGACCCCCGCCGGCGCGCGAGCCGCGGTGCCCTAGGTGGAGGGGCGAGGGGTGCAGGCGCTTCATCTGGGCGCGGCTCGGTGTTGACACAGCGGGGGCCGGATGTGGGTAGTCGACGGTTTCCAGAGAAGGGTCCCAGCCTCCCACACCTCCCGGTGATGCTCGGGCCCACCCAGCAGAAGCCACGCCGCCTGCTCCTAGGAGCCCGGCGCGGGGTTCCTCCCTCCCCCGCAGCCTCTTCGGCGAGGGGCGACGCCCGCCGTGCCACGTTTCACTTCTGATATGACTGCCACCTCACTCTCCACGTCCCCCCGCCGTTTTCTAGGTTGGGTTGCTCAGACTCCGGCAATCCCCAAAGGCCTTTGCTTCGGCCATGAATGTTAACAGAATGAAAGCAAAAACTCCGCCACGGGGCCACACCTTCCCTACAGAGTAAACTCCCCTGTAACCTCAGTGAGTTCTGATAGTAAGGCGGTTTCTCGCGAGATTTCCTGCTCTGGCGGCGGGGGCGGGGTAGTGGGAAGGTTGGGTGTCGGTCACGCGACCTGGTAGGGTCTGACGTCACTCGCATCACGTGAACAGGTCTAGTGCCTTTCGCTTTGCAAAAGGGAAAAGGAAAAGGCGAGGTCGTGTGTGCTTTGCTTGTATGCTCAAAGATCTGGTGGGATTGTGGCACCTGAGTAAACTCCGTAAATGGCTATCTGAAAAATCACTTTATAGTTCAAGAACACGTGCTATTCATTAGCATATCTGTCATTGTTTACAGTAAATACGAGGAAAAAAACTATCCATTTCATTTAAAATAGGAGAATTGCTGAGTGCTAAAACAACCCGTGGGCCTTCCTTCCAGTCCTCTGTCTTTAATAAACTATGCAATTGCAAACTTAGAAGCAGACCAAAACCGAAAGAGTTGTGAATGGCCTTTTCCAAATTATTGCCTTTTGTTTTACAGCATGGGGACTTTAAAAACCTGCAATTCTATTGCTAATTTGCATCGTTAGCATGACATCAGGGATTCAAAATTTCACAGCTGGAAGATGAAAGGTAAATAGGAGGTCCAGAGAATCTAAGATTGAAAGGAGTTATTTCTTGCTCTCAAAGGCTGCTGTTAATTAGTGAATTTGTCCACCGTCATACATAATCCTAATTCCCTTATTTCCTGATCTGGGGAATGCTATTCTGCCAATAACTGAGGTTTTTACCAAAGTTCTCAAAGTGATCACAATTTTTAACGCTTATAACAAAATTGGACTTCGTACATATTTTGATTCCTAACCATAAAAAGCAAATATTGTGTAAAATGTAGTATACAAGAAAAGATACCAAAAACTATATGAAGAAAAGAAACAAGGTGTCTAAATATTAATAATTGGGCTAGAAAGTTGAAAAAAAAATAGTCTCGGCTAAAGATTTTTAATATATATCTTAAATATTTAGCAACATGGTTCCAAGTTATAATGTAATAATTTAATATTCTTATGTGAATCTAAAAATGAAACAGAAGTAAAATTAAAACAAAGATAATATAGAATTTTACAACTCTGGGGAAGAAAATTGTTTTTTGAATATTCAAGTAATGAGGCCTACATAATTACTGTATTTATCTGTTATTCAAACTACCCGTAATTGTAAATGGTTATGATGATTGTGTGATACAATAAAGGAAACAACTGTTTTAATACTGATCTATTATTAGACAATAAATGTGTTAGACAATAAATGTGTACTTTTTAAGCAAACACTGCTTAATCTATATTTACACCGTTCCCTGATCTATATTTTGTACTAATTAAAATATTTCTCTTATTTAAGAAAAACTGACAGTTATTTCTGATGTTTGGACTCCTTAAGACAGTAATCCTTTGAAAGTTACACTGAAATTCCATATGAATTATCATCTCTTGCCTCCTTCCTGGTCTCCTGCTTCTGCCCTGCCTCCCTTCATTCAAGCCTCAGCCCAAACAGCCAGAATGATCTCCTTAAAACCTCAGTCAGAACAAACCATGCTTATGCTCAAAACCTTATGAAGGCTTCACCCCATCTCAATTGGACTAAAAACAAAATACTAAAAATGGCTTATAAGGCCCTAGAGAATCTCTACCCCTACTCCATTAGCCTTCTTACCTCAATTTGTGCCCTGGCTCACCCTCCTCTGGCCACACTGGCCTCTGTCGTTCCTGGAGCATGCTTCTGCTTAGGGACTTTGCATTTGCTGTTCTCTGCCTCCCAGAATGTTCATCTCTTAGTTATCATCTTATCTTATTCCTTCACCTTCCTCCAATATTTTCTCAAATATTACCTTACTGTGGTGGTCTTCCCTGCCCACTCTATCAATGCCTGCACCTCTCTCAGACATGATTTCTAGTCCCATTCCCTGCTTTATTTTTCCCCTCAATACCTATTACCATATAGTGTACTATACATTTTTTCTTGTTAATTATTTATACTTCCCAAATAGAACACAAGCTCCCCAAGGGCATGAATTATTGTATGTTGTTCACTGCTCTATTTCTAGCAACTAGAATAGTGTCTGGCACATAATAGCTGCCCAGTGAATTTTGTTAATGGGTAAATTAATTATTTGGGGGTTTAGATTAATCACAATTTTCATATTAAAATTGGTAGTTGATAATTAACATACCATTAAGACATCTTACTATAAGGGTGATCATTTTCAGTCAAGATGGTCACAGTATCCCATGATTAAAAGTGTTTATGCACAGAAATTGATTTTTTAAATACACAAATAATTGACATCAAGAAAAAAGGATCTAGTACTAATTTTCTTGTCATTGGAGTCCATAAAAGAAGAAGGAATTTCTGTTTTTTAGATATATTGGCCTTACTAAATTTTACACTGAAATAAAAGGCAGTGCCAAAGGTTTTAAATAACTAGAGCTCATTGTGAAGACACAAGTCAATGTAGGAAATGAAAAGTGTGGCTTAAAGTGAATTTTTCATGTGTAAAATGAAAAAAAAATGTCTAAACAGTAGCATATTTGGTTTCTCAACTGATTTAGTTAATCACACAAAAATTGAGATCACTCAGTGTATTACTTCTAGCTTCTAACTTTCTACTTTGCTAAGGCAGAAGCAAAGTATTCATAATTTTATCAACTTTAAAAATTTACCCTTTAATACTGGAAAGGCAGTAACAACAAACAAAGGGGAAGGGGTCGGGGGGTTAGGGTTGGACACTGTTGGTTTGAAAAGTAGTTGTAAGCAGAGCCCTATCACTACCTAGACTACTGGACTTCAATCAGGTGAAATCATGTCAGTGCCAAGACAAGGAAGAAGTCTTGCTCTAAATGTATCCCATCCCTTTTTTGTGATAGTGTTAACTGACAAACAGCAAAGAGACAGAAGACACTGAAAATGATCACTACATACAAATACAACATGAGAATAAAAGATAGAACTCTTGTAGATAAAAATTGCAAGACTTCAGTAGTCCCACTAGGAAGGGATACATTTCTAATACTTAAACAAAACAGCTATTCAGTCATTCATTTCCCTTGCTACAAAGTTACATACAAGAAACAATGAAGAGATGACGATCTCCATAGCACCCCCAAAGGCCGAATCCATCGGTAGTATGTATATTTCTGTGAGAATTTTAGCAGTGTCTGTATTGTAAGCCACTCTTCACTGCAGTTTTAGAGGCAAAGAGAACAAAGCAATTTGCTGTTGCTTTTTTCAGTTAGTCTTCCTAAGGTACAGTAACAACCACATAGAGCCCGACACAAATACAGTCTACAAGTAAGTGAATAATCTATTCGCCACACCATCCATTTGTGCAAGATAAATTTACAGATGAAGAAATTAACTGTTGGGACTTCCCTGGTGGCACAGTGGCTAAGAATCCGCCTGCCAATGCAGGGGGCACGGGTTCAAGCCCAGGTTTGGGAAGATCCCACGTGCCACGGAGCAACTAAGCCTGTGCACCACAACTACTGAGCCTGTGCTGTAGAGCCCACTAGCCACAACTACTGAAGCCCACACACCTAGAGCCCGTGCTCCGCAAAAAGAGAAGCAACTGCGATGAGAAGCCCGCACACCACAAGGAAGTGTAGCCCCTGCTTGCCGCAACTACAGAAAGCCCGTGCACAGCGACAAAGACCCAACACAGCCAAAAATAAATAAAATAAATAAATTTTAAAATGCTGTGAATTCAGAACACAATGATTAAAAAATTTATTAAAAAAGAAATTATTCATAAAACAAAAGGTAGTAATAGAAAAGGTTTCCTTTGCTTCATCAGGTGCTGAAAGAATTTTATTTTTACTCAAAATAAAAAATGTGCAAATAAACAAGAAAATAAACGATAGCCACCCAATCAAATAGTAGCTCTTTTCCCATTACTTTCAAGTATACGGGTTAACGTACTATCCTCCATGAACATACATACATACCTACCACTGCTAAAGGAACCGTAGCAGGAAATTATATTGAATATGATGTACAAATTGAAACAACTGGGGGCTTCCCTGGTGGCGCAGTGGTTGAGAGTCCGCCTGCCGATTCAGGGGACACGGGTTCGTGCCCCGGTCCTGGAAGATCCCACATGTCGCAGAGTGGCTGGGCCCGTGAGCCATGGCCGCTGAGCCTGGACATCCAGAGCCTGTGCTCCGCAACGGGAGAGGCCACAACAGTGAAAGGCCCGCGTACCGCAAAAAAAAAAAAAAAAAAAAAAATTGAAACAACTGTAAAAGATTGTGGAGTCATTAACAAAGAAAACAAATTAGCAGATGCTGAGTATTCCTCCCAAAACTGAGCAGGACCCTGTGGGGCTCCTGGGCACAGAAGCCTTTCTGTCCCCCATTTTCTTGTTTGTAGGGAGTTCCAAAGGGCAGATTCTAACAGTTGCTAATCAAGAGAGGAGCAGCCAAGAAATCACCTGAGGCAACATTAAAGGAACTAGAGAAACTCATCAAGAACACCTGAGACAAGGACTTCCCTGGTGGTGCAGTGGTTAAATCTGCCTGCCAATGCAGGGAACACGGGTTCGAGTCCTGGCCTGGGAAGATCCTACATGCCTGTGGGAAGATCCCACATGCTGTGGAGCAACTAAGCATGTGCGCCACAACTTCTGAGCCTGGGCTCTAGAGCCCATGAGCCACAACTACTGAGCCCACGTGCCACAACTACTGAAGCCTGTGTGCCTAGAGCCTGTGCTCTGCAACAAGAGAAGCCCCCGCTCTCCACAACTGGAGAAAGCCCATGCATAGCAATGAAGACCCAATGCAGCCAATAAATTAATTAATTAATTTTAAATATATATATATTACCTGAGACCAGATTAGAGGAGTGCAGGCCCTACACACATCCTAATCTTATCAGCAGCCCCACCCTTGAACTGTTGCTATAAAACTCCCCATCAAATCCTCCCAGGTTCCCTCCCAGGGACACAGTTTTTTGGGGCAGGAGCCACTGTGTCCTCCTTTGCCTGGCAAAGCAATAAAGCTATTCTTTTCTACTTCACCCAAAACCCTGTCTCTGAGATTTGATTCGACAGCAGGGTACAGAGGCCGAGCTTTTGGCGTCACTCTGTGCACCGGTTATGACTTTCATTTACTACTGTTGCAACACTTACCACTCCTGTAATTAGGCTATTGGCCCCTTCATGGCAAGGAACTGCCATTCAGTCCTTCACCACAGCACTAGCACAGGGCTTGTGCCCTAATAGGTGCTCAAAAATACCTTTTATTAAAAAAAAAAAAAAAGAATATATGTTATCATTAGTCTTTGTCTTCCAAAATATTAAAAATGCCCAATCTTTAATAGGGTGTAATGAGTCCTCTTTGTTGCTATATTTAATGGATCCTTTTCACTCCTTACATAACTTGACCTCTCTGTATCATTTTATACTGTTGACCTGAATATCTCTGTTGGTTTCCTTGTCTGATGCCACATTCTCTACTCACAGCACCTCACCTGCCAGCCCACAATTCTGTCTCCTCTTTTCTTCAGGCTCATTCCTGGTGGCTGTTTTTCTCCATCTTTGTGGTAAATAGTTGCTCTCAGGATTCTGTCTTAGGCGACCCTTTTTCTTATTTTACACACCTTTCCGGGGCCACCTTAGTAACTCATTATCTTGATTATTTTCTGTCTTAAATTCGCCTCTCCAGGTGTAGATCCTTAGGCAAGATGAGAGAGTTATTGTGGCAATGCTCTCAGAGAGAAGGGTAAGGAAATGGAGAAGCAGGGCAAAAACAAAATAAACTCAAACAAAAAACCCAGCATGTGCCTTCAGGCAAAGTCCCAACCGAAGCCTGATCCACCAGCTGGAGTGTAAATTACACCCAGATTTTGTTCCCCTTCAGGCAAGGACTTTCCCATTCCTTCACCAGGCAGTCATTGACCACCAGCTATGGGGGAGGGGGGAAGAAGGGACATAAACTCCCAAGGGGTCAAGTAAGGCCCTCCTTACTTTCAGGCACATAGAGAATGAAGAAGGGAAAAACCAAGTCAGCTAGATATCAAAAATGCTAATGAATGAAATCTTTACCTCCAACTCCCATCTCTCCACAAGCTTCAGACTTGTGTTGCCAGCTCCCTATTGGAAGTTTCCTCCCAGAGAATCTACCTCTGATTCAACATGTTAAAAATTAATCTCCCTGGGGCTTCCCTGGTGGCGCAGTGGTTGAGAGTCCGCCTGCCGATTCAGGGGACACGGGTTCGTGCCCCGGTCCGGGAGGATCCCACATGCCGCAGAGCGGCTGGGCCCATGAGCCATGGCCACTGAGCCAGCGCATCTGGAGCCTGTGCTCTGCAACGGGAGAGGCCACAACAGTGAGAGGCCCGCGTACCGCAGGAAAAAAAAAATTAATCTCCCATCTTCCCTATCTATCTGCACCTCCTCCATATCTCAGCAAGACTTGAGGGTCACCTGTAACGGTCCCTCTCCCTTCCCTCCCACAGCCAATGACAAGTCCACACACCTCATGCCATACCCACTGCAAATGCCTTCTTTTAAGCCATCAGCTTTTCTCACTTATCTTAAGGCATTAAGTCACCCTTCTTTAGTGAACTTACACTAAAGAAATCTAATGTGTCTCTCCTCAGGGTAGATACCATTATTAGTTCATCACATATCCTTAAAAAAAAAAAAAAGCCCCAAATCTTTCATATACCCTACCACGCATTTCCTGGTTTGGACCTGGTTAATTTCATGGACTCATCTCTCTTGTCCCCATGCTACGCCATGATTCCTAAACATTTCTAGAATTATCTATCCACTTCACTTCATTTCTCATCCCTGGCATTCTAGACCAAACCATCATCATCTCTTAACCAGTTTGCTGAAACAATCTCCTAACTGCATTAATCTGAGGTCATTGAAATTCTTCCTGATAAGCATCTAACTATCTAGTGGCCTGTTTATCTAAAGCACAGAGCACCTCATTCTGTTTTTCATCCTGAATTCCTTTCAGGGGGCGCTGTCAGTGGGCCACTGCAGTGGGTTGTGATTTAAGCCTTGCATAACTGAATGATGAGCAAGCCTCTTTGTTCTTTTTTTGTTCACAATCCCCTTTGCCTCCTTTAGGTCATAAAGTCAACCAAGGTTTGGGAGGTATTTAGTGACTGATTTGTCCAATGGCTCTAGGAAGGCTCATTCCTATATCAGGCAAGGATTTCATTGGTAGGCCATTCATGTGCTATGTCTGCATTAGGCCCTGTTAAAAATTCTCTGGATCATCTGTCTTACTAGTCTATTGCATTCCAGAAAATGCTTCTCCCTTGTTGCATCTTCTCATATATAGAAAAGTACTAAAATCATTAACTTGACATATCTGTTTTGTAATTAGCAGTAATCTTTTACCAAGATATATGCTCAATTACATGTATTTCATAGCCAAAAAAATGACATATATACAAGTTCCTCCCCTACCTCTTTGGAGTGGTTCCTCAGAGCTATCTCCTGGGCTACAGTCTGCGGTAAGACCCTGAATAAAACTTAAACTCACAACTCTTAAGTTGCGTGGGTTGTTTTAAGTCGACCCTCTTCTCTTGATTCATGTAACTTCAGAGGAAGGCAGCATCTACGTCAACACTCTTCATTTTCAAAACTTAACTTTTTCAAAAAAAATGAATGGTTTAAACTTCAATAAATTACCTTTGCCAAAATTTGAAATTTCTGTTTTCATCATGTAGGGGCCAATGCTAAGGATTTCCTATATGCTATGTATCAGGTAGACAAGGCAAACTGGACTCAGAATAGATTTTGAAAGGTACTTTCTTAGTCAGTCTATTATCACCAATCCTGTATAATTATAGTAACTTCTGTCCTATTTGCATGACAGGCCCGGTTAATTTATTATTATTTATTATAATTTATTATTCAGATACTACTTATTCATTTCCTAAATCATCAAGGCCTCTGATATTTCTTATCTCTCTGCTTATTTGCTTTGCAGAAGTTGGTTACCATGCTCATTTATTCTCTTTCTCTTATTTTTAATAAATATTATCCTATCTTATATCTTCACACTTTACTTTTTTTTTTAATTAATTAATTTATTTTTTGTCTCTGTTGGGTCTTTGTTTCTGTGTGAAGGCTTTCTCTAGTTGCGGCAAGCGAGGGCCACTCTTCATCGCGGTGCGTGAGCCTCTCACTGTTGCAGCCTCTCTTGTTGCGGAGCACAGGCTCCAGACGCACAGGCTCGGTAGTTGTGGCTCACGGGCCTAGTTGCTCTGTGGCATGTGAGATCTTCCCAGACCAGGGCTCGAACCCATGTCCCCTGCATCGGCAGGCAGATTCTCAAACACTCCGCCACCAGGGAAGCCCCTCTTTTTTTTTTTTTTTAATTTATTGTTGGCTGTGTTGGGTCTTCGTTGCTGCTCAGGCTTTTCTCTAGTTGCAGCGAGCGGGGACTACTCTTTGTTGCGGTGCACAGGCTTCTCATTGTGGTGACTTCTCTTGTTGCGGAGCATAGGCTCGAAGCACGTGGGCTTCAGTAGTTGTGGCTCGTGGTCTCTAGAGCGCAGGCTCAGTAGTTGTGGTGCACAGGCTCAGTTGTTCTGCGCTATGTGGGATTCTCCCGGACCAGGGCTCAAACCCGTGTCCCCTGCATTGACAGGCAGATTCTTAACCACTGTGACTCCAGGGAAGTCCCTATTCTTTCAAGAAGTAGAAAGAGAAGAGGTTTTAAAAATCTATTTGCCCAATGAGATAATCCATGTGACTAAAACTACCAACCAAAATCTGTACTATACTCCTTCTACAGAAATAGGGGTGGAGCTGTACACATAGGCAGAATACATTTCCCAGAGTTCCCTGCCTCCAGACTATGTTCTTGGCAAAGACATGTGAGCAGAAGTGATGTGTACCACTCGAGGTTCCAGACCCTGTGCATGCTCTTTAATGTTTTTCATGTTTCCTCAATGACTGTGACAGTAATTCCTAGGGCAGTCCTGTAAGTATCTTGTTGAAGATGGCAGAGCCAGTGTCAGCCTGGGTCCCTGAAAGCCTTCATAAGAGCTGAGCTGCTGCTAACCCAGAACACTGCTCTTGACCAAATAAATAAACTTCCTGTTCTTAAGGGAACTGAGTTTTGAGGATCCTGTCTCTTTCTGTAGGTTAGTCTACCCTATCTAAAACAAAGTATGTAAAAAAAACTCTTAAAATCAAAAGTACTGCACAAATATAAAGTATTACTATAGCTCAAAGCTTATGAATAAAATGACAATGAATGAATGAATGGAAATAAGTGATTTGGGTTATGACCATATTTTGTTTTTCCACATCGTGCCCATTTCCATTACTGTGGTAATTGAGAGTTAGCTGTTTTAGAATGGTCCAACTCCAGTCAGAACACGTAGCTATATTGTTCAAGTTAAAAAATTAAATAAAAGAACCAGTTCACCATTCTCACTTCCTACTACACACACACACACACACACACACACACACAAATACAATTTTCCTTCAATAGGGAAGATTTTTAGAATTTCTGGAAGCTATAGCAATACCCCTGCAAGGAATATTTCTCTCTAAAACCTCCCATTTTTAATGCTTTTCTATTATATCTGTGAAGAAAAAAAAAGAGCTTCAATTAGTAGCTTATTTGTGAGCAACACTTCTTTTCACAATTATTTAGTTCATTTAACAAAGAAGATGTGCCCTCAAATTAAGAGTGAAAAGGTGTTTTTGAAGGTGGAGGCAATTAAGCTGGGTGAGTTATCAAAGTACATAGAAAACAAAACAAAACACTCCTGCAGCTTCAATGTGAAGAATTATGCCACCGATTCTGCAACATTTATTGTATAAATCGTGTGTTTCTGTATTAGGCCAGGGACGCAGATGATGTAATGTAGAACAAAATAAGTAGTGTCCCTAATTTTATAGGGCTTACTTTTGAGTGGGGGAGATGGGCATTAAATCAATTATTCATAAAAAATTAAATAATATGAAGGAAGAATATAGGGAACTATGAGAATGTATAATGTTTGTCTTGGTAAGAGAAGGATGAGCAAAATGATATCTGAAGGATAAGTAGGAATTAACTAGATAAAAGAAAGTACAGGGAAAAGCATTCTAGTAGATGGAACACGGCAAATTCAAGGCACCAAAAGAGGTCCACTGGATTAGGGTGCAGTGAATAGAATAAGGCTGTAGGAGTGGATCAGAGAGGCTCTCATGGGGAACTTAAAACTATATGAAGGGCTTCCCTGGTAGCGCAGTGATTGAGAGTCCGCCTGCCAATGCAGGGGACATGGGTTCATGCCCCGGTCCGGGAAGATCCCACATGCCGCAGAGCAGCTGGGCCCGTGAGCCATGGCCGCTGAGCCTGCACGTCTGGAGCCTCTGCTCCACAACAGGAGAGGCCAGAACGGTGAGAGGCCCACGTACCGCGAAAAAAAAAAAAAAAGAAAAAGAAAAAGAAAAACTAGATGAAGAGCAGTATGGAAAAACTGAAAGGATTTAAGAATGGATGTGATTTTCTTGTCATAAAGTTCATTCTGGCTGCCTTGTGGAAGATGAGTGTTAGCAATATAAAAAGATCAGCTTAAAAGGCAAGGTAAAGGAAAGTGATGGCTTGGATTTAGATGGAGGTGTTGGTGAAAATAGAAATAAATAAATATTTAAAATACATTTGGGAAAACTAATATTAAAATAATAAAAACCACATTGATAATTAAGACCATCTGTGTTAATATGAATTAGATTAAACTGTATGTAGACTACTGATGTCAACATGACTTAGATTTTATTTTTTTGTTTTTAGGAAAACTCTGCCTACGTAAGGTAGTACTATAAATCAGTAAATAACTTTACTGTTTGCTTCAGGAAATCTCTTCAGATCAAACGGTTAGAGACAATAATCTGCTCCTCTGACCAAATAACTTGCTCATCAGTTTAGTTGTCAAGACTAACTTCACAGTATCCACCAATTTTAAACTTTGCCCAGTTCTCCATTTCCCTTCTTGAAAGATTCCTTAAACTTCTTCAGGCCAGACCCCAAATTCTATAAATATCTCACCTCTGATTACCTCTTTCTGAAACACTGCCAAGACCCGGTCAAGGTGGTGTTCTCCCTATTGTAATGAGTTGAGAGTGCTTTTTTTTTTTTTTTTTTTTTTTTTTTCTTTTTGCGGTATGCGGGCCTCTCACTGTTGTGGCCTCTCCCGTTGCGGAGCACAGGCTCCGGATGCGCAGGCCCAGCGGCCATGGCTCACGGGCCCAGCCGCTCCGCGGCATATGGGATCCTCCCAGACCGGGGCACGAACCCGTATCCCCTGCATCGGCAGGCGGACTCTCAACCACTGCGCCACCAGGGAGGCCCGAGAGTGCTTTATTAAAAGACTGAAGATATTTTGAGGAGCTCAACAAGGTAAACACAGGAAGTAGTTTCACAAACATTGACATAGTCATACAATGAAATATATGAAGCTATTATTGCATTAAGTGACTGTAGCAAAGTACTGGCATTGAAAAATGTCACACCATGTTAACTAAAAATTCAAGTTACTAAAGAGTTTACTTTAATCCCAGTTTAGTTAAATTTAGTTTAATCCCAGTTTGATATGTTTGGTTGTTTGAGTGGATGGATAGGTAGATAGAGAGAGAGAGATGAAATTCTCAAAGGACAACCTCCTAAATTTTAACTGTGCTTATCTTTTTATCTTTAGGGGTAAGAATATGAATGAATTTTTTTCCCAGTATTTTCACATTTTTCCTCACTGAACACATTCTACTTGTGTAATAAAAACAATGAATGCTATGAAGAAATAAAACTTTTGAATTTGCATATATTGGGGAATTGGAATATGTACTTCAAAATCAGAAAAGTTTAGAATTGATAAACTCTGAGGTTTCTTCCTTAAAGTTTCCTTGTTTGGTGATGGGGAAATAGGATGGAGGAATATAATAGCTACTCTTTTCATGACATAGTTTCACAGTAACCATGTAAGATACATGATACTTTTCATGTTAGGAATGAGAAAACTGGGGCACTAAGTGTTTAAATAACTTTATTTCTCACTAGAAACAAGGACCAGTTGGAGTTACTCTCCAGAGTATCTGATACTAATAGATAACATTTATTGAGTACTTACTATAACTCACAACCCTCTGAGATAGTTTTCTATTACTTTCATTTTACAAACAAGGAAATAGGAATGGACCTGTGTGTCCAAAGGGAGTGACAAGGTAAGGAATCAAGCCCACATAAGCTGAACCTCAGGGCCTGTATTTTTTAATCACTGTATATTATCTTCCATATGTTTATTCATTTTACACACCACAGCTAGACACTCATAGATATACTTTATATTTTTCAAATGGATAACTCTGAAAATATTTAGCTCCTTAAGACTGGTTGCTCTTTAAGGGGAGGAACAATGCGAATGAACAAACTACAGAAGACTACAGAAGTCACTTGGCTTCAGGGGAAAACCAGCTGAATTTCCTGCTTCACTAATTAACCACACTAATCTCCAAGTGTCAAATAGTATTAACCAGTCAACAGCTGCTTTTCCAGAGGGCTAGGTGACTCATTTTCTAAACATACTGCTCACGTAGCCACAGAATTTTGGCTGAGCCCATCCTTCCTCTCTCTCGGAGGCCTCGTCTTCAGTTTTTGCTTCTCCCTGGCTCTGGTACCCTTATTCCTCAATTTAGGTTTCTTATTTAATCTTAGGGCTAATCCAGGTTAGGATCTATCTGCAAATCTGACTAAATGTTAAGGGGGAGAAGTTAATGATAAAATCCTAAGTCTTTACTAGATATTCCAGTGACTAGAGGGAAACACTTTTCCTTAACGCTCAGCCCATCTCATTTTTTAGCATATTCCCAAGGTCTACTTCCCGAACTTCAATCCAGGGTCTTCCAACAGTCTGGCAAAGACAGATTCCAGGTGATCCCCTGAAATGTAAAGAAGGTTCATACTCACGTGTGTTCTATCAATAGCTACACTGCCACCTGTTGAAGTCTGCGCAATCTGGCTTCCGTCCTTCTACCGCTCGAGGATCCTACTAATAACCAAGGACTCCCAATGGCTAAATCCAGGCAACTTGACCGAAACATCATTTTCATGGCAATCTGTAGAAATATACATAACCAATCATGTAGATTTTCTTAAAACTGTCATTCTTTGACTTATTCAGTTCCAGTTCTCCTGGTTTTCTCACTGCTTATTATTCATTTTTCTACCTGTTCTTCTTCCTTTTTGTTTAAACGAAGGCCTTTGCCACTACTTTGGAGTGTATAACACTGTCAAAGATCTTGTCTCTTGCCTTCATGTAAGTAACTCCCACATCATGGTCCCCAGCTCCGTAGCTCTTCAGAGATGCTCATTTTTATATCCCACTTCATGCTTTGATGCCAAAGTATATCCTTTCCAAAGTCTCAATTTATGTTAATGGTACCATTTCCCCACTTATTCAAAATCAATCCTTGGAGTAATGTTTGATTTTTTTCTTTATATTCCCCATTTCCAACATTATCACATCCTGTAAATTCTATATTAAAAATATCTGTTTTAAAAATACCCGTTAGGATTTATTCCTTCCCACTTATATGCCATCATCATAGAGGGAGTCTATTGTCTTTGTGCAATGGTCTCCTGACTGTTTCACTCACTGAGGCTTCTCCTCCAAGCCCATTTCCCTAGTCTTCTATGATTTCCATTAGTCATATTCTATATTAAAAATGAGGACATGTTAAAAAAAATGAGACCTAAAATAAATTTTCAGACTCATCTGCATTCCTTCCATAATGACTATCATTTATTTAGCATCTACAATGTGTCAAATACTTTGCTAACCACTTTACAGATATTGTTTTTAATCCTTTCAACAATCATAAAAAGTAAGGCTTATTATACCTAGTGTACTTTTGGGCAAACAAGATTCAATTAACAGGATGTTTGCTTTCATAAGGTCACACCTTAGAAGGCAAATAGAACTGTCATTTGATCTAGGTCTCCTGGATTCCAAAGCCTGTTCTAAGAATTTAATGTATGATACTACAAAGATGCAGAAATCAGATAATCACTGAATAAAAAATAAAATTTTGTTTTATATGTGACTATATATCAGAAAAAATTTTAAAGTCAATCCAGTGAAGTTAAGACACTTACTCTCAGGATTCTTATTGATATACAATGAGATTAAGTAGAAGTACAAGAAAATAGTTATTGGGACTTTAACCTATCCTAAATTTCTTAGCTCAAATTGAAGAAATGGTAATTTCTCTAATGGCCAAGTATTTATTTAACCCGAACTGTGATTGTCACTGTTATTTGTTGTGAGATAAGAAGGAAAAAATGGGCTTCCCTGGTGGTGCAGTGGTTGAGAATCTGCCTGCTAATGCAGGGGACACGGGTTCGGGCCCTGGTCTGGGAGGATCCCACATGCCGCGGAGCAACTGGGCCCGTGAGCCACAACTACTGAGCCTGCGCGTCTGGAGCCTGTGCTCCGCAACAAGAGAGGCCGCGATAGTGAGAGGCCCGCGCACCGCGATGAAGAGTGGCCCCCGCTTGCCACAACTAGAGGAAGCCCTCGCACAGAAATGAAGACCCAACACAGCCATAAATAAATAAATAAAAATAAAAAAAAAAGAAGGAAAACTATCTACCTCACAACAAATAATGGCGGGGACATCCCCTGGGTGATGTGTGAAATGGATGCTTGTCAACACATGATTATACAAAAGATGTCTGTAATGAACCGTGTGCTACAGTGAGTTAGCCTCTCATGTAATATGACAGAAAGACAGCAAAAAAATAACTCCCTATTTGGCCACCTGGAAGGAAAGTAAATATGTCTATGAAAATGGCTCTGTGAAGACCTAAGATGCTACAGTTTATGAAAAAGCAGAGCTTTTCTCCACCCTCATAAAAAAACAAAACAATACAGAACAAAACAAAAAGCTGATGAGCTATAAGCTACTTCCCAGAGAGGTACCAAGTGGTTCCATTCTTGTTCTTATTTATTCCTCTGTTTTTTGTTTTTTGGGTTTTTTTGCCTTCACGTCATTACACTGTTTTTATATAACTTTTGATTCCTTCTTTACCACCTCTCCAATTCTGTATTTACAAATTGTTCCAGTGAAGGAAAAGGCATTTTATGTCAAACAACACAGTTTATAGTCCAGCCTGAGGAGCTCATTATGCATAGGAAGTGAATGCAAATTAAATTAATTCTGGATACAACTGAAGGCAATCCTTTTTGTTCACTGAAGAATTTGTCAGCCTCTGAAGCCAAGATCAATCCAGAAATAAAAGGAAGGCATGTTGGTGTATTCAAATGTCAATTGAATATAGATTATTGCCAGAATTTTGTAGAATCTGCCAGTGATTCCTAAGACATTACTTTAAAACCAATATTTATGTAACTAATTACAATTTTCTGCTTTCAAGTGTCAAGAATAAGCTTGAATTACCTTAAGCAAAATGGAAGAATTTATTATAAAAATTCAAGAACATTTTACAAAACACAAGAGAAATAAACTTTTGTCTCAGAGAGTTTTGGAATTTAGAAATGGAAAAACATGAAAGAGCTAGCAGTACTTTCTTACTCTATCTTTCATTTACACCTCTTTCTGTGCTGTAGTTTTTACATTGCATGACATAAAGTGGCAAGGCAATCCCATAAGTTTGCACAGGTTGCTGACTGCACAAGGGTGTCCAGCCTTCAACACAGTCTAAAATACAATCTAGCTCTGCTAGCCAGGCTGTGAACCCTCATGGTTGAGTTGTCCTAGAAAGGGTGACTTCTAGTTTCTAAAAGGCAGCATATGAGTAAGTGGAGACCCTATCAAATGCCATGGTTTTGCATATTTCAGGTCCAGTCACACAAAGAAAATGAATATGGTTCAAACTACAAATCCCTGGTGAAGAGATTTTGATTGAATGTGGTACCCAATTCTGGTTCAATTAGCTGTGATTCAGAAGATAAGGATATATTTTTTTAAACTGAATTTGTTAGTCTTTGGTGGATAGTGCATTTATTCATGACACCTCTAAATTTTTATAACTCAGACAGCCCACTACCCTCTAATTCTTAGAGATTTCCTAAGAGTCAACTACTTATGAGATGTATATCAGAATGGAAAGTATGCCAGGAGCAGTAGAAACTATCTAGATTTGGAGGAAGAGCTACTTCTTTTCTTCTCTCCATATACATAAAGTTCTTTATGGGTTGGCTTTGCATTTTTAGGGGACTGGAGATCCATTGATCCTTCAATTAAAATATAAGGTGTGGTTGTTGAAGTATTTGTTTTGTATATTTTCTCCAAAATAAATTTTGTCTTCCTCTTCCTCAGATTCAGCAAATAAAAATACAGGGAACCAGTTAAATTTTAATTTCACATAAATAATAAATAATGAATAAGTATGCCTCATGTATGAACTTCAGATAAATAATGAATAATAAATAATAATTATGCCCCACGTAATATTTGGGACATAGATATACTAAAAATTATTGCATGGGATATACACTAAATAATCATTCATTGCTTATCTGAAACAAATTGACCTGGGTAACCTTCATTTTATCTGGCAATGGCAATCTGACTTCCTTTTTATTA
This sequence comes from Mesoplodon mirus, assembly GCF_964341445.2. Lineage (NCBI taxonomy): Eukaryota > Metazoa > Chordata > Mammalia > Artiodactyla > Ziphiidae > Mesoplodon > Mesoplodon mirus. The sequence goes on along the minus strand of NC_138977.1, from coordinate 150,040,905 downwards.
TAAGTAGAACCCTAGAGAATTACTTTTAGACATTTTTAGATCTAATTTTGGCAGAGGTATGGAGTTAAGAAAATAGAAACATATGTCTAGCCCTACACATGAAGGATACTAAAACTTGACCTGGTGGCTTTACAGTGGAATATGATAAATGATCACCTGGTCCCCATGAGTAAAAATGTGTGTGTTCTCTTTAGGGAAAGAAAATGAATGAAGGCTATCTTGTATTATTTTTATAGTATTTACATGTACTCAATCATACAATGGAGCAAGGATATTTTATAAGCAAAATATAACTAACAAAATAGCGCATAATTTCATCAGAAAGCTAATTTACTTTTTTAGAGCTGAGAGAAGTCAGATGATATTTCCATATATTAACATTGTCACATCTCTTTTTACTTCTCATTTTTATTTAAATTAATTATATAGAATCACTGCAATTACTTACAGTTAGTAATTAAAACAAATCATCTAATGTTGCCTTTAGTCCTTGAGACTTAGTCCTGCTTTTAAAAAGTGGCACACTGGTATGTGTGTTAAACTTAAAAATTTAAATCATAGAATTCTGAAAGAAGGTAACTGTCTTATTAAGTCATCTACAACCTAAAAGTTGGAATAATTATTACTTAAGTACACATAAAATGTACTTGGGTTTAGACTTAATCAGGTAATCATGGTAAGAGTATGATTTTTGCAAGAAATTAGAGAAATACCTTAATTTTCCTTTATTACTCAAAAGTAACGGGGCTTCCCTGGTGGTACAGTGGTTAAGAATCCACCTGCCAATGCAGGGGACATGGGTTTGATCCTTGGTCCAGGAAGATCCCATATGCTGTGGAGCCACTAAGCCTGTGAGCCACAACTACTGAGCCTGTGAGCCACAACTACCTAGGCCGTGAGCCACAACTACTGAAGCCCATGTGCCTAGAGTCCATGCTCCACAACAAGAGAAGCCACCGCAATGAGAAGCTTCAGTAACACCCACTCACCACAACTAGAGAAAGCCTGCGCACAGCAACAAAGACCCAACACAGCCAAAAATAAATAAATAAAATAAAATAAAATAAAAGTAACACTACCATGATTATTTTAGAGATTTGATGAGCACCTGTTCTGTTCCATGCAGTATACTAATCAAAATATACATTTTAATCTTGTTTCCTTTCCATAATTTTTATAGAGTATATATTATGATCTAGATTTTTAAAAAACCTATTAGAAACTGAAACAGAAACATTTATTAGCTTCTGTAAGCCACACATATAAATAATAAGTGATCATATCTGGTTCTAAAGCCTATATGAGATACCATGATAAAAAAATAAATTCATTGTGTCACTAAAATATTTGACCCACACCCAAGTCAGGAAGTATTGATATTTATTTATTTATTTATTTATTTAGTTATTTATTTATTTATTTATTATTTATTTATTTTTGGTTGCGTTGGGTCTTCATTGCTGCACATGGGCTTTCTCTAGTTGTGGCAAGCAGGGGCTACTCTTCGTTGTTGTGAAGCAACCCACACGTGGGCTTCAGTAGCTGTGGTACGCGGGCTCAGTAGTTGTGGCTCTGGGGCTCTAGAGCTCAGGCTCAGTAGTTGTGGTGCACATGCTTAGTTGCTCTGCGGCATGTGGGATCTTCCCCGACCAGGGCTCAAACCCCTGCCCTCTGCATTGGCAGGCGGATTCTTAACCACTGTGCCACCAGGGAAATCCCAGAAGTATTGATAATTTATCTTGGTTTCTCAATTCTTTTTTTACTCTAATAAAGATAAATATATGATTTTAAGAACTAATTAACATTAGTAGTCAACAACTTTTTTGATGTAGTGAATTATTCAGCTTCAAACATAGTACATTGTTTAGGGGACATAGATAATGACCTGTCAAATTTTAGTGGAAATATTTTTATAAGTTATAGTAATTTTTTATCTTTGAAGAATACTCTCAGTCTGAGAGATTGAGCAACATGGCGTTGACCACTAAAGGGTTTAAAATTTGCAATCCCTGTAATCTAATAGTACTGATGGTCATTTCATTAAGGGCTTCTGGTAAATTTTGAAAAGGGAAATAGACACACTGACTCTATGGATCTTGTGTGCTGAACAAATGTTATAATTAAAAATTATAATTATAATTTTAAAAAAGTTAGTTTTAATATTTGTTGGAATCTTTACTTCTAAACAATTGTAGTATTAGGTTATTTTACAATTACAATTATTGTAAAGTTGTACAATAATTTTACAATTGTTATTTGATAAATTTCCCAGAGAATCTTCGTGAAATTGGAATATAATGTTAATTGAAAGCATTCTTTCCTAACAAAAACTTACCTCAAGCTCCAGGCATATATGATACTTAGAGTATGAGAGGAAAAAGTAAAAATAACTCCTTCATTTGAAGGGCTCCAGGGAAAGCAGTGTTTTCAGGAGCCAAGTCAAAATTCAGCAAAACTCCAAAGAAAATGTTCAGTGAAGAGGTTAATGAAGGAGAGGAGTTTTCCAATGACAGGAAGTAAGTTTGGGTAGAAGGGCTTAGATGGCCAAGAGTCTGGGCAATGTGTGGTCAGATTAGCGGGGCTGAGAGCAGGGTGCGTGAAACTGAGTGATCTGGGAAATGTGCACTTCTCATGGGTGATGCAGGAAAACTGGTTTTGGAGGCACAATGGGAAGAAGCCACAGGACACAGTAATTAAAGATCATGGGGTGGCCAGTCTTTCCTGCAGCTGCAGGTGGGATGGTGGTGAGGCCACAGTCTCATCCCTGGGGTTTTAGAGCAAGGGGTAGATGGAGATCTTGGGCCTTATGCTGCTGGAGAAAAGTAGCAATTCAGTTTCCCTTGCTTCCCATCAAGGGCCCTCTCTACTAAGTAATTCCATTTATTGGAAAAACTCCTACAGAATAAGCCCCAAAGTCCCCTGCTTTGTGAACCTTTCCAAACCTTCACATCTCAAAGTTAGTCATTTCCTCTATAACCCAAATCACTTTGCACAAACAGCTCTTTGAACCTGTATGACATTTTATTGTAATTGTTTACCTGTCTCTCCCAGTACACACTGAACACCTTGAGTCACAAATTGTGGTTTACTTTGTATCCGTACTACAAAGTAGACCATAACCACACAACTCGGTAACAAACTTAAGATCTATTAAGTGCTCAATAGCTTTTAAAATGTGACTTTAAAGTGAATTAAAAGACTGCTTCAGCAGTATTACTATTATGACTAACTGCTGAGAGTTTCCTGTGGGTGAGCACTATACTAGGTGTTGTATATACCCCAACCTGATTTGGTAGCTGTCTTAGTCAACTCAGACTACTATAACAAATATACCACAGACTGGGTAGCTTAAACAACAAACATTTATTCCTCACCTCTCTGGAGGTTGGAAGTCTGAGGTCAGGGTGCCAGCACAGTTGGGTTCTTGGTGAAGGTCCTCTTGCTGGTTTACAGATGGCCTTCTCATTGTATCCTCACTTGGTGGAGAGCAGAGAGAGAAAGAGAGCAAGTTGTCTCGTGTGTGCCTCTTCTTAGAAGAGCATTAATCCTATTCATTAAAGCTCTATCCTCATGGCCTCATTACCTCCCAAAGGCCCTGCCTGCTAATATTATCACATTGAGGGTTAGGATTTTAATACATAAATTTTGGGGAGACACAAACATTCAGTTCAAAACAGTAGATGATACTATTGTCATTTTACAAACAAGAAAGCTGGGACTCATTCTCAAAGGTTATGCAGTCAGGAGGATGTAAAACCAGGAATCAGTCCTAGTTTACCTGATACTAAAGCCTTTCAGTTCTATCAAATTGCTGTCCTGATTCCATTTATGTTCTCATCCTAAACTTCTAAGATCTAGGAGTTTAATTATTGCCAGTGCAGATTTAACACCAGAGTGACAAAAATAGAGAAAATGAAAGTTGTTAATTTTATTGTAATATTTACTGTTTATTAGTGTGACTGTTTAAAAAAATCTTTCTGGAGAGTAAAATAATACAAAAGGAAAAATGGCCGATATAATTCAAATTTGATCAAAACTTACTTTGGTTTACAGGACAAAATATGCAAATTATACTCTGAGGGTAAGCTCAGCTAGGAATATGCAAAGAACTCTCAAACACTAATTCCACCCAGGCAAAAAGAAATATGGAAATGTCCTAGAATGTCATGAAGTTTCACAGAAATCCTGACATAGGTAATAAAATATGAAACTCTGTTTTGCTTCTAAATTATTTAAATTAAGCACACTTTTTAGAATATGGGAGACCAAGTAGACTCATGCATTTAACTTTGTAACACTCTTCTTCCCTAAAGTGAAAGCTGTTGAATATCCAGGGCCCATGTTGAGTTTGCCCAAGTCAGAATCCCAGAGGATCCCTGATGTGAATCTCGCATTCGACATGGCACATGAAAATCATAGAAACTTCCTTCATTAGTAATAGCTTAGGTGTGCAAGGCCAGAGTAGGGGCTCTCTGTCGTTCTGGAGAGAGAAAGATTTGAGCACATCCTCAGACCTCAGAAGGAAAACAGCACCCTATTTATTTATTCTTATTTTCTGGGGCATTCACAGGAACATCAGGTTCAATATGGGCAAATAAAAGGATTCCAACTACGTACCCAGTAATCAAAACATTCCATTGTTGGTACTGTACATGTGACAGTAACTTGACTGTACCCGGGAGACAAGAGAAGAAACATCAGGAGCAGCAAGTATTTTTTGGAACAAAGGCTGTTGTAAAGGCCAGTGTCATGAATAGGTCCTTAATAGGTAAAGCATTTTTTTAATTACCTTGATTCAAGTAACCAACTAGGGAATTCCCAGGTGGTCCAGGAGTTAGGACTTAGCGCTTTCAGTGCCAGGACCCTGCTTGGGGAAATAAGATCCCCACAAGCTGCTAGTCATGCCCCCACCCCCCCAAAAAAAAAGACAAGTAGCCAACTAAATCAGATGATTCAGTATTCAGTAAAATAACTAAATCCAGTAAAACATAAAACACTAGGTCTTGAATTACATAGTTGGGTGGTTCACATCCAGATATGCAGATAATTTGCAAATCTTCACTTCATTTGATGCTTCATAGGCATATCTTGAAGTTTACAGGTAAATGGAGCAGTAGATGGTTCATTAGATAATTAACAGCCTATGGAAGAGGCCATTCTATCAAAATTGGAATTTAACTCTGTGGGTTACAACCTCTGACAGAATGGCACTTAAGTTTCATTGGCTAAACTGTCAAAACTACTAGACTCTGAAAGAACCTTCAGGTGCTTACCCAAGTTTAACTCTTTTAACACTCAACAATTTCTGTCTAGAAATAAATATGATCAGCAGATTCTCTCATATAAGCACTAGACACATCTCAATAGAATTTATCCTGTTGAGTTTTTAAAAATTTGAACAGGAAACAGGAACAACAAGAGTTACTAGGTATTATTAGGTATTACTAAATTTATCAGCTATGATCTCAGATTCCTATCTTTACCTTTAATCTTTACTTGCTGATTCTGTTAACTATAGCTTTAAGACTTTTCCTAAAATCAACAATCCTGCTAAGACTTGAATGCTGAGGGTATAGGGTAAGTTAGGAGAAGTCAGGGTTTGGGGTTGGCCCTGTAAGAATGATACTGGCTGATATGGTAAATCAGAAAGGCAAGAGCTTGTGTTCAGAGGGGTCGGCTAAGAAACAGAAGGTCAACATGAAAAATTCAGAGTTTAGAACTGTCAGGTGGTAGGGATCAGAATACCAGCAGAGAGATTAGGATGGAGAAGCTCAGAGACCTAGAAGGGATGGGAAATAAAGGTGGGTCAGGTACTTAATCTTATGAGTGTGTGTAGCAGGAGGCTAGACTCTAAAGCACAGAGTCTAAAGAGTTGTAAATCATTATCATTAGTAGTAGCTGTTCTTAGCTATTTTTATTAGCTTTGTACTAAAACTACTATGGAAGAGATTCTCACAGAGCTCTCATGTAAGGCCTCATGTTATAAAAATATTTGGCTTGAATGAATGGGTAGTTAGAGGCAAGTGAGACCTGCATGGAGCAGGAAAATGAGGGGTGGAGAGTCAGGCAGTTTTCCTACCTACAGGATTCCAAGAGGAAGTGGATTTCGGTTTGTATTCCAGCTTCATCACATATACTTGTAGAGTTGAATTAAAGCCATTTAAATCTCCCTGATAATATTTAATACATTGGGTTGCTGTGATAATAAATGAAATACTCTATGTACCATATCTGGTTTAGAGTAGCCACCCAGTAAATTTTAACTTCCATTCTTCTTCATCTACCACTTAAGCATCCCTTGTAGCACTAAGTGTAGTCTTGTACATCTCACTAGAGTCTTTATTATTTGATGATAGGAAATGTGTGCTGTCTTTGTGTGTGTGTTTTCTTTTTTCTTTTTGGCTGCTCAGCTTGTGGGATCTTAGCTCCCCAACCAGACATTGAACCCTGGCCCTCAGCAGTGAAAGCGTAGAGTCTTGAGCACTTGAATGCCAGGGAATTCGCTGTGCTGTCTTTGTATCACCAGTATCTGCCTTGCACATAGTAGATGATCAAAAATGTATTCCAGAAACTTGGCATATCTGGAAAGTATTCTCCTCTTAAAAGAGACCAGGTTGATAAAATGGACAACATCTAAAATTTAAGACAGTAAAAATTTTATCAAGGGGTTTTAAAATACCCATATAAACATCATGTGTATTTTCCAGGATAGATATCAATGTGATTTATTTAAAAATGCTGATGGAACTCTCTGGTGGTAGGAATTGGAAATATGGTGTAAAGTCAATTAAAATACTCTGAAATGGGCCTGCTCCCAATTATATTCATTTAAAATACTAGACACCTGTTTTCTCAGCATCCTTTGCTGCTGATGTAGAATTCAGTTAAAAGGTGCTGGGGTGAGGAACATCTTGCAGGGGGAGGAAAGTTGGAACATACCAACATAAGTTGATGCTTGAATGTAAACTTACTTTTTTTCTTTTTTTTGTGGTATGCGGGCCTCTCACTGTTGTGGCCTCTCCGGTCGTGGAGCACAGGCTCCGGACGCACAGGCTCAGTGGCCATGGATCACGGGCCCAGCCGTTCCGCGGCATGTGGAATCCTCTCGGACCGGGGCATGAACCCGTGTCCCCTGCATCGGCAGGCGGACTCTCAACCACTGTGCCAGCAGGGAAGCCCTGAAAACTTACTTTTAACAATATTAACAGGGACAACAAAGAGCTATGTCAAGAAGAGAAAGTGTGTATAATAGATAGAATATTGAAGATGGAATACCAATATGCAGTCAGAAATTTTGAGTTTGGTACTCTAGGAGTAAACTACTGCTGGTTTGGATGAGGGTGAATTTAGAGAGGGAGAAGAGTCAAATGTAACCGATTACACGAGCATCGCTCCATATCTCAATACGTTTTCTGACTGCTCCCAGAATATACATCCACATATCCAGCAATGCTGCCCTTGCATATTATCAAATTTTCACTGACTACTGGATCATCCAAATCAGCATACACATATACTGTAATATCTCTCATCTAACAAGAAAACAACAACAACAAAAATCGTGCCTGTTTTCACATCTTCTGTCCATATATATACCCCATTTGTAGAAAAATTCAAGGAAGAATTGTCTATGCTCATCTCTATTTGCTATCTTCCTATTCTTTTTTGAACCCATTAACAAGTCTTTCTTCCCCATTCAACTAAAATTACTCTTGTTAAGGCCACTTGTGACCTTTTGTTGCTCAATCTAACAGTCAGTTTTTAATCGTCAAATTACTTGACCTCTCATCAGAACTTGGAACAGTTAATTATTCATTCTTTTTTATAGCACTTTCTTCACTTGGACTTTTGGACAACATTCTGTCTGCTATCTCACTCGACATTTTTTCCCTAACTCCTGAGTCTGCCTCTTCATTTTCTCAGTCTCGAAAGTTTGGAATTTCCCAAAGCTCAGTCCTTGGGACATCACTGTTCTTTAATTATACTTACTCCTTTAGTGATCTCAATCCAATTTTATGACTCCAAATGATATTTATATAGGATAGATTCCAAAAATCATAGCTCTAGCCTAGACTTTTCTCCTGAACTTAACTTTTTTTTTTTTTTTTTTTTTTTTTGCGATACGCGGGCGTCTCACCGTTGTGGCCTCTCCCGTTGCGGAGCACAGGCTCCAGACGCACAGGCTCAGCGGCCATGGCTCACGGGCCTAGCCGCTCCGCGGCATGTGGGATCTTCCTGACCGGGGCACGAACCCGCGTCCCCTGCATCGGCAGGCGGACTCTCAACCACTGTGCCACCAGGGAAGGCCCTGAACTTAACTTTTATATACCCAATTACCTACTTGACATCTTCACTTGGATTAGAATAGATATCTCAGACTGTACTTGTCTCAGACTGACTCCTGATTCTCCCACCCCAAACACACAGATCAGCTCTTTCAGTGATCTTCTCCACAAGTCATTACACAGTTAATGAAAACTGCATCTTTGCAGATGCTCATGGCAAAACTCTAAAGTCTTCCTTGCTTCTTTTCTATATCTCACATCTGATCCATCAGCAAATTTTGTTGGTTGTACCTCAGAATATATCCGGCATCTGTTCACTTCTCAACATCTCCATTGCTACCCCTCTGGTTCAAGACGTCATCAACTCTTACCTCAATTACTGCCAGAGTCTCTAACCGGTCTCCTTACTTCTGCTCTAGATACATAGAATCTATTTTCCATCAGCAGTTGGTATGAATTTTAAAGAACACATCAAATTATGCATCTCTTTCTGCACTGAGCGAAACCAAAAGCTTGTTCTCTAACGCTCAAAGCCCTGCATAATTTGCCTCCTGCTACCTCCCTGAGGCCAGCTGCTCCCACCCTCTGCTTTGTTCACTGTGCTCTAGGCATACTGGCCTCCTTGCTCTTCCTGCCTTTCTGCTTATTACCTTTGCCCAAGACAGAGATAGCCAAAGCATGATTTTCTTCCATCAGTTCCTTCTTGTCTCTGTATAAATGTCATTTTATTGTGAGACATTAATATCTTTCTCAGACCCTACCTGTCCATAGAGCTCTCTGAGATTCTGGACTGTAGTCCTCTGTGGCTGACTGGCTTAGAGCCTAGGCCTCAGAACCTGACCTAGTACCTGTCTTGCAATTTATCTTTCCCGACTCCAGTTAACCTCCACAGCTAGCTGCCAGCCCTTGCCTTGGCCCCGCCTAAATTTGTTCACAATTAAAAGCAGCTGCTCACGGGAGCTGTTCCTCAAATCGGCAGCTCAGTTCTCTGGCCTGTTGCCCCATAGTGCTATGGTTGTTACTGGGCCTTTGAACTCTGATGATGAAGGAGGGCATCTGTATGGGTTGCTGGAGAGACAGCAGTGAGTGATAGGATAAACAGAGAATTAGATGGCCCAGTTGACTAGGCTTGGCTTCATAATAGACCCTGGATAAACTCTAGCCTTCTCTTAGAATTTCTTTTGTAAATCAAGTGAATTATACTTGCCCAAGAAATAAACTCTTTCCTTTGACATAGTTCAAATAATATAACTATATTTCTCATAAATGTGAATGAAAGTATATAGCATCAGGAATTGGGCAAAAGTAGAAAGTTATTATTCAAGAAGAGTTTACTCAGTGCTAAATTAAAGCATGATGATTCATATTAGTATTCCCAGATTATATAAATTTAGAAATAGCATGGGCAGGTATATTAAATTGAAAAGTCTATTGGTGTTCATAGTGATTTTAAGTTTGAAGGTAATAGGCCAAATGGAAAGTCACAATGATAAAGATTTTTTTTTAAATGCTGGTCAGGAAGAGAGGTTTCAAGAAAATTAGAGGAAATAAATTCAGATTTTTTATGGCCCAAATAACTTTACCATTACTGTTTAAATAGCCATTTAAGTGACATTTTCTGTTGCCATTATTTTTTTCTCTCTCCTTCTTCTCTATCAGCAAGCAGTGATATGTCTGCAACATGTCACTCCCTTACTTAAAAGTATCTGCTGTCCTTCAACTCCCAAAGAATCAATTCCCTAATCCATCGCGTGGCATGCACACTCTTACTTAAGATTCATCCCTACCTGTCCATTCCTGTATTTGTAGCTGTAAAATAGGGATTCCCTAAGTGTCCAAGAAATTTTGTTCTTCCAGGCTTTTGCTAGGATTATTTTCCCATCCAATAATACCTTTATCTTCCTTTCCTGGCTGGGAGAATCCTGCATATTCTTTAAGTCCAGATAAAAATTTACTCCCTAAGGAAGGTAGTTACTCTCCTCAAGCAGGAATTTTTTAAGTTTTTCTCATTGACCAAGGTGAAATTACAGTTTAGATGTTAAAACATATATGTCTAGTATTTGCAATATAAAGAACACATGGCATGCTTACATAAAGTTTCTCAGTTCACAAGCTTAAATCATTTTATAAATACAAAGAATGAATTCTCTTTACCTCCAGAGTAGGAAAATAAAATGGTGTTAAATGTGATGATGTGATAAAAAAAAAAATACACACTTAAACTCCACTGGGTGTTTAACACACCAGTAACCCCTAGGAATACATTATACTCATCCAGATGTTTCCAAGAGTCTGAAACAAACTAACATCATTTAAGCAGTTCCTTTTTTTTGGAATGTTCAAAAATATTTGCAAGATTCATTTAATTAACAGTTTTGTGTGTGTGCATGTGTGTTTAAAGGATCTGACACACCTAAACGTTTTCAGAAGTGTTATTCAGGTAAAACACACATTGATAGAACAAGACAGTCACCATGCTACACCCTGCTTTTAAAACTGGCTCTTCCTGTGAACTGGTATTTCTTGCTAGCATTGTCAAAGATGAAGAATCCTGATAATTTCTTGAGCAGTTAGGTAAAAAATCTAGCCACCAGCCTGATTTCTTCTTTGTCTTGATGATTCTTATTTTTTGGCCAGAGTTACAAAAAGCCAAACCTTCAAATAATAGGCCTGTTTCCTGTGCACTGGCAAATTCTGGTTAGCTGGCAGACAGGCCCCTGGCAAAATCTAGACCTCTCATGTACTAGGGAAGAAAGCTGTTATTTTATGGCTGACCCACAGGCCCTGATTCAGAAATAGTCTGAGTCATGATGTATTTTTAAAAATATCTATTTCAAAACTGTAAAAAAAAAAAGAGGGCAAAAAAGCAAAAAGATAGCTTTAATGACATTTTCTACCTTGGACACACCAGGCATTACATATCTGTTGCTTTCCTTGTTCAAAGGAAAAGCCCATTAGACAAAACCATCACAAGAAAGGAAATCATGACATGATTTAACGAGCTTATTAGTAGTTTTCATTATAGATGATATTTTTTCAACAGAGTTATGAAAAATGTCAGAAGGTACTCAGGGTTTTATGTAGGATTATTTCCATTAAACTTAATGGCTATGTTTTACAATTCAGAATATAAGCATCTAATCATTGCAATAAATATTTGTAATAATATACAGTTTAGCTCATTTCCCTTCCCAGTTTTATTTATCACCCTCATATTAAATTCTTAGGGACTATATGTCTATTAATATCCAAAGGAATTTTATATGTATTACATATTTCAAATACTATTATTTATCAATGCTATTCTAGAAATTTAATTAAAAATGTAAAATATCTTAAAACAGTCCAGAAAAGTGGGTACTTATAAATTTAAAAAATTCATATATTGCCTAGGGAAGAAAAAAAATAACTGAATAAATAAAGGTGCAAAGGGACCAAACTGCTTTTGAGTAGACATCACCGAAAGGAACTCAAATCTGTGTTCCATAAATAAATGAAATTAAATTTAAATCTAATAGTCAGTGTTTGAAGGAAAAAACAATGTGGCACTAGGATATATAAAGTGAACCACAGCATGTAGGAGCTATGAGTTTCTATTCTTATAATGAATATTACTCAGGTTTTATACCAAAGTTATGATAAATTTGCGTTCTGCAATTGCTCTGTAATGTGGAAATTTTGCAATGAGATTCAAAGAACAATCCATTTACAACTTAATCTTGAGGAAATTTCCTTGAGTTAAACACCACAACTAAATGGGTATAATGGTGAAATTGGGGTGGTCACCTAGAAATGATACATCAGCCTATTCCTTTAAAATTAACATTATTTAATTAATTAATATTTCTTTAATTAATTAATATTTCTTCTATTATAGGTATTTCTAGTTCCTCTTGTATTTAAAAGCACAGATGTTAGGAGGGCCATTTCAACACTTTTGTAGATCAGAGATTATATTACTCAATTACCTGAATCATTTTTTTAAATTGAATTCTAAATTCTGTGCAAAATCAATAAAACTTTTCCACTAACTAACAATAGTAAATGCCTTTTGAGGATCATATACTCTGTAGTGGATTATACTCTGCATTAGTTACCTATTGCTGAGTAACAAATAATCCCCAAATTTTGTGGCTTAAAATAACAAACATTTATCATCTCTGTGCGTCACATATTTATGGGTGGCTTAGCTGTGTGCTTTTGCCACAAAGACTCTAACAAGACTGTAAGCAAAATGAAAGTCATGGGTATGATCTCTTGAAAAGGCTTGACTCACGGAGGATACAATTTCAAGTTCACTTACGTGGTTGTTGGCAAGATTCAGTCCTTTGTTGACTTTTGGATTGAGGTACATTTTCTCACTGGCAGTTGGCTGGTGACCTTCCTCAGTTCATTGCCATGTGAGTTTTTCCATAGGGCAGCTCAGAGCCTAGCAGCAGCTTCCATCAGAATGAATGAATAGGGAAGCAAGAGAGGGAATCAAGGCAGAAGCCATGGTCTCTTTGTAACCTAATCTTGAAAGTATCATACCATTACTTTTGCCATATTTGATTAATTAGAAGCAAATCATCAGGCTCAGCCCACACTCAAGAGGAGGGAACATTACACAAGGGCATGAATAGGAGGAGGTGGGGATCATTGGGGGCCATCTTAGATGTCACTCACCACACGCCCATTTATAGATGAGGAAAGAGAATTTTAGTAACATTTTCAAGCAAAACAGAGGGTAAATGTAAAAGCTAGAATTAAAACTGAGGTGTGATTGATTTTAAAGCCCAGAGCGTTTCCATTGCACCCTTGTGATAATGAAAGAATAAGTTCAAGTGACCTGGGAAAGTACTGGGACAAGTCAAACCATCAGTATTAGTAAGATTTTTTTTTTTTTTTAATGGAGCTAGGTTATAGCTAAGAGGTAAGCCCAGGAAAAATTGTATTATTTTTATTTATGGAAGATAAAGACAGCAAATGTATCAGGTGACATGGTTGGGTATATAAATACTTCAAATTAATCTTATAAATAAATATTAGAATTTAGTAACTGAATTTTGAAAGTTTTTTCAGAAATTTAAAAAATCAATTGAATTCTAATTTCCAGTAAGGTATGTTAAGAGAATAAAAGACAGTACTATTTAGAGAGGCATAGAAATTAAACATCTAGGAGTAAATATAGTGAAATATGCAAGACCCAGGAAACTACCAAACCATTATTGAGGGAAATTCAAGGAGGACCAAAATAAATGGAATAATATACCAGGCTCACGGTTTGGAAGACTCCACATTGTAAAGAAGCTAACTCTTCCCAAATTGATTTATAGATTAAATGCATTCCAAATCTAAATACCAATGCTTTGTGAGCGTGTGTATGTGTGTGCAAGTTGATCAACTGATATAAAATTTATATGGAAATAAAAAAGGCCAAGAATGACCACAATAATCTGGAAGAAGGAGAATAAAGTCAAGGATTTACCCTTGATATGAAGCTCATAAAACTACATGTGGCACTGGTCCAAGGTTAGTTAGACAAGTAAATCAAAGATACAAGCACCCAAACAGACCCACACATATATAGTTACTTGGCTTTTGAAAATTTTGGCACTTCAGAGCAATGGATAAAGGAGTGTCTTTTTGGCAAATGGTACTGGGTCAGTTGAATAATCATATGAAACAAGGTGAATCACATCATACACAATTATCAATTTGTAAGTATAAATTTAAAGAGTAAAACACTAATCTTGCAGAGGAAATCATCAGAACATATCATCATGAATTTGAAATAGGCAAAGATTTCTTTAAAGGTTCACGGAGAGCACTAATTATGAAGGATAGATTGTGGAATTGGGCTACAATGGAATCTAAAATTTCTATTGATTGAAAGACACCACCAGAAAGTGAAAAGACAAACCACAAATTAGAGAAGATATTTACAATGTTTATAACTGACAAAAGACTTGTATTCAGAATATATAATGAATTCCTTACAAATAAATGTGAGTGTAAAAGATAGCTCAGTTTTTAAAATAGGCTAAAGAATTAAGCAGGCACTTCAGAATATGATACCCTAATAGTGAATAAATAGATGAAAAGAAGAATTAACTTCAATGGTAATAAGAAAAAGCAAATTAAAACTATAGTGAGATATAACCATACACATGTAGGATGATTAAAATGAAACAAAGTTGAACTGATAATCACAAGCATTGGCAAGGATGTGAAGCTGGTAGGATTGTACTTTAGTGGAATCACTTTTGAAAACCCTTTGGCATTATTTTCTAATGGTGAACATATACTACCCTATGACCTAGAAATCCTAGGTTTCCACCAAACCAAAATGGTACAAAATAAATACCCAAGAATGCTCTTATCAGTATAATTTTAATAGCCCCAAACTGGAAACAATCTAAATAGTGGAATGGACAATAAATATAATACAGCAAGGAAAAAGAACCCACTACTGATACTCAAAACAACATGGATGATTCTACAAACATTTTATTGAAGCCAGATAGAAAACAATATGTTCTATGCAATTTCATCTATATAAAGCTCAGTAAGAGGTGCTGGCATTGGGGAAAAAGATAACTTAGTTAATGGATATCTAGTAAGATAATTGAGAGGTCAGGTTTCTAAGCATACAGTAGAAGAAAAATTTGTTCCACTAGAAAAAGTACTGTTATGGAAAATGACAAACAAAATTAATGAATTAAAGAGAGTTAAGTTGAAAAAATAAACATTAAAAATGTTTTCCTAATATTAAATACATATAAGTACTTAACGTATTCAGAATTCTTTCACTTCTAAACAGTAGTATTTTAAACTGTCTTGACCTTTTTCATTTGTAGTGGTAAATTTTTTATCCAGGGGTGGGA
Organism: Mesoplodon mirus; assembly: GCF_964341445.2. Classification (NCBI taxonomy): domain Eukaryota; kingdom Metazoa; phylum Chordata; class Mammalia; order Artiodactyla; family Ziphiidae; genus Mesoplodon; species Mesoplodon mirus. Next base: position 150,025,754 of record NC_138977.1, on the reverse strand, counting down.
TAGGGAGGGTGGGAGGGAGACAAAAGAGGGGATATGGGGATATATGTATACGTATAGCTGATTCACTTTGTTATATAGCAGAAACTAACACAACATTGTAAAGCAATTATACTCCAATAAATATGTTTAAAACAAATAAATAAAGGGACTGAAAATATTTTAAAAATTTTTTTATCCATGTAGACAAGTCTGGTGAATACCCTTGGAGATTTTTTAAAAGTATCTAAAATGTTAAAGAGCCACAAATAAAATAAAGTGAGTATTCTAAAATAAATTTTAAGCTACACTAACTTTTAAAAAAATATATTTAGGCTGTGCTGCGTTTTAGTTGTGGCACGCGGGATCTTCGTTGCGGTATGCACATGTGATCTAGTTCCCCCACCAGGGATTGAACCTGAGCCCCCTGCATTGGGAGTGTGGATTCTTACCCACTGGACCACCAAGGAAGTCCCAAGCTACACTAACTTTTAATGACAATTATTGAGAGCAAACTTTTTAGTACGTCACCAATGCAAGTACATGGGTAAGGCATAAAAATGTTTACAATGTCTAGTATACAATGTTATCTTTTGTGTATATGTGATGGGTGACTAGGAGGTGAATGGCCATTTATTATGGGAGATTTAATTAATGTATAGACAGAGAACTAGGTGCTGACAATGTTCTATCATATTTTAAATATTTCCAAAAATAATTTTCTTTAATTAGAATATTAGATAATTGCAGTTCAGTAACCTGATTTTATAACACCTCTATAACTTTCTCTTCCTGTATGAAAACTTATACTCTGGCTTAACAAAAGAAAAATGTAATAGCTAGCAATTTAAAACTCCTATCTGCATGTGGCATTTTATCTGAACAAGGATGACAGGATTGTGCACATAATTATTATTTAGGATCCTGCAGAGCATCCTAAAAGTAAAGTCATACATATCTCCACTCCTGACGTAGCGTCAGAGATGACAGCAGGGAAAACGTTCTCTATTGTGGTCATCTTAAGTCTGGCTAAACACAGAATAAAAAAGCATCTTACCTGTTCTGCATTTTATTCCCAATTTATTTCCTTTTCATGAAAACACTGACAAAAGGGTAGTGCATACCTTTGATGTGTTTTACTTAGGGATTTATCCTGCATCAGAATAAGCTGTCTGTCAGATGTATGACATCTAGATCCACATTGTCTTTAAAGACCATGTCAATAGAAATAGCATTGTTTATCAGGTGCACGTGAGGAGTGCGCTGAGAGTCTGACACCTGGTCTTTAATCTTGTCTAGCTATGGCCACACGGACAAATCAGTTCTCGTCCCTGGACCTTATTTTTCTCAGATATAAAATGAAGGTGTTGGGCTCATTTAAGTAATTAAAAAATTTCATCTTGCTTTATAAAACTATGTTGGAGCCATGTGATAAACAGTCTTTACGGCAAAAAGGTAAAAAATTATATGGAGGCCCAGGGCTTGCTAGACCCCTGTAAGAAAAGGGAGAGAACAATCAAATATTGGACCTAGGTTCAGGAAATAGAGAGTGAACCCCAGCTCTGTTGTTGTTAGCTTTGGAGTGTCGAGAAAGTCACTACCCTTTTAAAATCCTTGATTTTGTTCTCTCTAAAACTTCTACCCCTAGAACCATGTGCTGCCCCAGTCACAGAGCAGGCTCCTTCAAATTGGTAGCTGACTCTCAGTACAACATACTTGCAAGTGAGAAAACTTACTTATTCTTTTTCTATTTTTCCCCAAGCAGTGTTCGAGGGATTTGTGATATCATTGCCAGCTTTTCTACTCTTAACCAACTTAATTTACCTTCATGGATAAGAACAAGAGTCTGCCCCCTTTTGACCTGGATCACTAAAATCTCCACATTTCCATATTTGGTGAATATTTCTGGTACCTAAATTTTTTGCCTCATGTGATATCTATCATATTCAGTGATGTGCAGAATTTTAGGTTGTCTGTTTTTCCCCCATAGCAGCCGCAGGAGTGCTATTTCATGTTATTTGTATATGAACTGTGATATATGCAGTGCACATTGAAAAAAAATTTTTTAATCCTCAAACTGAAAGCATATTAGATAAATTAAACTTCCAGCAACTGTGCTGGAGCCCAAGATTGCAGCAAGGAGAGGTTCTGGAATTGCGGTTTGGGGTATTGGTTGCCCTGCCTGTGGACACCCATAGTCTCTGTCCCTTATATAAATTCTCGTGAGGTAATCTGATTGCTGTAGCTCAGCCCACAGACTGGATGCCCTCCAGCCCGAGTCCGATGTTGGAAAACCAGTTGTGGCTGGGATGGTGGAGTTAAATTACAGAAATATGGCCACCCAAGATACCCAAGGACAATGAATGGGATGGTGTCCAGCAAAAGGGGCCATGAATGGGGACATATTCTCTGGGGAAATTGTTCAGCAAGAGTAGCATGTTTTGGGCTTCCCTGGTGGCGCAGTGGTTGAGAGTCTGCCTGCTGATGCAGGGGACGCGGGTTCATGCCCCAGTCTGGGAAGATCCAACATGCCGCGGAGCGGCTGGGCCCGTGAGCCATGACCGCTGAGCCTGTGCGTCCAGAGCCTGTGCTCTGCAACGGGAGAGGCCACAGCAGTGAGAGGCCCGCGTACTCCCCCCCCCCCAAAAAAAAGAGTAGCATGTTTTAATGTGCCCACTGCCGTGAAGTGGAGCCTGAAGACAAAAGTGTTTATGATTAAATCAAGGCTGAAAAAATAAGAATGCTAAAAATTAATAACTGTACAGTATCTGTGAAGTCCAGATTGCAAATTTCAACTCTAAGCCTGCATATGTTTCTGGTGTTTAGACAGCAAATTATTATCTGTAAGATGTTATAGAAAGCCCGAACGAACTTTTTGGCCAGCCCAATATTATGTACTGTCACCATTGTATGCTATGCCATAGATGTGTCATCACTGATCATATTTTCCTCATTGAGTTCAGTTCATCGGGTAAGAAACTGAACATATATGCATACATTTCTAAGTTAAAATTTATCCAAGTCTTAAAAATCTTGTTTTTTTTTTCCATTGGACTTACAATTTTGGAAAAGTATAAAGTACTTAGGATTTAAAAAGACACAGCTAAAACTCAAGTGTATTAAATATGTCTTAATTATTTCTTAAACCAAAATCCAAGTTAAGTTTATGTTCTAAGTAGAATATAGTACTCATTTTCATAACTTTACCGACTTTCGTAGATATGCTCTCCTAGCATCTGAGTTTGAAACCCAGGGAAAGAATATGAAGGAGACTGTTTTTCCTAGGACAGCTGCAGAACAATAAACTATGCATGGCTTCCTTTATATGAATTTAGAACTGACCTAAATAACTCAACTCAAAAAGGCTAAAAAATACCATCTCATAACTACCAGTTTCCCCCTAGTGTTGCCCTTTCAAAGGGAAATAGAAAAAGTCTTAGAGTGAAGGAAGAAAGGTGTTGAAGGAGGACAGGGCTGCAGGCTGCTGCAGTCCTAACACTGGGCAGCCCTACTTTTCCCCACCCTGGTCATGCAGGACCAGTGGTGAAGTGTCCCCTCACCAGGCAAGTGGACTGTGCTTGTCACCACTTCAGAGTTTGGACCAATCCCAAAATTGGCATTCTGTTAGTGAGGCATTTCTTGGACATGCAGGTGTTTTATCTGCCAAATGAAATTTGCAGCTGCGATCCCACTGGCCCCTCAGTGTTGCGCTTTAAAAGAGAAGAGTAACTCTGAAAGCTACCAACAAGCATGATATTACAGGGAGTATTTTTTTTTCACTCGTATCCTTTTTAAAAAAGTCTAAAGGTGGATAAATTTAGAAAAAAAGTTATAAGTTCATTAGAATAAATTATTTTATGAACTGGAACTCATAGGGTCTGAATTCCTACTATTAGTTATTATTTTATAGATACCAAACTTTAAAATAAATTCTAATATATTCCTTTTTTATTGTTGAATTTTGGCAGAATTCTTTACGCCTGATTTTTTAGGGAACAAAAAGAACTTTCTGCCCTGAGAGTAATATATAACAAAAACCTTTTCATGATTTTGAGAAATGGTAAGCATACAATTCAAATTACAGCAGTTTTCAATGTAATAGCACTGAATAATCACCTCATTAGTAGTGATTATCTGGATATTAATAGAAGTTCCTGACCCACAGATTCTTTTTGCGAATGTTTAGTATGATTTGCAACAATGTGTTACAAAAATGTAGCTATATATTTTTTACTTTGCCTTAGTATTGAAGGGTTGAGTCCCATGAAGATTTACGAGATACTGCATGATGCAAAATTATTGACTGTCAGGAATCTCGTCTTAAGGAACTGCACTGTTCTTTTTACTTCTGAAAACATTCTGATGCATCATAAATAAGAGTGTGTGTGTGTGTGTGTGTGTGTGTGTGTCTTCATAATTTATTTTCTTTGCTGTATTATTACACACCGAATCAAATTACATACTGAAGTGGATACTAGCCTTAGGAGAAGTACTGCATTTTGGTGGTGAATGATTTTGTACATTATAAATGGTTAGTGGTAACTTTGATGTTGTTATTGAAGAGTTTTCCCATATCTGAAAATTTAAGTTTTCAAATACCGAGAGGCAGAATTTCTTTTCCTTCTATTTTCTGTTGCTTGTTTTGTTAAGAAACCCCATTTTAGTAATACATATTTCTCTTTGCTAACTGCCTTGGTAGAAATAATTTGGTGAAGAATGTGAGGCAACATTTTGTCTACTAAAAACATTTTCTCCTTTTTATGGGTAGCCAGTTTTTGTAATTTAAATAATTAAGCCGTTCAACTGGATACTTTTTAAAGTTGAGAGATAAAAATTAAAACAAATTAAAACACACCATTTGTTAGCTAAAAAATATATTATTTAATTCTTTATCCTCTGCTCATAAAAATAGTTCTTTTGCCTTGACCAATATTTTAATATACTTATTTATGATGTTATTACTCATGGCCTGAATTAAATAAGAAATTCAGATGAAGACAACAACAGAAAAGTGAAAATATCTAGTTGTCTCACTTCTAATACATTTCTAACATGCTATTTGTTAGAAGCAAAAGCCAAGAATCAAATCTTCCTTCTTTAAGAGTTGCTTAAAAAATGTTTTTATGGGGCTTCCCTGGTGGCGCAGTGGTTGAGAGTCCGCCTGCCGATGCAGGGGACACGGGTTCGTGCCCCGGTCCGGGAAGACCCCACATGCCACGGAGCGGCTGGGCCCGTGAGCCATGGCCGCTGAGCCTGCGCGTCCGGAGCCTGTGCCCCGCAACGGGAGAGGCCACAACAGTGAGAGGCCCGCGTACCGCAAAAAAAAAAAAATGTTTTTATGAGTCAAATTTAGTACTTCGAAAGGGACCCTGGAATAATTACATCATACATGAACCCTGGAGCCACCCCACGTTGGTGGAAATGAATACTTATTACGTGGAAAGTGTTATGGAACAAATGTGTTAGAAAGATGCATTTCAGGGAGATAGCTGGCAAAGCACTTAGCATTATATAATCAAAGCTTCTCCTTAAATGCATCTTTATTCTGCCAATTCTATCATATAAAATTTTAAATGTCTCTTTGCAGAACCAATTCATTATATTTCCCCTTATACTTTCTTTTATAAGCTGACAAGAATATCAGAAGTCTCCAAAATGCTTGTTAAGGACCATCTCCAACAGTCCTTTAGGATGGTTTTACTGAAAATTAGATAATATTCTGCCAACCTTAGAAATCAATCTGATTTAGGAAATCTTTCCATGGCAGAGTAGTCTTTATTTATGATGACAGAATTCTCTGAGCTCCCCTTTCACACTTTCACGTTTCCAGTTTCTTGTGATATTTTGGGAGAAAACCCATCAGGAATAAAGTTCAGGGCTTCCCTGGTGGCACAGTGGTTGGGGGTCCGCCTGCCGATGCAGGGGACACGGGTTCGTGCCCCTGTCCGCGAGGATCCCACATGCCGCGGAGCGGCTGGGCCTGTGAGCCATGGTCGCTAGGCCTGCGTGTCCGGAGCCTGTGCTCCGCAACGGGAGAGGCCACAGCAGTGAGAGGCCCGCGTACCGCAAAAAAAAAAAAAATAAATAAATAAAAGAAAGAATAAAGTTCAACATTGGAAATCTAAATGGGGAGTCTTCATGAGAGCCTTTTAGAAAGGAATCAGGTCACTTCTGGAGGAAGACCTTGTCTATGTAATTTGCAAATGAAGCCAGAGTGTCATAGTCTGTTTGTTTTCTTTTGTGCTAGTGATGTAAGGAATATGAACCAATCTTGAACCAGTTCCGGAACAATTAGCAAAACCTCAAACAGTTTTAAGTGTTCTATTTAAACAAGGAAGAGATTACAATGAAAGGAAGAGAATACAATGCCAGAAGAGATTCCACAGGATAAAGCTTTGTATATGCTAGCTATTTAGCAAACTGCTTGCAAGTAGCTTTAGAACTTTAGGGACTGTTATATACATTTACAAATTAAGTTGAATTTTAAGTTGAAATTAAGTTGAATATTAAGTTCTATCAATGCAGACAATTTGTCAGCATTTAAGAATTAAGACTTGGCATGCTTGTAATGAAAACACAAGTTTCACCCTCTGAAGTGGAAAGTCACAACATCTGATCACTGATTTTTTGCCTCTTGTTGAAAAGAGACAGAAGTCTGAAGAAAGCTGCAGTTGAAACATCAGTTAATGGGAAATACATTTAATTTCTCCAAGAGATGAGCATGTTTCTCTCCAGGTCTGGGTTTTCTTACTTATTTTTAATGTTTAAACATTTCTTTTTAAATTAAAGAATAGGGCTTCCCTGGTGGCGCAGTGGTTGAGAATCTGCCTGCCAATGTAGGGGACACGGGTTCAAGCCCAGGTCTGGAAAGGTCCCACATGCCACGGAGCAACTAGCCCCGTGAGCCACAATTACTAACCCTGCGCATCTGGAGCCTGTGCTCCGCAACAGGAGAGGCCGCGATTGTGAGAGGCCCATGCACCGCGATGAGGAGTGGCCCCCACTGGCGCAACTAGAGAAAGCCCTCGCACAGAAACGAAGACCCAACACAGCCATAAATAAATAAATAAATAAAATAAATACAATTTAAAAAAATAAATAAAATAAATTAAAGAATAGATATATGCAAGTAGGCATGGTAAAATTGAATGGAAACCAGATAGAAAATTAATATTCTCACAAAGAAGCAAGGGATCTCCACATGCATCAGTTGGTCATAAGAGCTGTGGTAAGATGTGCTTTGAATTATTGGTTTTCCTTAATATTTTCTAGTCCTCCATTACTTAAATTTTTTTCTGGAAACAAACAAACAAACATAAACAACCACAATAGAAAAGCTATCCAACCCCAAACTCTGGTTAGTCTGACAATGTTCCTTAAGTCAGTATTTTGACCCCTACTGAATGCAATATTAAATAATTTTCCTTTGTACAGCAAATTTAAATTAGCAATTGGGACTCATAGGCAGCAGCATTATCTTTATTTTGATTATTGGGATGTTTCAGATTTTGATATTCATTGGATAAGCATAAGGATCATTTCAGGGAAAATTAGTGCTTTTGATCCGTAGACATCTACATGTATCCTTTTATGATGCTTACTATGTTGCTGCAATTGAAAACCTATTAGATTTTTTAAAAAATTGAAGTATTTGTTAAGAGAAATGAAACTTTGGTTTGACCTTCCTTTTCTTTCATTACATATATACAGAAAAATGAGACCTCTCCAGACATTTGTTCTTTTCAAGAAAACAAAAGGTGAGTTGAGGTCTCATTCAAAATGTACAAGTTGGGCTTCCCTGGTGGCGCAGTGGTTGAGAGTCCGCCTGCCGATGCAGGGGACATGGGTTCGTGTCCGGTCCGGGAAGATCCCACATGCTGCAGAGCGACTAGGCCCGTGAGCCATGGCTACTGAGCCTGCACGTCTGGAGCTTGTGCTCCACAACGGGAGAGGCCACAACAGAGAGAGGCCTGAGTACCGCAAAAAAAAAAAAAAAAAAAAAAAAAAAAAAAAAAGCACAAGTTTTTAAACAGTTGCTGCAGAAAAACATTCATCTAAACAACCAAAAAGGACCCTTTGTGACGAATTATAATGATTATTTACTGCTGTGAGAACTTGATGCAAGTAGCTTTAACTCTCAGAACCAATTTCTGTATCTATCAAAGAGAAATAAAAAATAATAATGGAATCTATTTCATTGGATCATTGCGAGGATTAATTGGCATAAAGCATGTAAAGTAAGTTGTGTATATGGTAAGTGTGTTACCTGTGATGATGAGGATGGTACTCATGGAAATAAGAAGCTATCTGGATTCTACATGAAGACCCCAGTCTCCAATTCCTTGACTTATTACTTTTTAATGCTAATTAATGATACAACATGAGGTTCTCTGAGCAGATATACTTATTTTATTTACTCTCCTATCTTCTACAATGAGTAATCCAAGTTCTATCTACAAGGGATGCTTAAACTATAAATAAAAATGTGACTTTCTGCTATCTTGAAAATTTGTCTACCTTTCCTTGGATTGGCTTCTGCACCTATCTACCCACCAGCCTTTCTCTATTTCTACTTTATTGTCTTAGCCATTTTTCATACCTATTTTTAAAATTAATTCTATGTCAAAGTGTAAAGAAAAAACATTTGTTCATTGTATTTTCTATATGTGAGCACGTACATTGATTGCATTTTAACCCATTTGGCTGCAAAGACCCTGTTTGCTCTTTGATCTGGGCCAGGCAAAAGGAGCTACGGTTGTCTGGATGAGAATACATGGCGTATGCAGGCCTTGGCTTATGAAATGTTTACTCTTTGGATAATTTTGTCTAGCGTCAAAGCTGATTACATTTAAATATTGAAAGAATAAATATTCTAGTTATTTCATTAGCTTCTCACTGTGTAAATGATAGAAATGAAAAGGCTGTATCCTACCTAGAGTATAGGTAGGGTAGTGGTAATTAAGAAAAACAATTCTATGAAAGTGTACTTTTTAGATGTGAACTGATGCATCTCGCTATGTGTACAATGTGACAGCAGATTATGAAAGCTAACATTTTTGTCCTAAATCCCAATATGTATTTAAAATCAAGTGTCCAATTTCTCTTGCCTTTCCTTCCCTGTTCTCTAAAACTTGCCATGTGCAGCAATATTGTGGACTAAGAAAGAAACATCGGGGAGAAACTAGCCTGTGTACTCAGCAAAGCATATTCAACCAAGCATCAGTGCTTCGCTAACAGCACAACAGCCACAGGATAATATTTACTGGGCATTTTCTGTGAGCAAAGTCTGTGAAGGGTTAAGGAGATAGAAGTTTAATTTTTGTAAGAGTTCAGTGATATTATCCCCATTTACACATAAAGTAACTAAGGAGTAGAGAGATAAAATAATTTTTCCAAGTTCATGAAAACTGTAAATTGATTTGAACCTGGGCTCAAATCCAACCCCCAAAGAGCAGCCCATCTAGTACTTGAGATAAAATATGCACATAAAAAGACACCACAAAAGGCCCAGAGGAATTTTGCTTAGCAGTGTCCCTATTGCTGGAAATACTTTTATCCAGGCCACTTAAGACTAGAAACACTACATTGGACAATTCTTTTCTTCTTCCCTCTTTGCAAATATGTATAAAATAAGGTTATAGAAAATAATTAATGGAAAATATCATATATTTAGTAAATATCTATGAATTCTCTTTGGAAATTAATAATGCCTTCTAGTCAAATCTCAACGTGGAGAGACATTATTGCATAGTCATTAAGAGCAGGATCTTAGAAGTCGGTCAGTCACCTATTAGCTTGAACTAAGTTACTTAACATTAATGGGTATCAGTTTTCAATCTGTAAAATGGATAGAGTAATAACAACTCATAGAGTTGTTATGCAATTCAGTGAGGTAGTAATACTTGGAAAATACTCAGCACAGTGCTTGGCACATAATAAATACTCAATGAAAATTAGCTGTTGCTGTTAATTGTATTATCATCATTACATCTAAGTAAATTATAGGAAACACAGAGTTTTGTTTTTCTTAGTGTTTCTCCCCAGGTTTTCAGAAACCACAGTGGATGTTCTTTTTTTAGAATTCCAGACCAATATTTTGAATCTGGTCATCCTAGTGATATTCTTTTGTTTTCCCGTAGCTCATTTGCTTTTCTGGTAAACATCACTTTTCTTTTCTTCCCTTTTGCCACCGACCCATTATCCTCTCCTTCTTCCTGGGGGAAAAACAACCTGACAATAATGACAACAACAACTTCTCTCTGTTGCCCATTCTTGCCCAGAGTCCTGCAGCACCAACTTGGCCACGCTCTCCTACTGGTGGCTTTTCAATTCTCCCTCTCCTACCTCCTCAGAATCGCTGCATTTCACACAGTGATAAGGGAGAAGTGCCCATGGGAAAGCACATAAAGTGCTAAAGTAAGCTAGAGAAGGGAGAAGTTATTTCCATTTGGGAATTGTAAGAAAGTCTTCACAGGGAGATAGATCTGAGCAAAAATAGAAGAGCACTGTGGAAAGTGGACAGAGCAAAAGCGAATGAGCTACAATACACAGCACTCCTAGTAGTTCCTTTGGAAAGAAGTTTTCCAGTAATTGTCAGACAATCCCATTGATTTAAAAGAGTGCCAGGACTCTTTTAAAAATTTTGGAAAGATGATCAAGTGTTATTCCATATGGAAATTGTACAACTTATAGTGCTATCAACTTGGAATAGATTAAGGGTTGACTCTTGGCAAACTGTTTAATGTGAATAGCTATTACTATCAATTTTAATTAATTAATGTTGCTATACAATTGATACCTATACTATATATAACATTATTATTCCACTTTCCAATCACATGCAGCCAAAAATTAAATAAATGAATGAATACATTTATTTAAAAAAAATACAGGTCTACTCTAATTCTCTGCCTTTCCCATTTACATCATTCAAGCCCCACAAATAGGAAACAGAAACACATAGCTGTGATCCATGGGCCAGAAAGCCACAACTACTGCTGCTACTAGAAGATAGGAAGCTTTACACTGGATGCCTCCATGAAGTGTTGGCCTACCAAAGTCAGCTCAACTAACCTCTCCACATGTGGGAGATGCAAAACCCTAAACACCTCCATGACTATGCTTGTTAGCAATAGCAAATTAATGAGCCTAGAAATGGCCTCCTCCTCACTTCTGCCTTCCACCACTTTGCATAAGTACAACTTATTGTCAGCACTTAATTTGTACTCAGAACCCTAACTGAAAAGGACTCTGAGTAAATGTAGCTTTCAGGTTTCTAGCTTATAAACGATGACATACCAAGAGGAGGGGATACATTCTGAGCAGGCCAGTGTATCATATTTGACATTCTATTAACTCATGGTACCTTTCGTACTTCATGCTTGAATGTTCGCTTGGAAATATGATCTTTCATATTGGTAAATCTGGACCAGCAGAAGGTTTGTCTGAGATCTTTTGGGGTTTGAGTTACCCTACGTTTTTTCACATAATTAATTGCCAACAGCATTTAAAAGTAAGGTGGACTTGACAAACAGATACCTATAAGCAGAGTGGAGAAATGACTGAAGTACCTCAGAGTCAGAAACCTGAAGTTTGTGTGTATGATTTTTCCCTCCAGGCTCCCAATAACCATGTGTCACCTATAACAAGATATCTAACATCTCTGGGTTTTTTAGTGTTTTTTCCACTATAACAAGAATAATGGTTCTTGTCACTTCCCTGCCTCTAGGGGTGTTGTCAGAATTAATGAGACACCAGGGTGAAAGCTTTCCACTTTTTTTTCCCCCTCAGAGAATGCTGGAATGTAAAGAAAAGTAATACCTCCATTTTGTGAATGCTTTTTCCTTCTACACGTCTTAGTAACATTCAGAAAAGATTTTTTGAAGCAGCAGAAATTACCGTAGGTGTTACATATAATAAAGGAACTGTATCTGCCAGGAAAAACAAAGGAGGAACCAAAAGCTTGAGTCAGAGAAATCTGCTCCTGGCTTACTCTTTAATGGAATCAGTAGGAAGTCTGGGATAATCACAAGTAAAATATTGCTGTACGGAGAGCATATGAAACTAGGAGGACAAATGACTAATTGAAGTTACCATCCTGAAAGTAGAAAGAGAAAAGAGATGCTGACTGCTGACATGTTGCTGAGATGTTCTTATTCATACTGGAGAAAGAAGATGAGGGTTGGAGGTTAAACTGTTTGTGGAGTAGGGTTGAACCACTCAAAGCGATAAGAATAGTCTCACTGCTCATTACAACTATCTAGAAGTTAAACTTTAATGAGATAAAGATGTTCTCAGCAGTGTCTTTGATTAGTTAGCCCATGAACTGTCTGTTGACATAGGCAACACGTACTATGTCAATTCTATCACTTTCATGGAATACAATCCTCTGGTTTTGATTGATGTAATGTCAAAAATACACATCCAAAAAGATTTATTCTCTTCCATCTGTAGATGATGAATTTCTAAATAGAGCCATTCTCAGGGATAGAAAATAACCCGCTTCTCTGGTGGGTCATGAATCTAGGCACAGTTCAGCTGGGTCCTCTACCTAGTGTCTTATAGTACTACAATCAAGGTGTTGGCTGGGCTGCATGCTCATCTGAAGGTTTGAGTGTTGAAGACTCTACTTCCCAGTTTACTCAGAATGTTGGCAGAATTTCTTTGTGACTATAGGATTGAGGGCCAGGGATTTTTGTTGGCTGTGGGCTAGAGATTTCCCTTAGCCCCTAGAGGCAGCTCTCATCTCCTAGAGACTGCCTGTAGTTCTTTGCCATGCCAGCTTTTCCAACCTGTCTCCTTACTTCATTAAACCAGCAAGGAGAGTTACTAGAGTGACATCTCATCTTTTTTGCCATTTTCTTTTGGTTAGAAGTAAGTCACAGGCCCCAACCACATGAAACAGAGGGATTTATACAAAGATGTGAACATCAGGAGGGAGGATTATAGGGGCCAGCTTAACATCTGTCTGCCTTAATTGGTAAGGAAAAACAACTCTGAGACTATTATGACTTTGAAAATTTTCAGGATGATAGAATGAATCTAAGCTAATCCCTGTAATGTAAACATTAAAAAAATATTGAGAGGACTGGGGTTGGCAGCGTGAACACAGCCTGAAGGGGGCTAGTGCGCCACGGCTAGCCGGGAGGGAGTCCGGGAAAAAGTCTGGACCTGCTGAAGAGGCAAGAGACTTTTTCTTCCCTCTTTGTTTCCTGGTGCGTGAGGAGAGGGGATTAAGAGCGCTGCTTAAAGGAGCTCCAGAGACGGGCGCAAGCCGTAGCTGAAAGTGTGGACCCCAGAGACAGGCGTGGGACACTGGGGCTGCTGCTGCAGCCGCCAAGAGGCCTGTGTGCGAGCGAAGGTCACTGTCCACGCCCCCCTTCCAGGGAGTCTGTGCAGCCCGTCAATGCCAGGGTCCTGGGATCCAGGGGCGGCTACCCTGGGAAAGCACACGGCACGCCTCGGGCTGGTGCAACGTCACGCTGACCTCTGCCGCAGCAGGCTCACCGCGGACTACATGCCCCTCCCTCCCCACCGGCCTCAGTGAGCCAGAGTCCCCGAAGCGGCTACTCCTTTAACCCTGTCCTGTCTGAGCGAAGACAGAAGCCCTCCGGCGACCTACATGCAGAGGCGGGGCCAAATCCAAAGCTGAGACCCAGGAGCTGTGAGAACAAAGAAGAGAAAGGGAAATCTCTTCCAGCAGCCTCAGAAGCAGCGGATTAAAGCTCCACAATCAACTTGATGTACCCTGCATCTGTGGAATACATGAATAGACAACAAATCATCCCAAATTGAGGAGCCGTGTGGATGAAAGGTCCTTGGTGTTGCAGCCAGGAGTCAGTGCTGTGCCTCTGAGGTGGGAGAGCCAACTTCAGGACACTGGTCCACAAGAGACCTCCCAGCTCCACATAATATCAAATGGTGAAAATCTTCCAGAGATCTCCATCTCAACACCAGCACCCAGCTTCACTCAACGACCAGCAAGCTACAGTACTGGACACCTTATGCCAAACAACTAGCAAGACAGGAACACAATGCCACCCATTAACAGAGAGGCTGCCTAAAATCATAAAAATCCACAGACACCCCAAAACACACCACCAGACGTGGACCTGCCCACCAGAAAGACAAGATCCAGCCTCATCCACCAGAACACAGACACTAGTCCACCCCACCAGGAAGCCTACACAACACACTGAACCAACCTTAGCCACTGGGGACAGACACCAAAAACAAAGGGAACTATGAACCTGCAGCCTGCAAAAAGGAGACCCCAAACGCAGTAAGAAAAACAAAATGAGAAGACAGAAAAACACACAGCAGGAGAAGGGGCAAGATAAAAACCCACCAAAGCTAACAAATGAAGAGGAAATAGGCAGTGTACCTGAAAAAGAATTCAGAAAAATGATAGTAAAGATGATCCAAAATCTTGGAAATAGAATAGACAAAATGCAAGAAACAGTTAACAAGGACCTAGAAGAACTAAGGATGAATCAAGAAATGATTAGAAACACAATAAGTGAAATGAAAAATACTCTAGATGGGATCAGTAGCAGAATAACTGAGGCAGAAGAACGGATAAGTGACGTGGAAGATAAAATAGTGGAAATAACTACTGCAGAGCAGAAGAAAGAAAAAAGAATGAAAAAAACTGAGGACAGTCTCAGAGACCTGTGGGACAATATTAAACGCACCAACATTCGAATTATAGGGGTTCCAGATGAAGAAGAGAAAAAGAAAGGGACTGAGAAAATATTTGAAGAGATTATAGTTGAAAACTTTCCTAATATGGGAAAAGAAATAGTTAATCAAGTCCAGGAGGCACAGAGAGTCCCTTACAGGATAAATCCAAGGAGAAATACGCCAAGACACATATTAATCAAACTGTCAAAAATTAAACACAAAGAAATCATATTAAAAGCAGCAAGGGAAAAAAAACAAATAACACACAAAGGAATCACCATAACGTTAACAGCTGAACTTTCAGCAGAAACTCTGCAAGCCAGAAGGGACTGGCTGGACACATTTAAAGTGATGAAGGAGAAAAACCTACAACCAAGATTACTCTACCCAGCAAGGATCTCATTCAGGTTTGATGGAGAAATTAAAACGTTAACAGACAAGAAAAAGCTGAGAGAGTTCAGCACCACCAAACCAGCTTTACAACAAATGCTAAAGGAACTTCTCTAGGCAAGAAACACAACAGAAGGAAAAGACCTACAATAATGAACCCAAAACAATTAAGAAAATGGGAATAGGAACATACATATCGATAATTACCTTAAATGTAAATGGGCTAAATGCTCCCACCAAAAGACACAGATTGGCTGAATGGATACAAAAACAAGACCTATATATATGCTGTCTACAAGAGACCCACTTCAGACCTAGAGACACATACAGACTGAAAGTAAGGGGATGGAAAAAGATATGCCATGCAAATGGAAACCAAAAGAAAGCTGGAGTAGCAATTCTCATATCAAACAAAATAGACTTTAAAACAAAGACTATTAAAAGAGACAAAGAAGGTCACTACATAATGATCAAGGGATCAATCCAAGAAGAAGATATAACAATTGTAAATATTTATGTACCCAACATAGGTGCACCTCAATAAATAAGGCAAATACCAACAACCATAAAAGGGGAAATTGACAGTAACACATTCATAGTAGGGGACTTTAACACCCCACTTTCACCAATGGACAGATCATCCAAAATGAAAATAAATAAAGAACACAAGCTTTAAATAATACATTAAACAAGATGGACTTAATTGATACTTATAGGACATTCCATCCAAAAACAACAGAATACACATTTTTTTCAAGTGCTCATGGAACATTCTCCAGGATAGATCATATCTTGGGTCACAAATCAAGCCTTGGTAAATTTAAGAAAATTGAAATTATATCAAGTATCTTTTCCAACCAGAGCACTATGAGACTAGATATAAATTACAAGAAAAGATCTGTAAAAAATACAAACACATGGAGGCTAAACAATACACTACTTAATAACCAAGAGATCACTGAAGAAATCAAAGAGGAAATAAAAAAATACCTAGAAACAAATGACAATGGAGACACGATGACCCAAAACCTATGGGATGCAGCAAAAGCAGTCCTAAGCGGGAAGTTTATAGCAATACAATCCCACCTTAAGAAACAGAAAACATCTCGAATAAACAACCTAACTTTGCACCTAAAGCAATTAGAGAAAGAAGAACAAAAACACCCCAAAGTTAGCAGAAGGAAAGAAATCATAGAAATCAGATCAGAAATAAATGAAAAAGAAGTGAAGGAAATGATAGCAAAGATCAATAAAACTAAAAGCTGGTTCTTTGAGAAGATAAACAAAATAGACAAACCATTAGCCAGACACATCAAGAAAAAAAGGGAGAAGACTCAAATCAATAGAATTAGAAATGAAAAAGGAGAAGTAACAACTGACACTGCAGAAATACAAAGGATAATGAGAGATTACTACAAGCAACTCTATGCCAATAAAATGGACAACCTGGAAGAAATGGACAAATACTTAGAAATGCACAACCTGCCAAGACTGAATCAGGAAGAAATAGAAAAAAATAACAGACAATCACAAGCACTGAAATTGAAACTGTGATTAAAAATCTTCCAACAAACAAAAGCCCAGGACCAGATGGCTTCACAGGCAAATTCTATCAAACATTTAGATAAGATCTAACACCTATCCGTCTCAAACTCTTCGAAAATATAGCAGAGGGAGGAACACTACCAAACCCATTCTACGAGGCCACCATCACCTTGATACCAAAACCAGGCAAGGATGTCACAAAGAAAGAAAACTACAGGCCAATATCACTGATGAACCTAGATGCAAAAATCCTCAACAAAATACTAGCAAACAGAATCCAATACCACATTAAAAGGATCATACACCATGATCAAGTGGGGTTTATTCCAGGAATGCAAGGATTCTTCAATACATGCAAATCAATCAACGTGATACACCATATTAACAAATTGAAGGAGAAAAACCATATGATCATCTCTATAGATGCAGAGAAAGCTTTCGACAAATTTCAACACCCATTTATGATAAAAACCCTGCAGAAAGTAGGCATAGAGGGAACTTTCCTCAACATAATAAAGGCCATATATGACAAACGCACAGCCAGCATCATCCTCAATGGTGAAAAACTGAAAGCATTTCCACTAAGATCAGGAACAAGACAAGGTTGCCCACTCTCACCACTCTTATTCAACATAGTTTTGGAAGTTTTAGCCACAGCAATCAGAGAAGAAAAGAAAATAAAAGGAATCCAAATTGGAAAAGAAGAAGTAAAGCTGTCACTGTTTGCAGATGACATGATACTATACATAGAGAATCCTAAAGAAGCTACCAGAAAACTACTAGAGCTAATCAAAGAATTTGGTAAAATAGCAGGATACAAAATTAATGCACAGAAATCTCTGGCATTCCTGTACACGAATGATGAAAAATCTGAAAGTGAAATCAAGAAAATACTCCCATTTACCATTGCAACAAAAAGAATAAAATATCTAGGAATAAACCTACCTAAGGAGACAAAAGACCTGTATGCAGAAAATTATAAGACACTGATGAAAGAAATTAAAATTGATACAAATAGATGGAGAGATATACCATGTTCTTGGATTGGAAGAATCAATACTGTGAAAATGACTCTACTACCCAAAGCAATCTACAGATTCAATGCAATCCCTATCAAACTACCACTGGCATTTTTCACAGAACTAGAACAAAAAATTTCAAAATTTGTTTAGATACACAAAATACCCCGAATAGCCAAAGCAATCTTGAGAATGAAAAATGGAGCTGGAGGAATCAGGCTCCCTGACTTCAGACAATACTACAAAGCTACCGTAATCAAGACAGTATGGTACTGGCACAAAAACAGAAAGATAGATCATTGGAACAGGATAAAAAGCCCAGAGATAAACCCACGCACATATGGACACCTTATCTTTGATAAAGGAGGCAGGAATGTACAGTGGAGAAAGGACAGCCTCTTCAATAAGTGGTGCTGGGAAAACTGGATAGGGACATGTAAAAGTATGAGATGAGATCACTCCCTAACACCATACACAAATATAAGCTCAAAATGGATTAAAGATCTAAATGTAAGGCCAGACACTATCAAACTCTTAGAGGAAAACATAGGCAGAACACTCTATGACATAAATCACAGCAAGATCCTTTTTGACCCACCTCCTAGAGAAATGGAAATAAAGACAAAAATAAACACATGGGACCTAATGAAACTGAAAAGCTTTTGCACAGCAAAGGAAACCATAAACAAGACCAAAAGACAGCCCTCAGAATGGGGGAAAATATATGCAAATGAAGCAACTGACAAAGGATTAATCTCCAGAATTTATAAGCAGCTCATGCAGCTCAATAACAACAACAAAAAAAACAACGCAATCCAAAAATGGGCAGAAGACCTAAATAGACATTTCTCCACAGAAGATATACAGACTGCCAACAAACACATGAAAGAATGCTCAACATCTTTAATCATTAGAGAAATGCAAATCAAAACTACAATGAGATATCATCTCACACCAGTCAGAATGGCCATCATCAAGAAATCTAGAAACAATAAATGCTGGAGAGGGTGTGGAAAAAAGGAAACACTCTTGCACTGCTGGTGGGAATGTGAATTGGTACAGCCACTATGGAGAACAGTATGGAGGTTCCTTAAAAAACTACAAATAGAACTACCATATGACCCAGCAATCCCACTACTGGGCATATACCCTGAGAAAACCATAATTCAAAAAGAGTCAGGTACCAAAATGTCCATAGCAGCATTTACAATAGCCCAGAGTTGGAAACAACCTAAGTGTCCATCATCGGATGAATGGATAAAGAAGATGTGGCACATATATACAATGGAATATTACTCAGCCATAAAAAGAAACGAAATTGAGCTATTTGTAATGAGTTGGATAGACCTAGAGTCTGTCATACAGAGTGAAGTAAGTCAGAAAGAGAAAGACAAATACTGTATGCTGACACATATATATGGAATTTAAGAAAAAAAAATTGTCATGAATAACCTAGGGGTAAGACAGGAATAAATACACAGACCTACCAGAGAATGGACTTGAGGATATGGGGAGTGGGAAGGGTAAGCTGTGACAAAGCGAAAGAGAGGCATGGACACATATACCCTACCAAACGTAAGGTAGATAGCTATTTGGAAGCAGCCGCATAGCACAGGGAGATCAGCTCGGTCCTTTGTGACTGCCTGGAGGGGTGGGATAGGGAGGGTGGGAGGGAGGGAGACGCAAGAGGGAAGAGATATGGGAACATATGTATATGTATAACTGATTCATTTTGTTCTAAAGCAGAAAAAAAATGTTGTGGCATCAATCAGGATTTTATAATCTTGGCTAAGAATTTATAAATTTTAAAAGAGTAGGAATAAATATGTATTTAGATAAAAACTTTATGTCTTCAGGCCTTGACAAATGCCAAGAAAGCATGGATTTCTAAAATGAGGTCAATTATACTTTATGTACCTAAGTAAATGATATGTGAATCTAAACACTTAATGTAATGTTGGCTTAACAATGTTTCAGGTAGGCACACTGAGCATAATTTAGTGGTATTTTGGAGCTATTTTCTTATCTTAATTTTTCCCAGGCTTTTGAGAATGGAAAATAACAAACTCTAAATGTCAATTATATTTTATAATATGAATTTGAGAGAAAAAGTTTTCATTCATCATTTTAAAATCAGATCAATTAAAAAGAAGCAAATGTAAATTAGACCCATGGTTTCAAATCACAGCACGTAAGGAGGTTTCTGAAGTAGGCAGAGAATCATTGACTGAATTTTGAAGAACAACCATTCTCAAAAAGTAGCGACATTTAGTGTAAACAGTAGAGAGGGTAGGAGGAGGAATCCTGATGGTTTGCTTTCTGTCCTCCCCCTGCTAAGCCTGTGCAAATTTTCTCACGGTCAGTATACCTGTCCTAATAAGAATTCCTGTTTTTTCCTTCCCTATTCTCTTTCTCTCCTTCCCAAATTGCAAAGGTGCTTTAGGTAGATTGAATATAGAAAAGTTTGAGTTAAAGATGGTAAATAGGATTGTGGAGAAGGAGGTAAATTGCAACATTCCACTTTATTCTTTCTCCCTCTCAAGCTTAAGCAGAGAAAAACAAACACAACGACAAAACAAGCAAAACAAAACCTTTCTTTAAGAAGAGCTTATGCAGAGATGCCTGTACTGCATGGCTAATGTGAACGATAGAACTAACAGATGCTTTATAAAGAGTAAAATAATTGCTTTTGAGTCCTTTTCTCTCCTTAACAAGTATATATACTTGTTCTGAGATTCTAAAAGATCTAGCTTACTTTTGAACCCTTTGTCAAATAAAGAAGGAAAGAAAAATAGTCTGGTTAGCTGGGCTTCAAGGTCAAAGGAGGTATGCCTGGTTTCCACATAAGAGTTCATATACTAAACTACTCCTTTTACAATTACTCCCATTCGAAGAAACAATTCACACATAATCATTTAAGTGCTTCAAATAACAAAAATTGGAATGGAATCAACTTCTTTGATATTTTCAGTGTTCTATTACTTAAAATATTCAAACTGGCTGCAAAAAAATAGTTAAATAAATGAATAATTTTAAAAACCTCTTGAGATGGTCCAAAAATGAGCTTTGGAACAGAACCAGGTACAAGGTCAGGAACAACCTGCATTGGCTGACCCTAGCTTATTATGTAACACTTGGCTTATCTAAACCTGGAATAGTCTGTGTTTAGACACCATGTGTACAGTTCTTTCTGCCAGGATGCCGAAGGTGTAGCTGTCCCTTGTTGGGTTCTATGCCGGTGGTCTCCAGGTGGTTGAATTCTTCTATTTAGTTCAAGTGTTTTTGTTTTTCAGTGCCTAACTAAGTAGGTTATTTAAGGAAGGATTATGGACTACAACAAAATATCTAGTTGAGGAAAACTTGAACAGCATTATGAGAAAGTATATATTGGTGCTCCTAATTAGTTGACTTAAGCATGGACAGATAGCTAATTACCTCTTCTTGACTAACTTGTATTCTCTTCATATTAGTATCATTTATTTTTCATACTACATACATTCAATAAATATTTATTGCATGCCTACTATGTGTCAGACATCGTTCTAGGTGCCTAGACACAATGATTACAATTCTTCAAATACTACAAAGGAAAGGTACAGAGGTAGACTTTTCAGGGCATTGAAATGTAGTTACTGTGATTGTGGGTCTTCTTAGGACTACAGCTGAGCAGTAAATTTTCATTCTCATGATTCTTCTTGTGTGCATTCCTGATCTATTTCATCCCCACCACTTCTCACACACCCACACTTTGAAGACACCACCCACACTTTGAAGACTCAGGCTTCGCTACCTCTTCCTTTCTAGCCTGAGTTACCCCTCAGCTTTCTCAATCAAGTTCCTCCCCTCCTATGACCTCTGAGTCATCTTGTTTCTAGGAGCAGAAAAAATCAGACTTCAAGCCGACTTCCAAATCTTTCTGTCTCAAACAGTGACTGCTGGCTTTGTTCTTTGGGTCTTGGCTCATGGTTGGCTCATGGGGACTGTGGGTTAGGGGAAATGCCTTCAGAATACTATTTAGAAACTCAGACTATTCCCAAACAAACACTTTGAGGTATAGTCCTATCATATTAGTAAAGTGAATAGGTAGACATCTGGTACAGAAGGAGGGAAAGTGAGTGTTGGTTAGGTACACGACAGGGATGAAGTTCAGAGCAGCTAGTCAGAGCTGAGCCAGTTCATGGGGGTGCAAGGTCAGGATGGTAGCAAGATGGATTCTTAACTACAAAACTACAGGAATATATGAAGTTCTAATATGCCTTCTGAACATTCTAATGGTTTCCTTTGTCAGAAACAAATCCTATTAGACTTCCTTAGATTGAGCAGGCAGAGCAGGGAACTGAGGGTATTTAGGAGATGTGGGAGATTGAGGATTGGCCCAAACTCCTAGTGAAGACTTAAAGATAATATGGTCCCAGGTCTTGTCTAAGGCTTTGAAATAATTATATCTTTTAATGCTGGAATAAAGGAAGCCCCTATCTCAGAACACTTTGGAAAAGCGAAGACATGATAATTGTATTTAAATAATTAAAGGATTGTAGTAGCATTCAGAAACATCAGGGCTATTGTTCAAGACTCTGGAGGACAGAAGTAGAAGTTTGCTCAACAGAGAGTTTTCTGACAGTGAAAGCTGTTTGAATGCAGAATAAGTTACCATGTCAGGCACCTCATGGCAAGGTTCAGAGGCTACATGGCCTTTTGTCAGTGATGAACAGAAATTCACGCATCAACCAGAGGTTTGAAATGAACTCTAACCTTCCCTCCTGCTCTACAACTTCTAGAGTGGACATTCCCAATCAAAAAATGTCCTCAAGAGGACAAAGGTTTTGTGTGAAAGAAAATGTTTTTATAAGCACAACCTTAAAACATTTAAGAAGAAATAACACAACTGAAAATTGTACACTTTCATTTTGATTTTTAAGTTACTACAGTGGATTTTTCTGGCTTTACATTGTACATGTAAGGCTGGTATGTCTTAGGAAAAGAGTTGGGGGTTGAATAAAAAAAATAGAGAATTATTTATTTTTAACATCTAGTGTTCCAAATGATGTTTTCGTTTCTTGAAACTGCAGAAGTTTAGTTCTTAACTCCACTATAAGCCATAAATTCAATTTACCATTTCACACAACACAGGCATCATTTTTTTTTTTTGGCATGAAGCATGGTTAGAGTAGGTAATGTAGAAAAATTTGGAAATGACCTCTACTCTTTCTCTCCAATGTTGACTGTTAGAGATTCAGCAAATACTCTCGAATTAAGATAGGCTCTCCAAAACAAATCCCTTTCTGCCTGAGTTGTAGTTCTGGAGGATAAATAATTGAACATATTCACTGATGACTAATATATTATGCTATATATACCAGGCATATCATAAAAATGTCAAGTTAAGTTTTACAAACTGTTCATTTCTATGATTAATATAATATCTTTTTGAAGGTATGCTCCATGTCTGAGTTCCTCTTTCACATTAATTCAAGCAGTGTTTGATCTCCTACTATGTGCAAAGCACTATTTTAGATACTCTGAGAAATACAAAGGTGTATAAAATAAGTCATTTTCCTCCCTAGTGGTTACAATATTAGAGCAGAAAATAAGACAACCACACAGAACTAGAACTTAAGTTAATATCAGATAAGCACATTAATAGTGGTATAAACCAAATATTTTAGAGATCAGAAGAGGATAAGACCTCTTCTTATTGGGGAAACCCAGTTGGTCTTCATGGAGGAAGTAGAATTTGACTGGAGCTCTTGATGAGCAGGATTTCATAAGTAGAGATGGGTGTTAGATTTTTATGCAATGACATGAAAAAAGGCAGAGGAGAAAAATGTTTAAGAAATGGCGATTAAATAGTTGGATTTTTTACAAAGGAGTAGTGTAAAATATGTCTAGGGTGGCTCTATCATATGCCTGCAGCACCAGGCTAAGGGGTTTAGAAGTGTGTTTAGAATAATAGGATGACTGAAATAGTGCTTTAGGAGGCTCAGTCTGAGAACAGTGTACAAGGAGAGAGATGTGAGATAGAGTGAAATTTGGGGAGGCTACTGTAGGAGTACAAGCATGAGGAAATGGCAGCAGAAGTGGAATGGAATCTCTGGGTAGGAAATATATTGGGAAGAATGAATCTACAGAATTTAGTGTATGGGGTTGGGGGCAGTGGAAGGAAGTTGGAGAAGTTTACAATAATTCTAAGGTTTAAAGTTTGGACTATTAATAAAACATCAGTAAATTAATAGAAATAGTGAAGAGAGGACAAAATGTTGGTTTTGGGTTTTTGAATTTAGATGTCTTGATTTTGAGATGCTGATAATGTATCCATAAGAAAAAATTTAAAGCATAGGAATAAGGCAATCAGTCCCTGAAATAAGACATACCAGGGCTTGAATGCCTCCTCTACTTACCATAAATTGGGTAAATTACTCTATCTCCCTGAAGTTCAGTTTCCTCTTCTATAAATGGGGATAACTTTTGCACCTATTCATAGGTTTGTATGTAATATAATTTATGTAAAATTCTTTTCCTGGTGCTTGGTAAAATGTGGCTCAATAGCAGCTAGCTATTTTTGCTCATAACCTTGTTGTTAAGAGGCAGGAGGAAATGTGGGTCTAGAAGCCAGCATGAAAAGTACAGTTTTTTTTTGGTTTTTTATAAATTCATTTATTATTTTTGGCTGCATTGGGTCTTTGTTGCTGTGTGCGGGCTTTCTCTAGTTGCGGTGGGCAGGGGTTACTCTTTGTTGTGGTGCACGGGCTTCTTATTGTGGTGGCTTCTCTTGTTGTGGAGCTCGGGCTCTAGGTGCACAGGCTTCAGTAGTTGTGGCATGTGGGCTCAGTAGTTGTGGCACACGGGCTTAGTTGCTCCGCGGCATGTGGGATCTTCCCAGACCAGGGCTCGAACCTGTGTCCCTTGAATTGGCAGGTGGATTCTTAACCACTGCGCCACGAGGGAAGTCCTAAAAGTATAGTTTTATATTGTCTTTGGAACATGGCTGGTTGGTGCCATTTTTTTTTTTTTTTTTTTGCGGTACGCGGGCCTCTCACTGTTGTGGCCTCTCCCCTTGCGGAGCACAGTCTCTGGATGCGCAGGCTCAGCGGCCATGGCTCACGGGCCCAGCAGCTCCATGACATGTGGGATCTTCCCGGACCGGGGCACGAACCCGTGTCCCCTGCATCGGCAGGCGGACTCTCAACCACTGTGCCACCAGGGAAGCCCCGAAGCCCCCTGGTTGATGCCATTTTAATGGATGACAACAGATTATCAAACCTTGGGAAAGTAGCCACAGGAGATGGGAAAGAAGAGGATTCATGAAAAGTATCAGAGAAAGAGTAACAAGAGACACCAGAGGGAAAACTCTTAAAGTCATGGAATCCTAAACAGCTACATTTCAAAAAGAACTGGTAAGCATGGTCCGATTTTGTTAAAATCTTAAGAAGGGTGTGGGTGGATAGGAGGCTATTGAATTATTTAGGTCATTGGTATCACTTCAAAGGCATTTATCAGAGGAGTATGTTCCTGGATTTTGGCCCTTGGCAAGACTTCCTGCAAATTGTATTTAATTGGTGGCCTCACATTCCATAGCATTGATTTTGCCTGTCATTTACCACCTTGTACCCGAAAGTCTTGAAACATCTGAGTTAAGCAATATTATAGGTTGAGAATTTCTAAAGCCTTTTACAAACCATAGAAAGCCATCAGAGACTCTTTAAAAGTAACCATCATTCTTATGTTTGATTAAAATGAATATAATACTAATACTTTGAAGTTGATTGTTGCTTTCTATGTTTAATGCATTTTTACTTAGACAAATTAATTTTGTCCTTACGACTACCTTATCAGTTAGGTAGGAGAAGTATTATATGTCCCCATTTTATATGCAAGTAATCTGAACTTTCAAAAAGTAAAAAAATTTAATACATAAAAAGAGTTGGGGCCTGAATGTAATATCTAGTCAAGGATTTGCACCAAAATATACACTGGTTCATTCCTTTCTCTATTAACCCTCTCTTTCCTTCTTTGAAATCTTTCCCTGTGTTCTCATTTAATAAGATCCTTTCTTCCTTCTAACATCATCCTTTTACTTTTCATTTCTCGTCTTATTTTCTTATAAGTATCTTCTATTGATACCTCAAGTGAGTAATCATTTCAGGCCAGAGATGTGCGTCCAGGTTATATGTTTTATTTGACGTGAAGAAGGGAATGATGAACTCTCTTTAGGAACCTGATTTTGGCTCCGATAAAGACAGAAAGGGAAAGGTGGGGAAAAATAAAAAACAACCTCATGATTAGGGGTTTAGCAAAAGCACTATATAGTCTTGGTTGTCATGGAGACCACCACAGCCACTGCTTTATATGCAGATAATGTGCAGGAAGGGTAGACAGGAAGATTAGCTATAGATACAGTTCTTGAATACTGAAATGGTAGCAATAAAAAAGCTACTGGCCTCAGGAAGCAGAGAGAACTAAAACAGGTCACAGCAGCAGGAAAGTCAGAACCAGAGGTTGAGGTAAAGGGTTTGGCAGGGAAGTCCAGACAGGCAATGTCCATGAAAAAGCATGTATGGTCATTAGTGCTACTTCCCAAGTATTTTTGGCTCTCTTTCTCTAAAGCGCATGACAGAACTAATACTGGCAGGTTTGTGTGTGGGAGGAGTCACATGACTAGTTCTGGCCAATGAGTTATGAGCAGAAGTGGCATGTGTCATTTTCAGGCCTAACATTTAATTGCTGGTCTGAGACCCTCCAGAGCTCTATTTGCCTTCTAGCTCAGTGACTGGCATCGTCTATTAGCTTGAGTCCCTGAGTAACTGTGATGAGTGAGCCTCCCTGTTGACACAAAATGGGTGTTCAGTGTGAGTAAGGAATGAGCCTTTGTTATTTAGAACCATTGAAGTTATTTAAAAAAATTATTTCTATTTATTTATTTATTTTACCTCTGTGTTCCCTAGCCTGTCCTGGTTAATACAGCTAATGAATGGTAAGGGAAATATTGGCAGGCCATATGTGAGAAGTTTTTCTGGTTTTTCCCAGTTATTTGTTGCTGGGAAATAAACCACCCCCAAACTTAGTGGCATAAAATAATGTATCCTATTATGCTCATGGATTCTGTGGGGATAGGAATTCAGAAAGACAAAGTGGGGCTGGCTTTTCTCTGCCACACAATGGCTGGGATGACTAGGATGGCTGGGGGTTAGAATCACCTGTGACTTCTTCACTCACAAGCCTGGCACTTGGGCAGGATGGCTGAAGTACAGGTGAGGCCGGGGCTGTCCACAGGAGCACCTACCCACATGTGACCTTTCCATGTGGCTTGGGCTTTTCACAGCATCGCAGCCAGAATTTGAGAGGAAGCATCCTGAGGATGAGCATTCCAGATGGCCTGTGTGGAAGCTTCATGGCCTTTTATCATACATAGTTTCAGATCTGTGCATTCTATTAGTTATGAGATAGTCGTAAGAACAACCAAGAATCCAGTGGCAGGGGAGTGGGGAAGGAGGTGTGAATCCGATTTCACTTTTCCATGAGAGGAGTAGCTAAGAATTTGTAGCCATTTGCAAAGTCATCATGGAAGGGTAAAGAAAAGCTTGCATAATCATGGAAGGAAACTGATGTGCAATGTGGTCAAATCACAGTTCAGTTCATAAAAACAAGATCCTATCTCTGTATGGTGTTCTGCAGCTTATAGCACATTTTCATATGCCTTGCCTCTTGTGATCCTCCCAGCCATCTCATGCTGTAATGAAGGACTGTTATTTTTATCCCTAGAATATAAAAGAGTAAGATAAATTCTGCGAGGAACGAGAACTAACTAAATACCATGCCACTTAACGGATAGCTATTTAAATCTATCTTCTAATATTTCAAACTATACCCTACACTTTACTCTGGATTAAGCAAATAATGTTAAATGATTACTAGTTATGAAGCACTCTCTTAAGTGCTGTGGATATATAAAGACAAGTAAACTATCTTTGTAAGCTAGTGGAGAGGACAAACTTGAATGTGGAAAACAAAACAAAAGGGGTGACATTATGAGCCCAGTGACAAAGATGTAGAGAGGATGGGGCACTCAGTTCAGACTGTGAGGAAGTAGTATTTAAGCTGAGCCTTAAAAAATAAGAAATATTTAGATTGATGGAAAAGGGGTGGCCAAACTAATCCAGCATGAGCAAAGGCACAAAATGTGAACTTACACATCCAGAGCTCCAGAAGAAGAGAGTGTGGCTGAAGTATAAAGCAAAGAAAGAAGAGAAAGAAGAGAGGGAATCTAACATTGCACATTAGTCAATTCACCTTAAATTGTCTCAAGGCTACCTACGATGTCTTTATTTTGAGAGCTATGCAACAGAAAATATTAAATATTTCTCATGTATACACATCATTTTCCATCTCTGGAGCTTAACGCATCATCACTAACTTCTCCGTGGCCTCATAAGGTTCTTCAAAGTCATCTCTCAGTTGATGGCTTCACTCTCGGTGGATGCTACTTTCTTTGATTACAAACTGCTTGTCCTTTTGACAGAGCCTTCATTAGTCATTTACCTCCTCATATAAAATAGAGCCGGAATTAATAATAATTTAGATAGTCTTAAAATTTTCCCAGAAAAACTTCTTGAAGGAATAGGAGGTAATTATTACAGGAACAGGTAGAGAATTATTAGCTAATTTTATAGAATCATTTCTACTCTGATCTAACTCTAAAATAACATTGAAAAAATAAATCATATTTTTTCTAGGCTGGTTTCCAAAAGGATGTTTTTCAATTCAGTTCTTAACACCCTGCTCTAGGCTGCTCTCTCTTGAGCCCCCCCTTATCTCCTGCCCCCCCTCTCCTCCCTCAAATTACTCAAGATCCATTTCCTATTTGTCTATTTCCTGTCACCCACCATTAAATGCCCTTCTGATTACAACAACAGGGATTAAAACTTTGCACTTACAGAAGAATATTATCTCACAAGAATTTTGCTGTGGAACTTTTCATGACCACTAGGAGATAGTGAGCATGAAATGATTAAACAGAAATGACTTTGAACTGCTGTTGCTAGGAGTATTTATTGTATTAACATTGAAAGTATAATGGCATTGAGCATATGGATCTGATTGCATTTTATGCCCCAAACAGGAAATTACTTTCTTGCCCAAAGGCACTTAAACCCTTGTGAAGTTCCCACAACATGGAAAAGAATATTGGTCCTGCAGAGAGAAAGCAACAGTTAAAGCAGAAGACACTGATCTTGGCTCGAAGAACAGGTATCATATCACATGGCCAGCATGTTAGAGCATATATGATGTGCAAAAACCCTTCGACAGAAATCAACTGATTCTGAGAAAATCAACAGGTACAGTGTCTGACACATAATAGCAGCTAAATGAATATCTGTTAAGAGAAAACCAATACTAGAAGGCTATATTTTGGGCGAGTACATAAGCATAATTAAAATCTACTAATAAGAGCCTGAAAGATAAAAACAGATACCCCAGACCCAACTTAGTAGGACACTAAGCCACAGGTGACATATAGAAATAGAATCCTAATCCTACACAACATTGTAAATCAACTCTACTTCAATTAAAAAAAAAAGAAATAGAATCCAGCCTAGCAGCAAGAGTTTAAAAAATTATCAAATACTTTAAGAGAATGTACTAATATATCCTGTACGTAGAGTATATATAAAGTTGCATGTTAAACTTGGTGTATTTCTCATTACAGAGTATAGGTTCAGTTAATTTAAGTAAACATTTTGGTCATTTTCATTAAGCTCATAATGAAATAACTCATTGTCTAACATGGATTCCTAAAAGCAATGACTCATATCTGGCTATTAGAATTAAAATTCTGGTGCTTTGATTGGCAAAACCAGGAGAGAGGAAAGTAACAGAATTAGGTCTTTATGGTGCATGTAATTCTGTTAAATTAGAGAATAACTTGAGGCTTAGAGAGCACAGGTAACTTGTCCAATGCTACCCACACATGTAGAGAAAACACCAGTCTCCAAGAATAAGATTGTTTAATGTTCAGGGTGTTTCCATTATTCGCTGCTGCTTCGAGTCTTAGGAAGTACTGCGTGCCTTATCCTTGAAACTATTCAGTGTGTAAGGCACTATTCACAATAATTTTCCAGTGGATAGAAGCAGAATTTCTGTATTTACTCACTAACCATTTTTGTTCTGGACGTTGGCCCCTCTTGATCTTTAGTTGTAATGTAAATATCACAATATTTAAAAAAATATATCCACTTATGATGGGAGGAGTTTACAAATGATGTTGTTGAAAATAATTCTTCACTTTAATATCTAAGGAAAAATATACAACAGTTATCTGTCAGCATGCTTAGAAATTTACTGTCTGGCTAAGTTTAAAGTCTTTTGCTGAATGTCTGACTGAAAATGACATTCAACAAAGGTATTCAAGATGGTGATAAGTGTAATAAATTCTACCTCTGAAAGGTCATTTTGGTTCTGAGGAGAACACCTTAGCTTATGATTATGTAATTATGCCAAAGTGTTTCTGCAAGAATGAATAGGCAACTACTGTCTCCATCTTAAGAATTATGACTTTGGTAAAATGCATAATTTTCGGGGACTCCCAGGATCTTGGAAAAATTATTCTTTAGAACTGCAGACATTAATAATATCTAGTTGGAAAATATTTTTAACAGTTAGCACTTTTAGAATAGGCATTAGCTTACATGTTTTTAAACTATTCACTTAAAAGAAAATATATGCCAAATGCTCAAAGCAATGATTTTTCTTAAAGTCTTGCATTAGGGAAATGATACAGACTCAACTTAAGTACACAAAAATAATCAAACAAGTTGCCTTAGAGTCTCTAGCCTGTCTCTTCCACCTTAGGCAACACCTAATTTTATGTAGTTATCTTTAAGTCAACCACTCATTTTTTTTTTTAACCACTCATTCTTTTTCACAAATATGCATGAAAGTCATATGGTAAATAGCTTTCAGGTCATTTTCAATCTCTTGGGCCAAATTCTTAACAGACTACTCCTATAATAGTCCCAAGAGCACCAAAAAGTTTTCTACTGTTTTCAAGGGCAATTGGCTCATTAGCAGTGGAGCTGACATGACCAATTTAAGGCATTTTTAAGTCAGCCCCAATTAAAACGGACACAACTGGATTATCTTGCTGAATTTCACATAGCTAATTCAAAACACAATTTAATGACTTAGAAAACATCCCATCTTGTTAAGCAATGCAGTTGGGCACCCATTGACTTAGGAATTGTATCATTCAAGAACAGCCAAATGTGTATATATACATCAAGGGAAAGCATTAAGACACTATGATAAAGATTAACAAGTAGTTTTTAAGACTAAGTATGTTGCAGACATGTTTATATCAGTAAATGTATTTTGGTTAAAGATTTTTATATTTCTTGATTTATTGAAACATATAGAATAAAAATATAATTCACATGCCTATATGTAACTTAAAAGTGTTGGTAAATAGCATTACACTGAATTATTTAAATTAAGAATATATTATGTATGGTTGTAGAGACTTGGATAATTTGGACCAGAAAGGATACTGGTCTTCAGTGCTATAGAATAATGGGAAGAGGAAAGAAGCTGGGGCTAAGGATGAGGCAATTAACCTGGCTTTGTAGCTGGGTTCCTGGCAGAGGGATGGCCAGCATCCAGTATACAGTGTTCAAAGGTGTGATGAAGGCAGCTTGAGATCCCAGCTTGATAGTGCAAGGCAGGAAGGGTTTGTAAAAGGAGGAATAATCAGTACAGGGTAGATGGCCATATCATGGTTCCAGATGGTCTCTCCCTAAGATGGGATTACAGAGAGCAAGATGCAGCCAGGACCCCCAGGTTCTAGTCTCAGTAGGAGAGAGTACTGTTAAAGGCCAGAAAATCACAGTTGTTATTATCGTTGTGGGCTTTGGAGTCAGTCAGACCTGGATTATAATCCTGGTGCTCCCATGTACTCACTGTGTTTTGTAACCTCTTTAAAGTTAACCTTTCTAAACCCCAGTTTTATCATTGGTAAAGTGGAGCTAATAATATTTTTTTCAAAAGATTTTTTGAGGATTAAATGATGTATAGTAGAATCTAATGGCTAAGAGTTCAGGAATTAAGAATGTAAAGATAAAAGGTGTAGCTTTGGAGCTGGACTCCTTGAGTTTGCATGCTAGCCTGTATTTTGGGGCAATTCACTCTCTTGGCCTCAGTTTCCTCATGTCTATGGAAGGAATGATCAGTGAACCTATCTCTTAGGGTTTGTTGTTAGAACAGTGCCTGTTATGTAATAGTAATTTAAAAAGTTAATTAAATTATTTATGATATTATATCAACATCAAAAGATTTTTTATTGTTGCTATTACTCCAGTTAATAAGACCAGTCATATAGAGAGCTAAACATGGTAGTGATGAGGAGAAAGCTGTGATTAGCAAGCATCTGTGAAACCAGGGCTCTGTCTAGATTGTAAAACAACAAGCCTCATCCCAGATGGATGAGGAGTCTGTGCTGTTCATGTGCTGTCTGCCATCTCCAAGAATAAGTCAGCATCTCAGTAGTGAGACCCATTGCTAAATGAAATGTCCATAAACTAAGGCTCAGCAAGGCAGGGGAAGTGAGGAAATAAAGACCACATGGTCAGTATTATAGTTTTAAGAAGAAAACCATATGTGTCTGCCTAAAATTTTGTTATATCTTTCTCAGAATTATTGCTTCATTCCTGGCTTGTTCTGTTCTGATAAGAGGCTCCTGAAGATGTTTCAAAATAAGTCATTCCTCACTGGGAACATAACTTTAATTGCATTCTTTTTGAATTTACACTAAAGAACATGATTATACACTCAATTTCTCAATATCCTGGTTTTCTTAGCTATAAAATGGATTATACACTCAATTTCTCAACATCCTGGTTTTCTTAGCTATAAAATGGAGGGGTTGGATGAGAAATTCTGTAATAACCTTTCAATTCATAAATTATATGATTTGATGATCATATACCATATTTGGCTTTCCTTAGAATGCCACCTTCAGAGACTAGGACATATGATTTTTGTAACCATGTTTTAATAAAGTCCTTATGGAACTCCATGTAACTAAAAACTTTTGGATTAGTTCCAAGGTCATTAAACTACATTCTGTGATAGAGTGGGCTCTATTCTATAGAGATTTTAGTTTATAACGTGTGCTTTAAATAAAGTAATTTATAATGAACTAAAGCCTGAGGGAGATCTGACTTTTTCAATATGCTCTGTCTTATCTTTTTCTATTAGATGGTGGAATTGCCTATAAAGGAAGTTACCTTGACACTTATATCAATTATTCCTATTGGAAGCTTCTCACTTCACCTTAATCTTTAAGCCTTTAGCTGTTCTGAATTGTGTCAGGCAAATTCTGAAATACCCTTGGCTTTGTAAACATCATATACCTTAATAACCATTATTATTTCTTCAAAGCATTTTGCTTCTTTCTCCGATGATGTATTAGGTCATGGTAATAGCTGACATCTCTGGGGTGTGTGGTATGTGCCAAGTTCTGTGCTGAGTGTAATACATTGCATTTGCTCATTTAATCTTCACGGGAACCCTTTGGGGTAGTGCTATCATTACTCCCATCTTATGGAAGAGCAAATCAAGCTTTGAAAGGTTGAGTATCTTGCTCCAAGTCACATAAGTGGTTAAGTCAGGACCTCAACTACCAAGTTCATGCTTTTAATCACTCAGGTTTCTCGATGAACATGAGGGAGAGGTTGACAGTGAGGATGTCAAAAGCTTATGAATTTAGATGTGTGAGCTTCACTAACAGAAAAACCTCAAGATATTCAAGTGTACTTTATTTGAGCATTGTAGCTATTTTGTAGAACTTGGGGATTCTTTCTTATGGCAAGTATTTTGCTTTCTTTAAGTCTGTTCACTATATTTTTTCTCAGTTGGAGCTTAAGTCTATTTTTATCAAAACTAACAATTCATCCATGCTTCCAGAAAGTTTGGCAATTATGTCTATTTGGAAATGGCTTATACAACTTCCTTGGAGGATCTTTGCCTTTTATGCTCTTGAAAAATAAATTATTTTGAGTACCCTCTGTCCTCAAAGAGCTATTATTACTAACTGAATCCTTATCACCACAAATAAGCCAAAGCGTAAGAGGCTTTCATTGATACTGTTCATTAAAATATTCATAACTCGGAATTTTAGATGCATTCCCTGTTGAGTGTAATCAAGCTATTATTGCATGTGTATATCTTTTACCTACTTACTTTTTTTTAAACATCTTTATTGGAATATAATAGCTTTACAGTATTGTGTTAGTTTCTGCTGTATAACAAAGTGAATCAGTTATACATATACATATATCACCATATCCCCTCCCTCTTGCACCTCCCTCCCACCCTCCTTATCCCACCCCTCTAGGTGGTCGCAAAGCACTGAGCTGATCTCCCTGTGCCATGCAGCTGCTTCCCACTAGCTATTTTACATTTGCCTACTTACTTTTCTTAAAAGTGATTTTCTAAAGTATAAAAAATATTAGACTTTAAATGCATATTTTTGTTTTGATAGAGGACAGGTGATGTGAAGAGGGCACATAATAGAATTTTTTTTCCCCCTAAGATGCCCTGTCAATTAATTTCTTAAGCAATAATTGCAGCATGGTGCAAGGCATTGGGTTAGGTATAGTGGTAAATACATGGAAATAAAAGAATAGATGGTCTCTAGGGCAATAGGATATACATTTAAAGGAATAAAGTGCAATTTACAGAGTCGCAAAAGAATACTGACAATACTAAATGCTTTAAAGAGAGAGGACTTTGTGTAGCGTTGTTATGGAAGATATTGGTTGGCCAAAAAGTTCGTTAGGGTTTTTCCCTTACAGCTTATGAAAAACCCCAGTGAACTTTTCAGCCAATCCAATATAACAGAAGAGGTAAGAATTGATCTTGTCCATAAAGGATGAACAGGCATTTGATGCAGGGAGGAATACAATGAACTAAAACCACAGGCAGGACCATGACATCAGGACATGCTCAGGACAGCAACTAAGTCTTCTTGCTTCACAGGGAAAGTATATGTAAGGGCTAAGTTAGAGAAAAAATGAAAAATGTAGCTTGCAATCAGATAGTAAAGAAGTTTGAATGATAATCTATGAAACAGGATCTTAGTCAATAATTCTAATTCAATTCTAATGTAGGTAGGGGTTTCCCACACCACCAAGCAATTTTGCAACATCAGCTGGGTGTCTTATCATTCAACTCAATTCTGACACTCTTTACCCAAATATAGCATCAGATCTCACAGTATGAGGGCTCAGTCCTAACAAGACTGCATCCTTCCTCCCACTTCAGATGCCAATGGCAAGTCCAAGTTGACACCTATGCTTCTGACTGATCAGCTACGATTGAATGTTCCAATTATCCCCTCCTTGGGTTTTATTAATTTGCCTGAGTGGCTCACTAAACTCAGAAGCATTTTACTTACTACATTACCAGTTTATTATAAAAGGATATATAATTCAGGAACAGCCAGATGGAAGAGATGCATAGGGCAAGTTATGGGGAAAGGGCACAGAACTCCCATGCTATCTGCAAGTGCACCACTCTCTCTATGTCTCTACGTGTTCACCAGCCTGGAAGCTCCCTGGAACCCCTCCATTTGATATTTTTAGGAAGACTTCATTACATCAGCATGATTGATTAAATCGTTGGCCATTGGTGGTTAACTTGACCATTAGCCCCACTCCCTTCCTAGGAAATTAGGGAGTGGGACTGAAAGTTCCATCCTCTATTTATAGTTGGTTCCCCTGGTAACCAGCTCCCAACTTTTTCACAAGTCACCTCATTAACATAAACTCTGGTGTGGTTGAAAGGGGTTTGTTATGAATATCAAGACACCTTTACTGTTGTCATCATTTAGGAAATTTCAAGGGTTTTAGGAGCTCTGTGCTAGAAACAAGGTCAAAGACCAAATATATACATGTATATATATACACATACATACATATATATGTGTATATATACATATAAAATAATTCATAATATCACAGTCATCAAAGAGACACTGATGGACAACTAACATGTTGTTGTTTAGGGATACTTTTTAAAGAAAGGTAAAATTATTATTCTCCTACAAGATATATAATAAACATGTATTAAATATTTTATTTAACTTATAATAAGGGAACTAGGCAGATGTTCAAAAGAGAATCCAAGGGCTTCCCTGGTGGTGCAGTGGTTAAGAATCTGCCTGCCAACGCAGGGGACACGGGTTTGAACCCTGGCCCGGGAAGATCCCACATGCCGCGGAGCAACAAAGCCCGTGTGCCACAACTACTGAGCCTGCACTCTAGAGCCCGTGAGCTGAAACTACTGAGCGCATGTGCCACAACTACTGAAGCCTGCACGCCTAGAGCGTGTGCTCCGCAACAACAGAAGCCACCACAATGAGAAACCCTTGCACCGCTATGAAGAGTAGCCCCTGCTCGCCGCAACTAGAGAAAGCCCACACGCAACAACGAAGACCCAACACAGCCAATAAGTAAATAAATAAATAAATTCTTAAAAAAAAAGAGAGAGAATCCAAAGAACAGACAGACACATTAATTGATCAGGAGTATTGGAATAAATGTAAAAATGGAGATAAAACTGTTTTCTAGGTGTGTGGGGGGTGTGCTGTCTCTCCACTGGACAGAATTTATTGGCATGTCTATAGGCAAGATTTATTTTGCATTTTTATTAGCTATTTCCAAGTTATAAAATTGTAAGAAGCAGAAAACCCAAAAGAGTGTATAATGTGTGCAGGTTGATAGGGATGGTTAGGATGTTTATAGTGTGAACGGTAAGAGAGGAAGGAATTCAACATATGTGCAAGTAAACATGCTGCCTGGATGTAATTGCATTATCAATCATGAAATTACAAGGGAGAATGAGGAATCCATGATTAATCTCAGTTTCTAACTTGTATCACTGGGTGAGCAATACTATCATTGACAGCATTTTTAAAATTATAAGATCAATTTTATACAAGTTGACTCTGAAGTGCCATTTAAATGGAAATGTTCAACTGCATCCCTTTTATTTCCTTCCCACAGTGGCAATTGCATGTTCTACTGTCCTTTACTATTATACTTTCTTTAGGAATTTAAACTCTGCTATAATTGTGGGCCCTCCCTGTGAGGTAAACCTTTTGGGGTGGTAAGTAGACTGAAGGTAAAAGAAGGTCTACTACACACTAATGTGTAGGATCTTATCATTGGGTAAGGCATTTTATCTCTAGAAAGGCCCTGAAATGAAAATATATTTCCTTGCAGGTAAGAGCTTCCCTTTAGAAGCTAAAGCTATCATATTAATGTGTTAAAGAAAGAACAGAGTCCAGAATAAATGTGACTCAGGGCTGGTAAATGTTTGGGCTGGAAAATAGCAAACAATACTGTGTTTTTGTGTGCATGGAACCATGCTAGGCACTTTACTTCCAGGCATTTGTTCCTATTATCCTTACAGGATTCATCTGGGGTAGGTGATATTATATTCCCCATTTACCAGTGAGGAAACTGAGAGAGTTTGTTACTTGTCAGGGCTCACAGATCTAGTAACATTCGAACCAGGACTGAGCTCGGACTTGTGATTCCAGATACCACACAGATTCCACCAGACTCCACTGCCACTTGAAAGGAATGGAAGATTTGCAATTATGGGTTTTCAAGGGAAGGTAGACTTAGGATGAGGGTCATAGTGAGAAGTCTTGCTCAGAAATTTGAGGGTACTGAGTATCTGGGGATAGGGAAGTCAAGGTGCACAATGAAAGAAAGATCATTCCAAGCAGAGGATGGGGGGATTTAAATTCAAGTGAAAAAGGATACGACATTTGGCTTTAGGATCATGTCTTTGCAGAGTATTGTTCCTTTGTTGAAACCATTATTCTAATGGTTAGGTGGTTGGGCTATGAAACACCATTCATGAGTTCATAAATATCTCTGCCACTTACTAAGCTGTTTTAACCCTGAGTGGTGTGCTCTCTCTGCCCTCAATTGTAACAAGGGGATGATAGCTTCTCAGCGTTTTTGTGAGGAATCAGTGAGGTAAACTGTAAAGCACTTAGAAAAATGCTTGGAGCTTAGCAAGCATTCAGTGAATATTTACTATTATAATTATCATTAATTATACTAATGACACAGTTCACTTTCCAGAGTATTTGAATACATTGTGGTTGTCTCAGTCAGGGTTCTCCAGAGAGACAGAACCAATAGGATGTGTATATGTAAAGATATTTATTTTAAGGATTTGGCTCACACAACTGTGAAGGCTTAGTGCATCCAAAATTCAATGGGGGAGGCTTGGCAGGCTGAAGACTCAGGAAAGAGTTGCAGAGCGCGTTCAAAGGTAGTCATGCTGGAGATCCAGGAAGAGCAAATCTTGCCGTTAAAGTCCAATCCCTTCTTGTTAGAGAGGTCAGGCTTTGGTTCCTTTCAGGACTGTAATCCACCCACATTATAGAAGACAATCTGCTTTACTCAAAGTCCACCAAGTTAAATGCTAATTTTATCCAAAAACAGCCTCTCAGAAACATCTAGAATAATGCTTGACCAATATCCCTGTCCTTTCAGGCTGTTATAACAAAATAGTGTAGACTGGTGGCTTAAACAACAGAAATTTATTTCTCATAGTTCTGGAGGCTGGGAAGTCCAAAATCAAGGTCCTGGCAGACTCAGTGTATGGTGAAGGCCCTCTTTCAGGTGCTTTCTGCTGTATTCTGACGTTGTGGGGAGAGGGAGAGGGAGAGAGCGAGAAGAGTCTCTTCCTCTTCTTATTAGGGCACTAATCCCAAACATGGATGCTCCCTTCTCACAAGCTCAATGAACCTAATTACCTCTCAAAGGCCCCACCTCTTAATACCATCACATTAGCGGTAGGGTTTAACATATGAATTTTCTGGTGGGGGGGACACATATTTATTCTATAACAACCAAATGTCTGGACACTGTGGCTCAGCTAAGTTGACACATAAAATTGCCCATCACAGTGGTAAATCACCTTAGCTTTTGCATCACAGGATTTGCCTACTCGGTCCACTTATTTAGTAGCATAGAAAAATGTACTTATAATTGCATGCCTGAAGTCAACTATTTATTGACAGAGTACGTCTTTCAGGGTATGCCTCTTTCATTCTTTTGTCTCATATGATTTTCAAAGATTTTTTTCCTCACCTCTAGCATATTTAACTTGTGGAACCAGATATTAAATCTGAGGTCTAGCATTCTGGAGAGGAGAGGAATTCAAAAGCATCTTCCTTAAAACACATGCATACAAACAATCAATGTTTGTTCCTTTAAAGTAACTCATAATGAACCCAACAAGGAATAAAAGCAAATGAAGCTAGTGGCAATTTGTTCAGATTAGATTTTAACTTTTTATAAAATCTTGTGTGAAACCTTACTGTTTGCTTCTTTATGCAAAGTTCAAAGAGCTCCAAGACGAGAGGTTTTTATGGCATGTGATGCTAGCATTGCTGTCATTTTAAAATTTCTTTTGTGAGATCATTTTTTTTTTCAACCAGGCTCTTTCTTGAGAATAGCTGCTCTCATTCTTCGACAGAACCCCTATTACCTACACCTTTGGAAATGCTGCAGGAGTGGACATGCATCTGTTTATCTATTAATCATCCTGAGTCCTTATTGTGTGGTTCATTCGGCACTCAGGGAGCTCAGGAGTGTGTCTCTGTCACAGCCAGCAAGCTGGTTCTGTGAGTATAGTTTTTGGTATTTGCTTTACAATGACAGTCTCGGGCAAGAAATTATTTTCTTGTCCAAGGTTAATAAAAGGGCTTATGATAGAGTTTGTAGTTCAGCTGAAATCTGATAGTACAGTTATTTTTCTTCCTTATCACCTGGTTGGAAATGCTTTTTCCTGGGATGTTGACTTGATGCTAATTTTAAACATCTTTTTCTTTTCAAATTATTTTATTTCATTTCTTTAATAAATTATTTTATTTTATTTATTTTTGGCTGCATTGGGTCTTCATTGCTTTGCGTGGGTTTTCCTCTAGTTGTGGCGAGCGTGGGCTACTCTTCGTTGCAGTGTGCAGGCTTCTCATTGTGGTGGCTTCTCTTACTGCAGAGCATGGGCTCTAGGTGCGTGGACTTCAGTAGTTGTGGCACGTGGGCTCAGTAGCTGTGGCTCATGGGCTCTAGAGCGCAGGCTCAGTAGTTGTGGCGCATAGGCTTCGTTGCTCCACGGCATGTGGGATCTTCCTGGGCCAGGGCTCAAACCTGTGTCCCCTGCATTGGCAGGCAGATTCTTAACTACTGTGCCATGAGGGAAGCCCCAAAGTATTTTAAATTGTAAAATTAATATCTGCTCACTGTAAATAGTGAAATAGTGAAAAAATTATTAAGGAAGAGCTAACAATTTCCTTCTACTTCCCTGAGGAGACCAGTGCAAATAACTTGATATGTATCCTTTAACCTTTTTCTAAGTGGCAAGAGCTTGCCTGCAGGCACTTTTTTCTGGAAAATGATCCCAAGGACCAGGAGTGGAAGACTGGAATGAATGAAACAGGAAAGGATGAAAAGTCGACCAGTGGTTTGTTTTCAACCTGGTCAGAACTGTGGGAAGCTGGGACTTCAGAGGAGCAGTGTAGAATGTATCTCAGAGTTGTTTGCTCAAGGGACAAAAGAGAAACCATTTGTATACTGGTTCCCACTCCCTAGTGGTCAGGATATGCCCTGTGCCCTTTTCGATTTCAGGTTTGCACCTGTGTTGGAATGGCTGCGTTCCTACAAATGTCTCAAGTGTTGATGATAAAGGCTCAGGGCACAAAGCAAGAAATATGTGATGCAGTTGAAGGAAGGTGCTGTCAATTACACCGACAAGCAACTGGTTACTACAGCAACAGCTGGAGTAAAATGTGGACTGAGAGAATGTGAGATGATACCCAGGAGATATCTAAAACAAATGCATAATGTTCCATAATGTGTATGTACCATATTTATTTAACTATACACAATTGGATAGATATTTGTGCTGTTTCCAGCTTTATTTTTTGCCACTGCAATGTTGCACTAAACATTCTTATGCATATATTCTTATTAGCTGGTGCTTTGAGGTCTATATAATATATTCCCCAAAGTGGAACTGCTGCTTCAAAGCACTTTTCATCTGTTAACTGATTCCTTCCTTCCACAGCACAGTTATTATTGTCCTGTTTTTTCACATGAGGAATCAGGAGCATGTAGGAGTCTAGGAAATGAAAGCAGTTAGAATTTTTTATCGGGTACTGAAAGATTTAAATTCCAAAGATTTCTTGGACCATAAAAAAAGAAACGATTTTA
The DNA here is from genome assembly GCF_964341445.2 of Mesoplodon mirus. NCBI lineage: Eukaryota > Metazoa > Chordata > Mammalia > Artiodactyla > Ziphiidae > Mesoplodon > Mesoplodon mirus. The sequence goes on along the minus strand of NC_138977.1, from coordinate 149,984,851 downwards.
ATGTTGTTAAATCAATGTGTTCTTATTTCTTTAACCTGAAAATCATGTTTCCTTGCAGCCATTTAAGCATCATATTCCCAGGGAAGGGAGGAAGGTGAGTGCTACTTCCCCAGAGAGGAGTTTCTGACCTAGTACAACTCTTTTCACAATTTTCAAATTTTCTCACAATTTCTTTAGGTCAGAAGTCCAGGTGAGCTCAGCTGGGTTCTTTGCTTAAGACTTCATGAGGCTAAAAGAAAGGTTTTGGCTCAGCTGCATTTCTTACTAGAAGCTCAAGGGGAAAATCTGCTTCCAACCTTATTCAGGTTGTTGGCTGAATTCACTTCCCTGTGTTTGTAGGATTATCTCTGTTTTTTTTTGCTGGCTGTCATCCAAGGGCCACTCTTTACTTCTTGAGTTGCCTGCAATTCTTTTTCATGCTCTCCATGTGTCCCCTTTCAGCAGCGGTAGACCAAGTCCCTCTCAAGCTTTCAATCTCTGACTTCTCCTTTTTCATATATCTCTGAACTCCAGCCAGAGAAAGGTCTCTGCTTTTAAGGGCTCCTATGACTAGATTGGGCCCACCTGCATAATCCAAGATAAACTCTTTATTTTAAGGCCTGTAATTTTATCTGCAAAGTCTCTTGTGCCGTGTAGTATAATATATTCACAGGTCTTGGGGATTGAGGCATGGGCATCTTTGAGGGTTCATTCTGCCCACTCCATATATTATAATAATAGTATGAACAAAGTGGTATTGGGAACACAGAGGAAGAAGATGGTAATTCTGTCTGGAAAAAAAGGTGGTGCAAAGAAAGTCTTCATTGCAGAGGTAATATTTGAATGGTATTTCTAAGGAAGAATGTGATTTCACTAGAGAGAGTGGGTACATAAAAGTTATTTCAGGTAGGGGCTTCCCTGGTGGCGCAGTGGTTGAGAATCTGTCTACCAGTGCAGGGGGCACAGGTTCGAGCCCTGTTCTGGGAAGATCCCATATGCTGCGGAGCAACTAGGCCTGTGAGCCACAACTACTGAGCCTGCACGTCTGGAGCCTGTGCTCTGCAACAAGAGAGGCCGCGATAGTGAGAGACCCACGCACCGAGATGAAGAGTGTCCCCCACTCGCTGCAACTAGAGAAAGCCCTCACACAGAAAAGGAAGACTCAACACAGCCAAAAGTAAATAAATTAATAAATAAATTTAAAACAAACAAACAAACAAGAAAAACACTTGGTCATGTTTGAGATTGGCAAATAGTCTAGTATAGCTAAAGTGTGTCTGAGTTTAAATCCTAGCTGTTCTGCATAACCGTCTCTGTAGTCTTAGACAAATCCGGCTTAGTCTTGGTTTCTTCTGTGAAATGGGGGTAGTTTGTCATAGTGCTTATTTCACAGAATATGAGGATTAAATAAGCTAAAATACCAAAGCACATAACGTAGTGTCTTTCACATTATACATGCATATCGAAGACAGCTACTAGTATTAACATTCCTGTTATTATTCCTAGAGCTAGAGATGATTGAGAAAGACTGGAGAAGTGGCAGGAGTGAATGAGGCTGAAAGTGTAGTCTGAGGTCAGAGTACAGTGTCAGAGTGGGACTGAATTAATCACTGCTCTGTTTGAGTCATTTTCTTCTTCCAGTTTCTCTGACATCACTCTTCCATGGGTTTTATCTTACTTTTTTCTTTTAATTTTTATTTATTTATTTTTGGCTGCATTGCGTCTTCATTGCTGTACATGGGCTTTCTCTAATTGTGGTGAGCGGGGGTTACTCTTTGTTGTGGCGCACGGGCTTCTCATTGCAGTGGCTTCTCTTATTGCAGAGCACTGACTCTAGGCGCGTAGGCTTCAGTAGTTGTGGAGCACGGGCTTAGTTGCTCCCCAGCATGTGGGAATCTTCCCAGACCAGGGCTTGAACCTGTGTCTCCTGCATTGGCAGGTGGATTCTGTAAACCACTGCTCCACCAGGGAAGCCACTTCTTACTTTCGAAGGTCTCATCTTAATTTTCTTGAGTGGGTTATACTCTGAGTCCTCCAAATCTCTTCTGACACTGTATTGTTTCTCTAGACAACTTAGCCTATTTCCATGGTTTTAATGACTATACCTTTATTTCTGGCCTCAACTCTCCCCTCAACTGAGACCTGCACTTGGAAATTTCAACCTAAACACCCCCACCTGCATCCATTGTTATTGTGTCTTGACCACTCGCTGCCCTCCTGCCACACCATTATCACCATCCCCCCAACACACCCAAGAACTATTCATATTCCAGTGTTCTCTGTCTTAGTTCTTGATATCAACATTGCCATCGATGAAAATAATTGCAACTAGCAGGCCCTGGAATGCTGTTTTATTCTTATGTGCTTTGTATGTGCCATTTCATTTACTTGGCATACCCATCCCAAGCTCAGATATCTTTCCATTCTGAAGCCCCTAAAATAAGTGACCACTCACCCCCCACACACATACTGCTTCTGTACCTAGTGCACAATTTTGTGGTTGCATATATTGCATTGAATTGTAAATAGCTATCGATATGTCTGACTCTCCTGGAAGTCCACTGTGTGTGCCTTAAGAGTCCATGCTTTTTCATCTTTGTTTTCATTGTCCTTAATAGACTACATGGCTTATAATACTAGATACTAAAAAAATGGTTGTTGAAATGACTTTGAGTTTATATTATAGGCAAAAAGTCAGTTTTTAAGTCAACGAATGGCATTGTCAGATAAGTGTTTCAGCAAGTAATTCTGGCAGCTGTGCTAGATGGATTGGTGGAAAATGAAAGACAGGTGGCAGCGAGTCTATTCAGGAGGTTCTTTATAATCCAAATGAGAGAAGATAAGGGTCTACCAGTGATGGTGGAAATGAAAAGAATGAACAAATTTGAGAGATTATTACAGGCAGGATTTCTATGACTTATTGAGTGATTGGATGAAGTCAAGGGGAGAGAAAGGGGTACAGGACAATGCTACAGTTTGGGATTGGCCTAGTGAAATAAATGTTGAGTAAGGGAACTTAGAAGGAAGACTTTGTTCATGGAGAAAAAATACAAGGTTTGGTTTTGAACATGTCAAGACAGAGGTGCTGAGGGACACACTGGGAGAAATGTCTAAGAGGCAGTTAGAGTTAGAAGTCAGGTATGTATTTTGTATGTTTTAAAACATTTTCCCAAAAATCTATGTTGATTTTGGGTGTTTAAGCAAATTTGTGAAGCATTTCTTATCTTTTATTTTCTAAAATATAAGCCTTTATCTCCTTCTATACTCTCTAGGCATAGTGTACTCAATGCTACATGGTGAGAATCAATAGAAAAATTAAGTTGACAAGGTGTTGGCACCTCCTTGTCCCTCCTTCACTCTGATCCTCTCAAGGAGGAGAAACAGAAACACACACAACTCATCACCATGGAAGCAGTGGATATGCAGAGGTCAAGAATGGAACTTAAAGTCCTATGGGAAATGATAGTGGAACTTTACATTTCCTGGCTCCTTAAATGTTTATCTCAAGAGAGCATTAGTCAAATATAGTTTGAATTTCTCAAAAGATATTGGAGAATTTCTCTCTTCTCTCCTATCTGAGATCCAGCAACAATGGATCCTTGAAGGGCTGTCTTAATGATATTGTTTCCAGAGAGTATTAGGCTGTTTTGAAAACCTGTGACATTAGTCCTTTAGTTTATCTGGATCCTTGCAGTTGTAGACAAAACATTTAGGGCCACCTACACTCTAATGAAGTGGGAGAGGCTAAGTGGTACATGTTTCCCTGAACAGGAAGGAAAAGAGAATCATGAGGGAAGTATCAAGAAGCAGAATCATTTCCCTGAGGAGTGTGATTGCATCATGCAGCTTTTGTGCCTGCTTAGTGTCTCCAAATGTGGATTTAATTGTACTGTGATAGCATGTTCATAGTTAGCAAGAATATGAAAACAAGTAACAGCTTTCTCACCAGTAAGACATCTTATTTACCTATCCCTTACTGGCTGCATAGAAACCACAGACAATAAATCTCTCTTGAACATTTGTGAGATTTCTTCTTAAAATTCAGGAAATATAGCCCTCCTACAGATTGCAAGCAATTCCAAGCTCTTTTCCTATGAGATTTCTACTTAAAATCTTTGTGCCAAATGCAATTTATTTTGAGTACTCTTGAGTTTCTTAGGACTTTAATGAGTTTAATGAATGTTTGCAATGATTTTTCACATCAATGCCATGAGCTTTAGAGGCTAGTTCTTTATTATGGTTTACCAGACCAGCTCCTTCCCTGGCTGGAAGGTGGACATTAGGCATTTAAAAATTTGACTCTGAATGTCATAAGGTACAACAGTAAAACGCACCTAATTTACTATGCTTTATGGTGAATATCAAAAATAGTAATAATGAGTTCATCACAGTGTTGGCACCTGCTTGTCCCCTCTCATTTGGATCTCTCAGAGAGGAGGAGCACAAATGCCTATCAAGAACCACTGTGGACACAATAGACAGAGAGGCACAAAGATGGTTCTGTATATATGCAGATTGTGGGTGGGGAGCACTATAAGGTAACGTGTCACCTAGATCCTGGCAATTGTACACTAAAGCTTTTATGGGAGAAGTGAGGGGATTATTCATGTAAGAGTCCTGGAGGCTGACTTTCTTCATTTGTTATCTGACTAATGGCTTTGAGCTTGGTGCACTTATTTTCCCCAGCTTTATTGGGATATAATTGACAAATAAAAATTGTAGATATTTATGGTATACAGTGTGTTGTTTTCATATAGGTATAAATTGTGAAATGATTATCACAATGTAGCTACATATCATCACCTTACATAGTTATCATTTTTTTGTGGTGAAAACATTTAAGGTCTACTCTCTTAGCAAATTTCAGTTACAATACAGTGTTATTAACTATAATCACTATGCCATACATTAGATCTCCAGAACTTTTCCATCCTGCATAACTGAAACCTTGTATGATCTGACCAACATCTCCCTATTTCCCCTATTCCCCAGCCCCTGGCATCCAGCATTCTGCTTCTATGAGTTTGGCTTTTATAGATTCCACATATAAGTAAGATCATGCAGTATTTGTCTTTCTGTATCTGACTTGTTTCACTTAGCATAATGCCCCTCCCCCCAAGTTTCATCCATGTTGTCCCAAATGGCAAGATTTCTTTCATTTTAAAGGCTGAATAGTATTCCATACACCACATTTTCTTTAGCCATTCATCTATGTATAGACATTTAGGTTGATTCCATATCTTGGCTGTTGTGAATAATGCTGCAAAGAATGTGGGAGTGCAGGTATCTCTTTGAGATACTGATTTCATTTCCTTTGGATATATATTCAGAAGTGGGATTGCTGAATCATATGATAGTTCTATTATTAATTTTTTATGGAACTTCCATACTGCTTTCCACAATGGCTGTATCAATTTACGTTCCCACCAACAGTGTACAAGAGTTCCTGAGCTGGGTATATTTTGTTCCAGTAGAAAATCTTGGTTTTAGTGAGTTAGCTATATGGGAAAGAGAGTGAAGATCAGACTCCCAGGCTTAGTTTGGCTCTAAGCTTGAAGGAAGAGTGGCAAGAGTGAGGCCAGGTGGGCCTTAAGGTTCCAGGATTGTCTGATGGTTTCATAGGTTGGGAGAGAAGGTATAGATTTGCAACAAAATCCCTAGCTCAGAATGAGGAGTGTACATTGGCCTGAACCATCACTGGATCTAAGGACCAGCACCCACTCAGCTGAGGAAGGAGATGTCCTTACATGTGACAGAGTAAGTCTAGTGGAAGAGCAATACCCATAAAACCTCACTATAAACTACAAACTGCAAAATGGAAAAACAGAGTTGGTTTCAGAAAAATATAATTATGTACCAAGCCATAGCATCCTGATTTAGATATTCTTGTTAAAAAAGGCAATTATGAAGTTTGTCATGCGGTATTGGAGAAAATTTCCCTGTTCAGCTCTGGTATTCATGAAGACAATTTGGTTTCCACCTGGCTACCCAAAGAGAATTGCTCAGCTGCTATAGTAACTGTGTCCCTCGATATATGGCAGTTGACAAAAACACTCTTTACACGCTGATTTTTATGCTTAGAAACATAGACTTGGCTGGTGGGATGGATAAAATTACAAGCTGGATGATAAAATTGCTGTAATACAATGTTATAATACTTCTTTCTTTATCTCATGCCTCACATCCCATTCCTCACCAAATCCTGTCAACTCCATCATTCCTACCCTGGTCTAAGCCATCACCATCTTTCACAGGGATTTTGCAGTGGCTTCCAGACTGATCTGTTTCCTCTCTTGTCTTTCTTCCTTCCACTCTCTAAACAGCTGTAAGAGTGATCTTTTAAAAATATAATTCAGATTATTTCTTTGATTCAAATTCTCCAGTGGTACATTAGTCAGCTCTTGCTTCAATCAGGCCATTTAACAAACCACCCTGACTCTCAGAAGTTGACAATAGTAAGCATTCATTGTTTTTGTCCACAGGTCAGCTGGAGTGGCTCTGCTTCAGGCTCCAGGATGGGTTTTGGTTGGTCCATGAATTTTATTCTGGGCCTTGGCTGAAGGGGCCTTGACTTCCTGGAGCCTACTCTTCCAGTGGTAATCGGGGTGTGGGTGTGTCCCAGAAGCCAAGAAAACCCATGTGAAAACATTTAAGGCCACTGCTTGTGTCACATTTGCTAACATTCCATTGATCAAAGGAAATCACATGCATCAATGGCATGAGGAAATATTCTCTACACATGTGGAAGATATTGCAAAGAAATATGGCCAAGGGTATGAGTGTGTAATCCTATTATAAGCAAGTGAAAAATTGGGACCAATAATCATATCTCCCCAGAATGACTTCCTATGGCACTCAGAAAACCCCCATTCTTTCTTATCTGCTTATTTCTTTTTTCACAGCACTTAGCACAACCTGTCATGTATTCTAAACTATTCACTGGATTTTTCGCTGTTTCTTCCATAAGCTCTGTGAAGACAGGGACATCGATGTTCACAGCACACAGTGGGAGCTCAAAATGTAATTGTGGATAAACAAATAAATTGAATTGCAATATCTTCCACATTCCATTCATTCTCTTTTGCAGCACACAACCTTTGAAGCCTTGGGAATATAGCAGCAACTGGCCACGTAAAGACATAAAACACTCATAGGCCAAGGGCAAACATTTTTTTCCTTCTATAGATTTTTACATATAAACTTCTTGCACAAATGGAAAATACTGATCTAGAGTCAATTTTTTTCTTGTATTTCCCCTTCTGAGTAGTTTTTGTCAGGTTTTTGAAATTGAAGAAGGCATAAGGATTTTGTATGAGCTTCTATCAATCACTGCTTGAGCCAATGCACTTTTGATTATTTGTGTGTTTGTATCAGGGATTGGTCAACTTTTACTATTGGGTGCCAAGTTTGCAATGCCTGCTTTTTCTTGGTTTAGTTTTACTTTTTTTTGAGGTGTGGAAATTCCCTGTCATGAATAGGGTATTTGTACATTTGAGTATACAATTGATATTACTCTCCAGGTCTGGGGGTTTGACTGGGAGTAAGTAATCTAGCCCTTGAGAGAGGCAGTGAAGCAACTGCTTTCAGAAACAGGATCTCTTTAAAAAGAGGTACATAGGTAATCAAACTTATAAGATTTTGCACAGCAAAGGAAATCATCAACACAATGAAAAGACAACCTACAGAATGGGAGAAGCTATTTGCAAATGATGTAACTGACAAGGGCTTAATTTCCAAAATGTACAAGTAACTCATACAACTCAATAACAACAACAAAAAAACCAACCCAACCAAAAAATGGGTAGAATACCTTAAAAGACATTTCTCCAAAGAAGACATACAGATAACCAACAAGCACATGAAAAGATGCTCAAAATCGCTAATTATTAGAGAAATTCAAATAAAAACTACCATAAGGTATCACCTCACACCGGTCAGAATGGCCATCATCAAAAAACCTACAAACAATAAATGCTGGAGAGTGTGTGGAGAAAAGGGAACCCTCCTATACTGTTGGTGGGAATGTAAATTGGTGCAGCCACTATGGAGAACAGTATGGAGGTTGCTCAACAAACTAAAAATAGAGTTACCCTATGATCCAGCAATCCTACTCCTGGGCATATATCCAGAGAAAACTCTAATTTGAAAAGATACATGCACCCCAATGCTCATAGCAGCACTATTTACAATGGCCAAGACATAGAGACAACATAACTGCCCATTGACAGATCAATGGGTAAAGAAGATGTGGTATATATATACAATGGAATACTACTCAGCCATAAATAGAATAAAACAATGCCATTTGCAGCAACATGGATGGACCCAGAGATTATCATACTAAATGAAGTAAGTCATACAGGGAAAGACAAATATCATATGATATCACTCATAAATGGAATCTAAAATATGATACAAATGAACCTACTTACAAAACAGAAACATGCTCACAGACATAGGAAACAAACTTATGCTTACCAAAGGGGAAAGGGGTGGTATAAGGGATAAATTAGGAGTTTGGGATTAGCATTAGCAGATACAAACCACTATATATAAAATAGATAAACAACAAGGTCCTACTGCATAGCACAGGGAACTATATCCAATATCCTATTATAAACCATAATAGAAAAGAAAATGAAAAAGAACATATACATATACATACACACATATATAATGAGAATCATTTTGCCATACACCAGAAACTAACACACATTGTAAATTAACTACACTTCAATAGAAAAAAAAAGAGGTACATAGGGAGGACTGCTGATGGCTGAGAGCCCAGTTTCCACTGGGGATGTCCAACAACGGCATGAACACCACGGGCAGATAATCCTTCCCATATGTAAGCCAACCCTACAATATCTTGTACCTATTCTGTGGGCCAGGACTACCCAAATATCAGCTGCAAGGAAATGGTATGTGTGGGAGAAGCATTGGAATCATTTCTTAAAAAAGAGCTCTTTATCAGGGTATAATGTGAGATGAAGTTAGGAAGAAGAACTGTGATTTGAAGTGCAGGGAAGGAAGCCAAAAGTCTGGAACTGGGATGGCAGCCAATGAGTGTGTTAAGCTTAACAGCAAGGGAACCAGGGAACAAGTGAAGGTTAACCACGGGATAACAAGAACAAAGAGCAAGGTACAACAGGGCAGTTCTGAAAGTCATTCTGTGAATGTAACATGCAGGCCTTGGCTTTCCTTTCAGGCACAGCTTGTAACTGAGCTAGACTGGGCATATCAGTTATGTGTGCTCCGTATTTTTATAGGGATTATGGTTATATTTATTTATTTATTTTTAATTGCCATTATTGTTTACGTAGAAAGGCATACTTCAAGAGTTAGATATGTTGTATAGTTTCTGGTATTTGAAGGAGTCTGAGTTGCAAAAAAAAAAATTCAAAAATGTGTTTAAAAGTTATACCTCAAGTCATGTGGTCCATGAACTCTTAGACCTAATAAGAAGCAGGATTGATGCTCGTTACTCCAATTAAATGTGAAAGAGAAAGGATGTGAAAATAGATAATTGGGTCTGTTTCTAAGCCCAATTTCTTCTTTCAGAACTCTAACAATATATTTAGATCTAACTGAGGTGACATTTAATGGAATATACATTTATAAATTATTAAAGTACATACATGGTTTAACTAAAACATTTTTGTATATAACCAATAAATATTTCAACATCTTTAAATTTTAATTTATCATCACCATTATTATATCTTTATTTGTAGCTTTAGCTCAGTATGTCGAGAAAAGGACAAACTTTTGAAAAAGTAATATATAATTATATTCACAACATTAAAGATAATGGTAAGCAAACAGGCCTATTCATATAATTGTTTGGGGCATCAGGTAGTTTTATATAAACACTGGTTAAAATTGTATTTCACTAATTCAGACTGGTTTACCCAGTTTTTTCTCTTTGTGGAAAATCACATTGCCCAGGGAAAAATCTTCTATCTGAGACACTAAGTCACACATTCTAGGATTTTCTTGGGTTCATTTAATTACTATTTCTACTCTGCCTCAGAGCATTTTATTTCCGTAAGTTCCTTTTCTATATTTTCTCTCTTTCTAAATTAGTTTTAGGCAGTGGATACTTTCATATCAATTGTTTTAAATAATATAAGTACTTCCTTGTTTATTCATGTTAAGTCTTTATCATGGTGTCTGGCACAAAATAAGTATTCTCTAACATTAACGGCCATACTCTTCCCAGACCTATACATTTCCTTGTCATCTTCCATGTTCCCTCATTCAATAAATATTAACTGAGTGCGAGACAGGCTCATTAAAAAATTGTATGATAATGAACTATCCCAGTGGGTTGTATTATTTCAGAGTCAGTCAAGATTATGATCAAGTTTTATGGTCCATTTATATTACCCAGTATTTCTAAGAGAATTGTATGTTTTCAGTTTTACTCTTCAATGGTTCTGTAGGCAAAAGCTCTTACGAATTTCCCTAATCCTGCTACTAATTTCCCCCAAATAAAAAGTTATGATTCATTATTCATTTATACACATTTATATGAAATTTTCATTATATAACATTAATTTATTTCACTGTCATTTTATTAGTTATCTATTGCTGTGTAACAAATTATCCCCAAACCCTAGCAGCTTAAAACAAGTGTTTATTATCTCACAGTTTCTTAAAGTTGGGAATCCAGAAGCAACTTAGCTAGGTGGTTCTGGCTCAGGGTTTCCCATGAGGTTACAGACAAAATGTCAGCCAGGCTGCAGTCATCTGAAGGTTTGATTGGGCTGGAGAATCTGCTTCCAAGATGGCGCTATCTCATGACTTTTGGCAGGAGGTCTCACTTCCTTTGGCAGGAGACCTTTTCATGGGGCTGCTTGACATAGCTTCTAGCTTCTCCCAGAATTAGCAATCCAAGAGAGCAAAGGACAAGTAGCAATGTCTTTTATCACTCTTCTCAGTCACTTTCACTGTATTCTATTCTTAATAACTCATTAAATCCAGCCCACACTCAAAGGAAGGAGAACTAGATTCCACTCTTTGAAAGGAGGAGTGTTGTCTAAGAATTTGTGAACATATTTTATCACAAATCAAAGACTCATCAAAGCTATCTGAGCCATTCTCCTACTTTTACAAATGAAGAAACTGAGTCCCAGGGATATGATGATTTGTAAAACTCTTATTACCCTCATTCTTCTGCCCTATATAGAACTGAATTTTTTCCTTTTTTACCCAAGGTCTTTGAACTTTCTGGCTTTTGGTGTTCCTTCTGATATTCCTTCTGTCCCTTTCACTGCTTTAACATCTTATATGTAGTTAACTAAATAATAATAAATATTTATCTATAAGTTCTTCATAAGCAAAGGACATTTGTTACTCATATTTTTATATGAGTAATGTGCTAATACCTGGCACAAAGCCTGACACATAGTAGGAACTCAAATATTTGTACTAAGCTTGTTAATAATTGCTCACCTCCCACCGGCACGACTTTTAGTTTGGTGTGCTATTGTTTGAGATCTTAGATTAAAAATAACCACAGGATATCTCTTAAAAATTCCATTTTACAGTCCTTAAGAATGTGTACATTTGATCATGAAGATGTTGAGGCAGATAGCAGCAATAGTTGAGAAAAATGTTCTTTGCCTGCAATTATTCTGCTGAAGGAATCATGTGGTTAGAGATGGAAAGGCAGATTTGTGAAAGGCAATGAAAATATTTAATGGGTTCATTAATGGCTATAGAATTTAAATTGGTAACATTAAATAGAATCTGATTATCTAAAAGATATGAGATCAGCTACTTCTCAGATGTCAGGGTTTGCTAACAGCTAGTGTAAACACCACTATAACAGTAACTTGGTAACAGTACAAATTTTATTCAACAAATGAATGTGAATGAATCAGTGGTAAAGGGAAGACACTGTGTTTTATTTCCTATTCCTTCTACCAGAGTGGAGCAAACTCACAGAAGTATGATACCAGTGTTGAAATAAGTCTACATCCAAGAACTAAATCTTCTTATCTGCTGCTAGCTGGTTCCAGCCATCCTATTGCTTTCAGGGAGCACAGTCCATCTCCAAATCATGTCTCTGAGACTATTAAGGAAAACAGTCTCCAGAGGAGGCCTGGCGATTAGAAGCAATTGGGGCTGGACTCCCGCTGTAGTTCTTTCTCATTTCATCCTCTCTAGTGAGATAGCTTCTAATTGCTATGAGCTATCACTAATGTATTCATTTAGTCATTATTTGTTAAGCACTGTATACATCAGGGGTCCCCAAGCCCCAAGCCATGGACTGGTACCAGTCCACGGCCTGTTAGGAAGCAAGCCATGCAGCAGGAGATGAGTGAGTGAAGCTTCATCTGCGGCTCCCCATCACTCCTCATCACTCCCCAAGCTCACGTTACCACCTGAACCATCCCCCCCCGCAACTCCATGGAAAAATTGTCTTCCACAAAACTGGTCCCTGGTGCCAAAAATGTTGGGGACCGCTGGTATACATGATAAACATTGTACAAAGGACCTTAGAACTTAAAAACTATAAAGAAGACATGTTCTATAGTACTAGAGATATAATAATAATGTCTATTTGCTTAGTGTTTTCCAAAGGCCGAGGTAATTTATGCATCTGACCTAAATTCATTGACATCAGCAGGGTAGGTATTATCCCCATTTTACACATGAGGAAAGTAAGACTAGCATTTAAAGGATTTGTCCTAAAGGATTGCAGCCCAGGAAGTGTGAAATCTGAGCTCGAACTCAGGTAGTCTAACTTTACATAGAACATATTTTCTGTCCACAAGGCATAGCACGTAGTACATAGCTGGTGCCCAAAAATGTCTATTGATTTAAAAACAAGAACACAACTACTAAAATTCAAGGATGATTATAGTGCTGGATGAATGTTGCAAAAAAAATGTTTCTGGAACAGAAACTTATCTGGAATGTGAGATAAGTTATATCTCAGAATAATCTATTCATACCTCAGAAAAGGAATATGGGGAAAAAGTTTCTGTGGATCAACAGTGTCTATTAAGAATCTTTTTGTTTTGTTTTGTTTTAAACCCTTTAAAAAATATGCATTTGTATAGTTAAAAATGTATTTAGTCCCTTCATCACTCATCCTTTATTGCTATTTTCTTTTCCTTTTATTCATGATATTATTTTGCTTACTTTCCTTTATTTTTATTATTTTTTGTCTTAGTTCCAAAAGGAAAGAGAAAATTCACATTTAAAAAAAATAAGAGGGTGTAAGATGTAAAATGTTTTTAGATGCTTCTTACCTTTGTTAAAAAAGAAACAACAGGCCCAAAATGGAGTCACTTGTGCTAAGCCTCATATCAGCAAACCAAGATTAAATATCTAACCTAATTTCAGCCTCTCCCAGGAATGTGACCTTTAATCAGTCAATCTGGAATTACCTGGTCAGCACTAATGAACTAATCTACCTGATAGGCCTCTGCCTTCCCCCAAAGGAAGGCAACCTTCCCTGAAATAATCCACTCTTTGCCAGAAGCTTCCTTTTCCCACCCCCTTCTGCCTATAAAAGCCTTCCATTTTGTACAGCTCCTCAGAGCTCCTTTCTGTTTGCTAGATGGGATGCTGTCTGATTCATGAATCCTTGAATAGAGCCAAATAGATCTTTAAATTTACTCAGTTGAATTTTTCTTTTTAACACCTGATGGCTATCCATGTTTTATTTATGTGAGGGTATCAGGTCTGTGGGAAAAAATGTTCTTAGGTATTTTTGATTAAATGAGCTACTCACATTATGGATATATGAGAAAGTAATAATGTTAAATCCCATATATATATATATATATATATATATATATATATATATATATATATATTTGTACTACATAAAGTTTAAAATTCTAATTTCTGTAGTTCAGTATAAGATTTTTTTTAATGTTATTTTCCCTGGAGAGGTAGAAATAGCATCTTGATGTCCAAGGGGAAATTACTTCATATAAGTTGTATAACCTAATTGGATTTATTTTTAATAATGTGTGATATAAAAAGGTTAATTTGAAATGTTAAGAAGCAGTGAATTCCTTGGAGAATTCACTAAAAATTAGCTTTACTTTACAAATTATTTTGTTGTACTGTCTTTCTTGCCTGAGGGTCATTTGGTACTGAAGTCAAAGATAGTAGGTAAAAAATAATTAGAAGAAATAATATCACATAAAAAAGACAAAATTTCACATTCAAGTGCCTGTTACAACATAAATTAAACCACCACTTAACATATTTTCCCATTACCTTCTGTTTATAGTATATCCCCTAAGTTTCAGAGCATTTTTAAAATTAAATGACCTGAAACTTACATAGTTTAGTGAGTAATCTGATAAAAAAGAAAGAATAATTAGATTTGACATACTAAGAACATTTTTTACTTGCTTTTTTTCATTACAGTGAATTCCTTTTTGATTTAGTTTTTTGTATCATTCCATAATGTGGCTTTGAAATATTTCCTTCAGTACAATTAACTGTATGTTTTGGAGCTGATAAAATAAGCTGAGAAATGTTTAACAATCCTGGTCAGAATTTAAATATGTTGTAGTCGTGTTCCAATAAAATCAAATAAAATAACTATCTTTTGTGTTAGACATTTCACTAGTTATTGACCCATTAATAAGTCATCTCATAATTAAAAGTTTCAAGGTCATAATTTCAATATCATTTATTAATTAATTCACCTGTCAAATACTCATTAAATATCTTTTAGTTCTTTACAAAAGTACACAATCAGTTATATACTAATTGCCAGTGTAAAGCTCTACTAATATCTAAAGTAAGTAGTAGCAGCTAGGACTAACTCTTAGGTTAGTGCTTTTTGTGTTGCAAGAATTTCCTCCAGAATGTTAACAAATTCAAGCATATTTCTTTAACAAAATACGTCCCTTCGCAGCTACCTATAACAATGAAGAATGCGAGCTCTTGACCCTTACGAGGTACAGAGGGGAAACAGTTACTGGTTGCAGAGAGACTCAGATCCAAATTGGAAAAGACAAGATGGAGGACTGTTTAGAACAATGACACATTATTATTAGTTAGGGAGGGTTAGCCTGCAGAATGCAAACACAGGCTCCAACTCTACCGCCAGTGTAACTGTGGGCAGATCAGTTCACCATTCTCAGTTTGTTTTCTTTTGTGGGGAATATGAACCATCCCAAAGAACTGTTTTCAGGAGTAAACAGAGCAATATATGGAGATGTTCCCAAGAAAAAATGGTCTTTGTTTATTCATTCATTTTTCACTTGATAAATATTTATTGCATACCTTTATATTAGGCGCTAGACTCCCATACACTAGTGGATGAAGCAGACAGGGCCTCTCCTTTTAGGAATTTTACCATAATGGAGGAGAATGCTCAGCATTATGAATGGTTATTAAAACATCCCTAGAAAAATAATAGGCAAAAATGTTTAGGGTAGTCCCATAGGATAAAATCATTTCTAGGTTTCACCAGATTTCTGTGCTAAGTTCAAACATTATTGCTTTTATTTAAGGTTTATTAATTGGGTTTATATTATTATACTCACATTCTTTGAAAATATGAAGTGAAGAAAAATTTGGGTTATTGATATTATTCTCCAAATACAGGAGCAGCATGACGCACAGGCAGGTATCAGATCAAGAGTGAGGAAATATGAATTTTGATCAATTTTTCTAAAACTATTGCAACCAGAAACAATTCACTTAATCTTCTTGTGACTTGAATTCTGCAGTTATTAAATGAATGGCTTGACCAAGGTTATTTAAAGAAAATGGTATCAACAAATATTTATTCTGTGCTCAAAGTATTTTACAACGTTCTGCAGGTTATAGAAAGAAGGAAAAAGACAGTTGCCCAAGAGAGTTCTCAATCCAGCTAGAGAGAAGTATTCAAAAGATGATAAGAAACTTAAAAATGAGGCAGAAGTATAAGATATAATATGACAGGAAATGCTTAATTGCTAAATGAATAATGCATATAATATTTCCTACAGGAACTAAGATGGGAAAAATATTAGACCATAAAGTGAAGGGAAGGATTTGTAATAAAGTTAGGGAGGCCACTGATTCTTGAAATGTAGACATTTGGGTAGATGAAGAACGTCCAAGTGTAGAGAACATCTAAAGACACTTGAGGATCTATAATTCCCTTTAGGAACTAGAAAAAAAATTTTTAGCACCTAGACTAAATCGATAGACAAGACATGTTTTCTTAATAATAACTAATTTTTCTCTAACAAGTTCTTTTTAATATGCCTTTAGGAATTTCTCACATGCTACTAACAAAAGAACACAAGTGTACACACAAACGCATGCATACCATGCCATTTCCTGGTCAGATATTTCATAGTGAATTATGCCTTAGCTTAACATTTTTTATTTGTTGGCTTGTAACTGCTGACTTACTAAAGTCCATTCCTTATTTACAAATAAAATTGTGACCTCCTCAAATGTTCTCTATTAGTAGTTAGGAGTATGAATGTTGAAATGGACTGCCTACGTTTAAATCCTCACCTCACCACGTACAACATATGTGACTTTGGGCAATTACTTATCTCTCTGCCCCTTAGTTTTTACTTTAATAAAATGGGGATAATAATATTATCTATTACACAAGGTTGTTGGAAAAATTAGTAAATATATATAAAGTGTCTAAAAGGGAGTCTGGCATTCAGTAAGCCTTATATGCATGTGAGCTACTTATATATATACATATATAAATATATAAGCATTTACAAATCAAAACCAAAATGAAGTATCACCTCACACTGGTCAGAATGGCTATAATCAAAACGGCTACAAATAATAAATTCTGGAGAGCATATGGAGAAAAGGGAACCCTCCTACACTGTTGGTGGCAGTGTAAATTGTTACAGCCACTATGTAAAACAATATGGAAGTTCCTTAAAAAACTAAATATAGAGTTACCATATGATCCAGCAATCCCACTTCTGGGCATACATCTGGAGAAAACCATAATTTGAAAGGATCCATGCACTCTGGTGTTCATTGTAACACTATTTACAATAGCCAAGACATGGAAACAACCCAAGTGCCCATCAACAGAGGAATAGATGAAGAAGATGTGGCACATATATACAATGAAATATTACTCAGCCATAAAAAAGAATGAAATAATGCCATTTGCAGCAACATGGATGGACCTAGAGAATATCATACTAAGTGAAGTAAGTCAGAGAGAGAAAGACAAATATTATATGATATCACTTATATGTGTAATCTAAAAAATAATACAAATGAATCTATACACAAAATAGAAACAGACTCGCAGATATAGAAAATAAACTATGGTTACCAAAGAGGGGAGGGAGAAATTAGGAGTATGGGATTAACAGATACAAACTACTATACATAAAATAGACAAGCAACAAGTTCCTACTGTATAGCACAGGTAACTGTATTCAGTATCTTATAGTAATGTATAATGGAAAATAATCTGAAAGAAAAAAAATACATATGACTGAATCACTTTGCTGTACACCTAAAACTAACACAGTATTGTAAATCAACTATATTTTAATAAAAAACATAAGCATTTCTATATTTAAATATATAAGATAAATATATAAGCATATGACAGTTGCTAGCACCCTTTATATATATATAAATTTGTTTATACATATAAAGAACGTTAGCAAATGTTAAATTATAACACTGTAATCATTATGCCTAATAATATTTTTCAGTCATAGAATGACCACTATTGAAGACTTAACATCAACACTTACTAAGTGATAGAGACAAAGATGGAAACTAGAAGCTTTGTGATAATGCATTTGAAAAAGATAAAACTGAAATGTGCTCAGATACACTTTCAATATTGGCCTTGTAAACCACAACATGGTTTACATTTCTTGTCAAAGCTGTAGTGTTTCTGAAAGTCAGCTCTAGAGCCATTGGAATCACTATTAAGTGATTATGCAGATAACCCCGGGAGATAACCCCAGGAGGCAGTGTAAACTGATGGAATCTCTGGCTTTGTTCACTTAGAAATGTTTTAAAATTTCATTGGTTTGGGTGAACTTTGCCATCGTTAGCAACTCCTCCCCTATTCACATTTGCCTAGATTAAATGAGACTATAGACTTTTAGAAAAGTAGGTGTTTTTCTTAGCAGGTTTGGGTTCACTATGTAATGTGAGAAAGAAGTAAAGCATGTATTATATATGCATTTGGCCACTAATGTGTGAAGCAAAGTTTCATATTTTATTTATAATTTGTTGTGATGAAAGGCCTGATTCAAAACACAAATATAGCCACAGAACCACTGTTAAAAAATATCTGATTTTTTATGACATTTTGTTTCTATGAAAGAGGGCTGGTATTATTTCAGAAATGTTCTTTTTAAAAATTAAATTAATTTTTAAAAAATCCTGAAGCCCAGGGAAAATGCTATTTACTTTATTGGTCAACCTTAGTTATTATTTATATTCTTTCTGACTGTCTATGCTCCCTCTGGTGGATACTACTACATTAGAAAATTCTTCATTTATTTCCCCTTTATTTCCCCAGGCCCTATATAGCCAACACAATAATAACAAACCTGACAAATATAAAAGTCTGCTCCTGAGTGATACATTTTGTCATGTCCCTGTATCAGTGTAGAATTTCCCCCATCATAATTGTTGAAAGCTAAATGAATGGTAGCACAATTAACTATGTGTTAACTGTCCATAATTATGCAATAATAAAAAGTTTTTTCATTCTCATGTGACAATTGACATGTCATTATGACAGACTCTTTCTTCACAAAATACTTAGAATATATTTGTTCTATTTTAAAAAATTGAATAATACAATTAATCTGATTTTATCATCTCAATATTTTTGAGTATGCAAGGAGTACTTTGAGAATTATACAACATTTCTCTACTGGTACTAACCAAAAGGAATGCCCTGGCTTTTCTTTTTTTAATTTAATTTTAGTTTTTATACAGCAGGTTCTTATTAGTTATCTATTTTATACATATTAGTGTAAATATATCAATCTCAATCTCCCAATTCATCCCCCACCACCACCCCCGGTTTCCTCCCTTGGTGTCCATATGTTTGTCCTCTACATCTGTGTCTCTATTTCTGTGCCCTCGCTTTTCTGTTTAACATACTTTTTAATTTTAAATAAAGCAGATTAGAAAACTATTGGATCTGAATATATTTACTCAGAATTCCACTATTTCATGAGTAAATACCCCTATTTTTTAGAAAACAATGCTTTCTTCTTGGCCCATTCATTAGAATGAGTGATAGTAACGTGCACAAATCCAAGAATTACTACTCAGAATAAAATTCTTTAGTTATAAAATTAGTCTAGAGCAATAGTTGAATTTTTAGAGCCTGGTTCTTTTAAGCCATCTCTTCCCAGCCGAAACACACACAGACCTGACTTGAAAACCAGTGGCCTAGACTAGAGAATCCACTTTTTTTTCCTGTCCCTAAATCACTTTTTATACAAATTGACAGCTAGAGTTTTTAAAGACTTTGCATATGTATTGAAAACTAGACCTGTTAAACACAGTTTATGTTCTTAAATCTCTAAACTACATTTTG
Source organism: Mesoplodon mirus (assembly GCF_964341445.2). Classification (NCBI taxonomy): domain Eukaryota; kingdom Metazoa; phylum Chordata; class Mammalia; order Artiodactyla; family Ziphiidae; genus Mesoplodon; species Mesoplodon mirus. Next base: position 149,965,323 of record NC_138977.1, on the reverse strand, counting down.
GGATTAAGATTTTAAATGGTGAGTACACCATTCACATATACAATCTTAGATATTATTTTGACAATTAGGGCAAAAAAGTGATACTTTCTGCCCATTATTCTCCATATCGGTTAACCCTACCATTGTCCAATTTGAACTTTGCACACAGGTTAATACTGAAATCCTTAGTTTCATTTGTGTAGCTATAATGGCTTTCCATTCCCATAATTAACTCATTACCAAATATTGAACAGAGGTTGTTCTGAGTTTGTTCCTTAGAATCTCCTCAGTGATAAGAGGGGCATGAACATCCTGCATATAAGCAGACTAAAAATAAGATTTCTTGGTAAAGCCTCTGTGTTTCCTGCTGCTTTTCACCACCAGCTCATTCCCTAGAATAAGTCCCTTCAGTTCAGCTGTACTGCTCATTACATTTTTGTTCTCCAAAATCACAGCTCTTTGGTTGGAGGCTGAGAGAGATTGGTGGGTGGAAATGTTGTGTGTCTAAGTGAACACATCCTGTTTAGCTCATTCTCCATAGACATGGCTCCAACTATACACTGCATCATTTATGTCTCCATTCATCAAACATCCAGTGAATAGCTGATATTTGAATTTCCGTGCTGGGATTACAAAGACCAAAAAAAAGTGGTAGGAGGGATTTTCCCCATGAAAAGTCTGACCACTGGTATAGGAAACATAATTACAAAAATTGGATAAGAACTTCAAATAAGAATGGGGTTCTGAAATTACAAAATGACATAACTGTTTCATAGATTAGCAACCAGAAAACCAATCACTCACTAAATATTAGTCAAATGAACAAATATTTATATCATAACACTCTTCTGGAATTCTAGCCAATGTATAAGACATTAAATTAAAAAAATAAGATTTTTATTTTGCAGTGAATGAGACAGTAATATATTTTTTTAAACATCTTTATTGGAGTATAATTGGTTTACTATGGTGTGTTAGCTTCTGCTTTATAACAAAGTGAATCAGCTATACATATACATATATCCCCATATATCCTCCCTCTTGCGTCTCCCTCCCACCCTCCCTATCCCACCTCTCTAGGTGGTCACAAAGCACTGAGCTGATCTCCCTCTGCTATGAGGCTGCTTCCCACTAGCTATCTATTTTACATTTGGTAGTATATATAAGTCCATGTCACTCTCTCACTTCGTCCCAGCTTACCCTTCCCCCTCCCTGTGTCCTTAAGTCCATTCTCTATGTCTGCGTCTTTGTTCCTGTCCTCCCCCTAGGTTCTTCAGAACCTTTTTTTTTTTTTTTAGATTCCATATGTATGTGTTAGCATACGGTATTTGTTTTTCTCTTTCTGACTTACTTCACTCTGTATGACAGACTCTAGGTCCATCCACCTCACTGCAAATAACTCAATTTTGTTTCTTTTTATGGCTGAGTAATATTCCATTGTATATATATTCCACATCTTCTTTATCCATTCATCTGTCAATGGACACTTAGGTTGCTTCCCTGTCCTGGCTATTGTAAATAGAGCTGCAGTGAACACTGTGGTTCATGACTCTTTTTGAATTATGGTTTTCTCAGGGTATATGCCCAGTAGTGGGATTGCTGGGTTGTATAGTAGTTCTGTTTTTAGTTTTTTAAGGAACCTCCATACTGTTCTCCATAGTGGCTGTGTCAATTTACATTCCCACCAACAGTGCAAGAGGATTCCCTTTTCTCCACACCTTCTCCAGCATTTATTGTTTGTAGATTTTTTTTTTTTTTTTTTTTTTTTTTTTGCGGTACACGGGCCTCTCACTTCTGTGGTCTCTCCCGTTGAGGAGCACAGGCTCCGGAGGCACAGGCCCAGTGACCATGACTCTCGGGCCTAGCCGCTCTGCGGCATGGGGGATCCTCCCAGACTGGGGCACAAACCCGTGTCCCCTGCATCGGCAGGCGGACTCTCAACCACTGCGCCACCAGGGAAGCCCCCAGTCTGTAGATTTTTTGATGATGGTCATTCTGACCAGTGTGAGGTGATAACTCATTGTAGTTTTGATTTGCATTTCTCTAATGATTAGTGATGTTGAGCGTCCTTTCATGTGTTTGTTGGCAATCTGTATATCTTCTTTGCAGAAGAGACAGTAATATTTATTTTCTGGCAATACAGTATATACAAAGAATACTGAAGAAAATGATTTGAAAATTCTTAGAAAGCAGAAAATAACTTAATAAAAGGGTCAGGTTTGTGAAAGACATGAAAAATGATAGATTTTCAGTAAATAATTATCACTTAGCAGATATAATGGAAGAAAAGTATTTCATTCCAAAAAGCAACAAAATATTACCACGGGATATATCTTAAGAAGAAGTATCATGATCCACATTAAGAAAATTATAAAACTTTGCTGAAAAACAAGAAAAATTTTCATGGGTACAGACATAAATTTTTTCTTATGAGAATATTTTAATGATGTCAGTTCTTCCCAAATTAATTTATATACTTCTTGCAACTCTAGGTGAAAATAATAGTAGGATCACTTTAAGTCTTTGAAATAAAGATTTGAATATTTATTTGGAATGATTAAAAAAAGAAAACTGAGATGATCTAAATTTTTTTTTCTTCTTCCTTTTTTTTTGAGTGGAAAAGTTGGACTGGGATCTTGCCCTAATAATGAATAGATTTAAAAAATATATTATTATGAAACTTGAAATAATGCTATTCATTGCCATAAGAATTGGTAGATAAATTAATTAGACCATAGTATGTGAATGTGTGTGTGTATGTATGTATGTATAGACAAAATATTATATATTACAATTTACACATATATATGTGGTTGTGGATGGATGAATTCTTCAGTAAATGGAGTTAGAAACAGCCTTTACTTCGAGGGGATGTGTTAGCTTAAACCTTCTCATTTCATCATATATCAGAATAAAACCCAAGTGAATAAAAAAGTTAAGTACAGAAAATTCTAAATTATACTAGAAGAAAATTTAACTGAATACTTAATATCTCAAGATGGGGGTGAAATATCTGAGGATATATGCTATGGGAGAAAATACAAATGAAAAGACTGACACATTTCAAAATTAAGACATTTTTAAGTTTTTCTGTGAGAAAAACATCAGAACAGCAGAATTAGGAAAACATAATAAGTTATAAAAAGAAGTTAATATGCTTTTTTATAGGAAGACTTTTTTCTTCATTTTATTTATTTATTTTTAAATTAATTTTTATTGGAGTATGGTTGCTTTACAATGTTGTGTTAGCCACCACTGCACAACACAGGAAGACTTTTAAAGATAAATGAAAAACAAATTTAGTTCCAACAGAAAAACTGGAAATGATGCAGCTAATTCATACATGAAAATATAATGGGCTTCCCTGGTGGTGCAGTGGTTGAGAGTCCGCCTGCCGGTGCAGGGGACATGGCTTCGTGCCCCGGTCTAGGAGGATCCCACATGCCGTGGAGCGGCTGAGCCCGTGAGCCATGGCTACTGAGCCTGCGCGTCCAGAGCCTGTGCTCCGCAACGGGAGAGGCCACAACAGTGAGAGGTACGCGTACTGGGAAAAAAAAAAAAATATATATATATATATATATATATATACACAAGTGGCCAATAAACATATTTTAAAAAAATATCAAACTCACTAATAATAAAAGAAAAGCAAGAAAAAATACATTGTCATAAATTTAAAAAACTGCAGAAATACCCAAAGGTGCTGAAGATATGATTAGAAAGACTGTTATATACACTGCTGGTCAAAGTCTAAATGGAAATAACATTTCTTAGAAAGACATTTTTAGGAAAAACATTTATAGTTATTTATATACATTTATCTTTGCATGATTTAATGGGAAAAATTATAAACAACCTAAATATTCAATTATAAGGGAATAGTGTATCACTTTTGTTGCATCTATATAATGGAATATCATGCTACTAGTAAAAATTCAGCTTTTAGAAAATTATATTTATTATTATTTTCTAATACAGAAGTAATATCATTTATGGAAAATCAGAAAATACTGAAAAACCTAATAAACAAACAAACAAAAAGATTAGCCTAACCATACAGAGAAATCTTCACTTTTTTCCTTTTTAAATTGAAGTATAGTTGACATACAATATTATATCAGTTTTAGGTGTACAATGTAGTGATTTGATATTTACATATATTAGGAATTGATCAGCATGGTAAGTCTAGTAACCATCTGCCACCATACAAAATTATTAAAATATTATTGATTATATTCCCACTGCTGTACATGATGTCCCTATGACTTATTTATTTTATAACTGGAAGTTTTTACCTCTCTATCCCCTTCATCTATTTCCTATAACTCACCTTACTCCCACTCCCTGCCCCAAGAAGACTTTTTCACGCGTGATTTTTTTCTTATCTTTAAAGTTAGGATTAACCTTATATTTAATTTTTCATCTATCACTTTACATAATTTTAATCCTGGGAGATTATATATGTGTTTGTATGTGTGTGGTGCAGAGGGGGAGAGTAAGAATGAGAGCTAGAGGGAATGAGAGAGCTAGAGGGTAAGAAAGAAAGAAAGAGGGAATAGGAATTCCTTGGTAAAAAAAAAGACAAGTCAGACACTACTGTTGCCTGGTTGTCTTTTGATCTACTACAGTTTTTAAACAGTGATTGGAATAGGAGCATCTATGTGCATTGGATTACTTGCAAAGATGGCCACCCCAAATTCCTTCCATCCCTGTGATACCCCTCCTTCCATCAAGAGGTAAAGTTTGTCTTCCTCTGCCCTTGAATCTGGGCTGGTCCCATGACTTGCTTTGACTAGTAGACTGTGGAAATGGTGTTGATTGAATTCCGGGCCTATTTCTGAAGAGACTTTGCGGCTTCTGTTTTTTCAGTCTCTTAGAAGCCAGGCGTCATGTAAAGAATTTTAACTATCTTGCTAGAAAAAGTTCATGAGGAGATAGAGAAGGGCCTTGGAGGATGAGAAATTATGAAGGAAAGGAGAGAGACCTAGTCAATCCCCAGTCATTCTGAGTGCCCAGTTGAGTGCCAGGTTTGTGAGTAAAGCCATTTTGGATCCTCCAGCCCCAGCTGAGCCGCCTCTGCTAACATCACCTGGAGCAGAGACTAGCTTTCCCTAGTGAAACCTATCCAAAAGGCAGAATTGTCAGCCATTTCATTGTTTTAAGCCATTAAGTATTGGGATAATTTGTTACACAGTACTGAGTTAACTGAAGTACTATATGAACCAGATTTGGCTAATGATGAGAGGGTCTTCTGAGGCACAGAGCCATGGGTATGATCCTTTTTCTTCCACCCACCCCCTTTTTTTCTCCTTCCTGAAACATGACAGTTACAGATGCAGCAGCCACCATATGACCACAAGGTGACGAGTATAAGGATGAAGCCCTATATGCTAAGGACAGCAAGAAGAAAAATGGGAAGAGCCAGACTGCTGATGGTATCCTTGAACTACTATCCTGCCTTACATCTGCCTATCTCTAGAATTCTTGTACTTGAAGAAGCAATTACATGTTTAAATGTTACAGTTATCTGTTAGGTTTGCTGTCCCTTCTAGCTGAATGTAATTTAAACTGACTTGACAGGCTTTTAAATTTTTGGTAAAATTTCAAGTCATGGAAAAAATGCATGATATAATTGTATGTGGCTGAATCAGGTTTCAAATATAGCTGTCCTAACAATAAGAAAAGTATATCTATGTATCTATGTTATATATGTATCTATCTATGTATGTATCTATGTATCTGTATATCTATCATCTATCTCTTTATCTTACTATCATCTAGAAAAATGAATAAGTGAATAAAAAATGAGATGCAATACATCCACTTTCACCTTTTATGATTAGTGGTCCATTCACTTAATCACTTAAGTAACTTCACTAGTCTTGTTTTCTTCATCAATCAAATAGGGGTAAGCAGTGTAGTTACTGTGCAGTGCTGTTGGGAGGTAGAGAAAATGTATGTAAGATGCTTAGATTTGTGTTCACACTAAGTAAGCGCTGAACAAATGCTAGTTATAGTTATTTCTATGAAGTTTTCATTTTCATTTGTCTACTTTTTTGCTTCTTTCATTTTCTATGATAAGAATAATTAATTTTATAATCAGAAAACAAAGCAAAGCAAAAAGTCTTGTAGAAAAATCTCTGGATGGTACTTACACAATATTGAGCTCCAAAACAAATACAAAGTTCCATGGAGTAGAGGTTGAGTTTCAAAGTTTTGTGGCTTGGAAATATTTATTCACTACCTGAAATATTTATCAGTATTATTTAAATATTTTGTTTAATATTAAATGGCAAAAATAAATCTTTGTGGCAAAATGAATCTTTATATCGTGCTCATCTACGTATTTTTGACTAAACGTGTGTACTTTAAAATTGTCACAAAACCCCACCCAGTAAAGCTGCAGTGTTTCTAGATGGGTATTCACAAAACATCAAGTTGAACTTGTCTAAGATTTTTCTGAGCATATGGCAAAAAGTGGGGAGCTAACACTTTCCGTTACTTATACTTACTGGATTTGCCTGGGTTGATATATTTCTGGAACTTTAATATTACTCAAAATAAAGTAGAGAAAACAGCACAAGGAATTTGATTATTTCTGACTGGTGGTTGATCCCCAGTGTTGATGGAAATCTGGCAATTATAGCAACAGAGTCTGATGACTTGGATTCTTGAATTTTAAGTTATTTCATAACTTGAAGGTGGATGTTCCAATTTCCGTTCTGCTACTGACTGGATGCCTATAATTACCACATTGTCCTGGTTTTTTTAATGTGTAAAATTGGGTTATAATGCTGAACTTTTCTTTGTTTTTCTCTCTTTCAGAGTGTTACTGTTTTCCAAATTCTTTACAGTGGAGTATAACAATGCATATAATGTATCCAGATAAAATAAAAATATGTAACTAAGGAAATCAGCACAGCTGATCACAAGCTTTCTGATGGAAGCACCTAGAAAGACATGGAAGGATTGCATAACTTTTAAGCAGTCTAAGCGACCACATTTCTTTCAAATAAGGCTTTGTTAAGAACTGGATTGCCTTTACAACACATTGCCAGTTACACTTCAAGTTAATTGCCAGTTAAGTTTCAACGGACCTGGCAAGCAGAATTCACATTCTCTTGTGCAAGTTGAGCTTAGCAAGGACTGTGCCAGAACAGAGAGCCGTCCTACTGCTTCATGAAGATGGGCTAAGGAGTCACCTGTGGGCAGGGCCAGGATTGTCCTCATGAACATGAGCCATGGAATGAGGTTGTTCAACAGAACAGAAAAAAAATTAAAATGAAATAATAAATGAAAAACCAGACATTTAAGTAGGTGAAGTCTAACCAAAAGGCAGAAATAAGGTATAATTTTAAGGCAAGAGAATTTATCCCAAAGACTCATATAAATTTTAAAATTTGGAAAAAGCAAGTAAGTTAAGAAAATTAAACTTGAAAATAGGTGCTAAATAAGCTAGGTCTAACTGGTAAAAAGTTAAGAAAGAGGTTATTAAGACGAAAAGTGGTTTTTAAGACTACAAAATAAAGTTAAACTATGTTTATTAAAAATGTAGGAATAAGTGTTTAAGTTAAAAAATAAGCAGAAAATCTAAAATATAAAAATTAAATAAATTAGAATAAAAATCAGGGGTAAACATCATAGGCGGTATTAATAATAAGTTTTAAGTCAATGTTGAAGTGCTGAACCACAGACATCAGTTTTAGTTAAGGGAGATAACTCAACCACGCTGTAGGTAGGCTAGCAAAAGGAGCCCTTAGCTAGGACAAGTGCTTGGTTGAGAGGTGACCTCCCAAGTCAAGTCATCAGAAGGTGTGTCCTTCCTGAAAGAGCAGAGCTATGCAAATTCTTTAGCCTATATTTTTAGTTAAGGGGCTCACTCTTGTTAGAAGCATTCACAATTATAAACAAAATTGTGATAAACATTTGTGTATCTACATCTTTACACACATTAAAAAAATTTTTTTAGGAAAAAGTACTGAAAGTTTAGTAGGTTAAAGTATATACACATTTAAAAAAGGTTCTTAATGACACATAGTGTCAATATGTCCCCCTGTGGCTGGGAGCAATTTGTATTTAAACTAACAGTACATAAAACATTGATTTCACTTCTCCCTTGTCTAACCCTGGTATTATACACTGTTTTCTTTGGTAATCTGATAGTTGAAAAATATCTTGTTTAAAATTGTATTTCTTGGGGCTTCCCTAGTGGCGCAGTGGTTGAGAGTCCGCCTGCCGATGCAGGGGACATGGGTTCGTGTCCCGGTCCGGGAAGATCCCACATGCCGCGGAGCGGCTGGGCCCATGAGCCATGGCCGCTGAGCCTGCGCGTCCAGAGCCTGTGCTCCGCAACGGGAGGGGCCACAACAGTGAGAGGCCCACGTACCGCAAAAAAAAAAAAAAACCAACAACAACAACAACAACAACAAAATTGTATTTCTTTGACTCTTATTGAGATTGAGCCAATTCTTATGAAAGGAAAATTTATTTATTCAGAACTTTTCCCTTCCTCTTTTCTCGGTCTGCTAATCTTGATATAAGTACTAGGATATTTCTCACAAGGTCCATAACTTAATTGGCAAATAACTTTGGAGTAGTCACTACATACAAAACATGTTTGTTCATATTCCTTTTGTTAAACAGGTCTTTACTAAACTTCCTGCTTACTAGTTAGTTCTCAAATCTGGCTTGAGTCATAAGAAAATGGAAATAATGATTAATTAGTGACAACAGTTGTTTGAATTCCCCACGTTATTTGGTAACATAAAACACGTTGACTCTTATGAACTTCCAGCTAGTTTAATTATAATTAAAAATGAGACAATAAATTAAACTCAAACTGCTCTATTGAAAAATCAAGACTAGTTGTCTTTTATGATAATCAAGTTGTATTATCAGCTTTGGGTTTAAAAAAATTTTTTTTTGTATTATCAGAACTTGAAAATTAAAACAAAGTGACAAAATTAATATGATATTTAAGTTGCAGGTAATATACTATGCAATGCAAATTTTATTTTCTGAGTATAATTTATGAACCTACACATTTATATTCTTGTCTACTGCATACTGAGTTTTCTTTGGTTTTTAAAATGTTTTCTTACCACCCATTTAGAGGATATTGAGTTTTCAGAAGATAGGGTTGATAACTTCTGTATTTTAAGATCAGTGAATGAGAAAATTTAGTCTGTATATTAGAAATATTTACATCCCTCACATAAATAGTTTCAATATTGAAAAAGGAAGACAGATGTTCTCACATTTTAAAATTAGATTTCAGATTGCAACATATATAACTACAGGAAAGGTTTAAAATTTCTTAGAGAAAATAATAATTACAGAACATTTGGTCAAAATTTTCAAGTAGCTTATATGTTTGTGGCAATTGTTTAAAATGTACAAAACTGTTTGGAAACCCTAAAAAACTTCAAGATTAAAATTTCATTAGATACTATTTTAGGATTTTTTTCCCTTGCTTTTAATAGAGTTTATTGAATAACTTTCAGCATGCAAAGAGACATTAAAGTGTAAATCTAAGACTTTAATTTTGGCGAAATGGTTGACCAGTCGAGCAGAAGCCCCCCCAACATCAAATGCCTGAAATAATGGGTTAAATGTTAAAAAATGTTTTTAAAATCATTGCTAATGTGGTAGTAAATTAAGAAAAACCATTAGAGGGCAGAATTGACAAAAAACACAAATCCAGAGCAGTAAGTGAGCACTGGAGTCAGTATTTGCCTGGAGAAAACCTGACAATTGTCAGTAAACTTGGGCCTGGATTTTAAAGTCACGTGCACCCACGGAGCTGGAGGCAAAGCATGGGTCTGAGTGTCCTAGAAGGCTGGGTCAGAGATAACCTCAAAAATCTGAGACATCACTTCCCAGAGGACAATAAACTCAGTAACTGAAAAAAAGAGACGAAATCCCCTTTCAGTGGAAGATGTTGAGAGTACTTCCTTGTCTAGCCTTGTGTATTATGATTCTTAATATTTTATGATGCTTTGATATCTTGGGGCCTTACTGATTTGGGAGAGACTGCCCTACCCAGGGGTACCTAATTCCTAGAGTTAGCAAACAACTACCTGTGAGCATGCCTTTCATATGCAAAACAAATAATCCTGCGTGCATATCCTCAGCCACCTCTTTTAGGTAACTCTCACATACCAAGTTAAGATTCCTTTTGCCCTACATCACCCCAAGACCATGGATATGGAGCATTAATTCATACTACTGTGTGACTTAAAACCCAAGCCAATAATTAAGTCAAAGTGATTCTGGATTGGCAGTGACCCCAAGAGCCCAGCAAAAGAAAGCACAAATCTGCTATGGAGGAAAGAAAACACAATTTTTAAACATTTCTCAGAGTTCCAAAGAATATCATCCCCTAATAAAAATATTAAAAACATGAAGAATAAGCTGTAAGCAAGGTTAACAGAAACAGAATGTTATGAACCATATTTGCAAAGCCTGTAGATATTGTAATAATCAGAAGAATATAAATGAGTATTTTTTAATTCCAAAAGGTAAAAGAGTGAATCAAAAATATAAACAAAGACCAAATTACCATCAATTAAGAACCAAACAGAAGTTGTAAAAATTAAAATATAAAATTAGATTAAAAAACTTGATTGATGGATAAAATAACACATTACACAGTTGAAGAAAGAATCATTAAATGATACAAATAAATTACCCAGGATGCAGCAAAGAAAGAAAAGGAAGGAAAATATGAAAGAGAGGACAGAGGGAAGAGTTCCCAGATACTCCTAATGATAGTTCCAGAATAATAAAATATAAAGATGGTGAGAAGAAAATATTTGAAGAGATAATTGCCATTTCAGATACACCAATATCAAATTCAGGAAACTCAATGAATCCCAAGGAGGTAAATAAAAACAAACATACACCTAGACATAGTGAAATTAAGATATTAATGAAGAAGAGATATTTAAAGTATTAGAGAGTAAAATAGAATAATCACAAAGGATGAACAATTAGATTAAAAATTGATTACTCAGCAGTAGAAACTGAAGCCAGAAAATAGTGAAATAATATATTCTAAATACTGAGAGAAAATGATTGGTACCATAGAATTACAGATGAAACAGAACTTTCTTTTATAAATGAGATGTACATAGGTATTTTACATAAGAAAAAGAATACAAGTTACTGGTTGGTAATATGAAGTCTTATCTACTTTAGAATATAAATCTTGTAATCAATATAAGCTCTCCTTTCCCCAGAGTCCAGCGACTTGGAAATTGTGCTTAATGATGGGAGTGGAAAAAATCTCTCATAACCCTGTGTCTTTTCAAGCCCTTCGTCCACTGGTGCTGAGGCAGGGAGGAAGAGTCAAAATGTGTAAATACGCAACTGCCTATGGAAAATTGGCTGACATTTACTTTGTTAGCTGAAACTGCTCTCCCATTACTTAAACTAATCCTCCACTGGTGGATTGCTCTTCACTTTCTGTCACTTGCAGCTACTTCTCTGTGGTAGGCTGGTTTTCTTATGGGCAGAAATTTGCTAGTTCTTTGAAGGGCTCTAAGGGACTCTTACCCTTTGTAGTCTGGCTTAGGAAAGTCAGCTGATGCTTAACCACCTATTATCCTTCATTTCTGCTAGGGGGAGTTTGTTTCATTACCTCTTGTGGTTGAGGATTCCTATCCTAGTTTGTAGGTCTCTTAGGGAGTGCTAGTAAAATAACTCAATGTCTAACCTACACTCACAGTGACTGTGGGAAACAAAGATATCCTTTTCACACCACACAGTGGGAGTACAGCCTGTGCCCCCTTGTGGTTCTCTCCTCATTATGTCTTGCTCTTCTCTTCTCTCATCAGCAGCTTTAAATCTAGGATACCAAATGCTCAGCTGCTTCAGTAGCTTAGTAGCTCATAGTTTTTTGCTTTTAGAATTTGACATTACTTGACATTAGAATGTGGATTTGGGCACTAATTCTGGGAAAATAGGAAGATATGCTTGCATTACTCGGTGTTAGACTGTGGACCCTAAGGCCTTAATCCTGGGACAGTAAGAAAGTTTTCAACTGGTGCTCTGCCAACACCATGTTATAACAACATATCATCAAAGACAGAAATTGTCTTTTGCATAAAGATTATGCAAACATCATTGAAGATCATTGAATTCTCTGCACTACACTAGAAATTAATTTTTGTAGTGATACAAGTTTTAAAATATGGACAACTGTGTTTTTTTGGTGATAACAGCAAACTATAAATAGCATTAGAAATACACAATGAAGGTAAAGTATGTGAAGGTAAATATGGATAAGAAAGCATTGTGGTTTGCAGAATTGTCCAGAATGAATAGTATATAGAGCTACTCACCCTGAGAACTTTCAGGGTACTAATTTCCTTTATAAATTCAATTTCATACTTCTGAGACTTATTCTGAGTCCTAAACTACATAACACTCTATTCTTAGTCAGATTAGTATAGTAATAATAAAAAATTTGGGTGAGTATGCAAAATGTTTTAATCTAGTCTTTCTACAAATGAGTATAAGAAAAAGGCAAGTTCTTTCTACCCAGAATATTCAGCCAAGGTATAATTAAATGAAAAGTGGAGCCAAGGCCCTGCCTTCTCATCTGATGGTCAAAGATCAGTTGAGTTTGTTTTTATTTAATATTTATTTCTTTATAAATTCTTACTGATTTTATACTAAGTTATTTTCAGACTTTTGTCCTTCAAGGAAAACTCAAATCCCTGTCACATCTAGCCTCTTTCAAAGCCATTATATTTCTTTAGGGAAAAAAACAATTTAAGAAATCCTAACTTAAAGGTATGACAATAGGCTTATCCATTGATACGCTTCTTAATAATTAAAAAGCAAAGAGTAGTTGTAATGAATGAAGATTGATTCTGATGTAATGCTCAGCATATGTCTATGAATGAATTTAGCACACTTGTAGTTGATGTGATTAGGAGAAATGACAGCTCTTAGAAATACAGCTAAGGCTTATGAACTGACTCTTTTTCTGATGCAACACCTTGAGGTCTCTAGGGAGACTTGATCACAAACATCTGCATCATATGAATGGCAGCTGGCTGAATGAAATTTGGCAATAATTGGTCTGTACCTAATGTTTCCATATACAGTTAAAATAAAGAGCAATACTTTTCATAAATCCACAAAGCCACTCTCTGAAAAAAAGATGAAATACTTTTTTTTTTTTTTTTTTTTTTTTTTTTGCAGTACGCGGTCCTCTCACTGTTATGGCCTCTCCCCTTACGGAGCACAGGCTCCGGATGCTCAGGCTCAGCGTCCATGGCTCACGGGCCCAGCCGCTCCGCGGCATGTGGGATCATCCCAGACCGGGGCACGAACCCATGTCCCCTGCATCGGCAGGCGGACTCTCAACCACTGCGCCAGCAGGGAAGCCCAAGAAAATTTTTTCTTTTAATTTCATTTTATGGAAGAAATATATCTTCAAGATATACTCTCAGAACTTCATTTTGGAAATGTCTGTTACCTTATAATGATTCAAAACAAACATAAATGAAATGGTTCCCTCATTTACTATTTTTAAAAAGTAATTAACTGGTTAAGATGCATAAGAAAGAATATGTCCTCTGACGTCTTTCCCAAGCCACCTATTTAAAAATCATATGATTTATAGAAAAGAGCTAACCTTAATTAAAGTTCCTTAAGTTGCATTCTTCAGTTTTGAATATATGAGAGGAAAAGGCAGAATATTTTATTGGCAGGAACTATTGTTTCTGATTTTCCCTTCTTTTTGAGAAAACTCTACTGCTGCAAATGATTTGTTCCAATATGCTAAGAAAAATTGCTGTTATAAAGTTTCACTTTTGTAAGCTATTTTTGCCCTTTTAACATTTTCATCATTTTGAATAAGCTAAAATATTATACTTCATTATGTTATTTGTGAACATACTTTTCTCTTCCAATATTCAATATGCATTAATGATGCAAGCAGACACTTCTTGTGTCCTCTGGTGTCACTCTCCCTGCCTCTTATAATCACATGGAATAGTTTAATATATAATCTAATGTCAATATAATGGCTTCTGATATTCTTTTTCTCTAAAATATTCCAGAACTTCTTGAAATATAGATGACTTTCCCTCATAAGATTGGAAAAATAAGAATGGGTTTGACATATCTTAATGTTTTAAAAAACAAGGATGCTTTCAGAAATATCTGAGGTAGTACAAAAAAGGCAAAGAGGGTAGTTTGTAAGAGGTTTTCCCATGCCCAGGATATCAAATTTAACATCAAAAACATCAAAAATCAAAAGGGAAAAAATGATTACAGTCGATTTGACCAGGTTAAGTATGTTAAAGAAGACATGATTCTGTGATGAAACTAAAATAGCACAAGTTAAAAAGTGGTTGCAATGCTCATATAGGCTTCCATTGATTCTATAAAAATAAAATATATTAACCTCAATTATTTGAGACATACAATGAAGTTTTGATCAAATATAAGCTTTTAAATTACAGAGGTTGATCCCTCTTTACTTTTTTAATGGAGATAAAAATTCTGAGACAGATTATGTAAAAGATGGGAAAACTATCTCACTTTCAAGGTGGGGAAATGTATTTGAGTTAGACAGTAAAAATAAAATGTCAGCGAATCAAAGGAAAAGAGTATAGATCAACAAGACCCTGTAAAAAACAGGAAAAAATAATAAGCGGGAAACTACAGAACGCTTGTATTTTAATAACACAAAAGTGAGGCCAACCAAGAATACAGAAGGAATTTGACCAGGTAGCATCTGTTTTAAGGAAACAAATTGTGCATTTAGGTTGCCCTGGCAGCAGGTGTGTCTTCTTATGCCAAGACATTATAATGAGAAAATCACATGAACTTAAAGTGAATTACAAATAGAGGTGGCCCTATCTCCCTTGGAAATAGGTTTGGAAAAAGAGTTTGGAACAGGTGTATGCCATCAACTAAAGATGAAATCATGAGAGTGAAAATTTGAATGATGTCCCAGGGGGAGAAGTTGAGACTGTATGCTCACAAGCTTCTGAGTGTGGCACAAACCTGTTATTTTTTCCTACTGATTTCGGTTGAAGTCAGGGAAAATAAATAATATACACACCTATTCACATCATTAGAATCACTGCTGGGAAGGAACCTTGGACTGGGAAACTGTGGAAGATCATTTTTCTGGTTGTCTGTGTAAGGTGGTTTTGGACCCAAACTACTGTAGCAGTCTGGGCTCTGGGTGGGTGACTCTCCTGGCTCTAATTAACACACGGAGTCTGGATGTGTCTCTCGCATGTAATGATTCCACTTTTGTTAGATTTCTATCAATAACAGAAACAGTGTTTTTTGAGTCTACCACATTCCACTGAAGGCAGCACTAGTACTAGAAAGTTCTTCCTTATATTGAACTAACACTTGCCTCTCAGTAATTTCAGTCTGTTAGTCCTAGGTTTGCTTTAGAGAGTCACCTATGCAGTTTTAAAAACATTTTAATCTAGTCATGAGCTCTAATGAATGAGTTTAAGCTAATGCCTCTTTTTAAAAAAAATAATTAAAAAAATAATTAATTAATAATTTTTGGGCTGTGTTGGGTCTTCATTGCGGCATGCGGGCTTTCTCTAGTTGCAGCCAGCGGGAGCTACTCTTCACTGCGGTGAGCGGGCTTCTCATTGCGGTGGTTTCTCTTGTTGTGGAGCACGGGCTCTAGGCACGCGAGCTTCAGTAGTTGTGGTTCACCGGCTCTAGAACAGAGGCTCAGTAGTTGTGGCGCAGGAGCTTAGTTGCCCCACGGTATGTGAGATCTTCCCTAACCAGGGTTCAAACCCGTGTCCCCTGCATTGACAGGCAGATTCTTAACCACTGCGCCACCAGGGAAGTCCCTATAATGCCTCTTAAAATGTGCTTAACAATGATATGCCTCCTAGTAATGTACTTCTGTTATTAACCATAATAAATAAGAAGAATATACTTCTCTTATTTACAATAATGATAATAATATGATTTGTTATTATGCACACACTTCTTTATATTTTATAAACAAATAGGAACAGCAACATTCCCTGCGTGTGGGTCTCTCCAGGCTGGAGAATAAGTGTGACGTACTGAAAGGAGAAGAGTGGTTGAACTCATCATTTGACTGATTTCAGACTTTTTATTGTTTAATGTTCTGTTAACTACCTACAGCTAAAGGATGAGATGAGACTCAGATGAGACTCCTGAGGGATTTGTCAAGCTCAAGGAAATTAATGACACTATTTTTAAACATTATGATCTGTGAAAAATCAGTTTTGCCTTTTACTGTCTTACTTTGATTTAGTCTAAACTTCTCTTTTTGTAGGAAATTAAGGCCCTGTACGAATGGTTGGTCTAAGAGAACACAGCTTTCCTACAAAGTTCTTATGTTTTTCATCTTGCAAAAACCCCAAAAGACCAAAAAATTAAAGAGCTGGATCTGAGTAATATTTTTTTTGTGTGTTTTTTCTCTGTAGAGGACATACACCATCAATGTGAAGCTTCTAGCTACCTATTTTCCTTCCACTTATGTATCAAGATTGGTTTTCTCATTCAGAGAAGGCAGTAAAATAAATAAAATGAAGTTACCAATGTTTTTATGAAATAGGCATTTCCTCTCTTTTCACACACAATTATAGGAAGTTCATTTAGTAACACTGGTTAAATTTTTGATTCCTGGAGAATTTCTAAGATGACACATATTGTGAATGTGTGGTGAGAACAGGTGAATGGTTTTAGCATGGCAAATTCGATCATATTGCTCATTATTTATAAGATACACTCAATCTTAAAGGATACTTCAAGGTTTTAAAATAGTAAGAGTATCAGTAGTACATTTTGTAAGATAAAGAGATATTAGAACATTTGAACAATAGTTCAGATTTGTTCATGTTCCTTCACTCCTTGAAATTGAGATAATAGACTTTGGAAGTCAGATTTCAGAAATTTATATTTTGCATGTAAATAGTATACAAAATACTTTTTTAATATAAGAGGAAAGACAAGTAATGATAGGGAAAATTTTCAAGGATTTACTTAGCAGTATTTCACAAGCATGTACAGCATCAAAATCAGCGGATGAAATGTCTCAGCTCAAAGCCATCTTACAAAGACATTTTAAAGATGTCAAAAGAGAAAGATGTTATAAAGGGCAAATAAATTAAGAAGTAAATTAGCATTAATAACAAATTATAAGGAAATTAGAATATTTTCATATTGACCAAAAATCCCAAAATTATTTAAGAATTTTAAAGGAAACAAAATAATTCATGGTGGAAAAAATAGTCAAATGATGTTTAGAGGGAAAAGGAGGACTACAATGTATTAATAATCTAAAGTTTATTGAAACCATAACTTTGTTTTTAATAGGAAGGTTTAGGTGAAATTTAGAGGTAGAACTAGGTAATTCATAAAATAACTATGGTTTCTTTAAATTTATCAGTCAATTTAAGACAGTTTAGAATAATTCAAAATATATTCTACTGAAATTATCCCATAACACAGCTTATTAGGTAATATGACAAATGTGTCATGCTGGAAGTTAGTAGGATATAATTTAATAAACTACTTCTTGCTGGAAAGAATTAATGCAGTTTAATAGAAAATGGTGATTCATCTTTTTGTTCATAAGTACTTAAATCTTACATTGATTTTACTTACAAAAATGATCATAAATATAAAAATATTGAAAATTCAGGCAAACAAATATTTAACAATTCATAATCTATAAAGCAGAGACTTGCTTATTGTTTTATTATGCAGGGTAATAATGTGAATCCACTTAAAACTAGTTAATAACCTGTTAGTATATGCCTTTTTCCACTAGAAAATATAACAAGACAAATTTTTGAGCTGCAAATACATTTCCTCATTTAATGGCTAGTAATAGCTATAATTAGCTCTGAAACCATAATTCAAGCAAACATTATATGATTATATGATTATAATTAAATATACAAATATATACACAAAGATATTTGTAAATCTGGCAATAGTAAATAAAGTTATCTTTTTTGAATATCATTACTACCTTTGACTGTAGGTAAAAATACAAATTTAAATCAGTAGTCTTTGTCACTCTTAGATTAGGTTGGAACATAAGTGACAATTTGGCATAGCATATCCTAATGTGAAAGTTTGCTCAAAGACTTTTTAAAAGATAGGTGCACAGAACTAACATAAGTTAATATTAAATTTCAACAAGTGGGTTTGTTTAGTTTTTAGAGATATTAAATACAATATATTTATTGAAAGATGGGGAAGGAAAGGTAAGCATGAGAAAGGGAAAAGAGCCAAAGAGGAGTGGTACATAGACAAATAGGCAGAAGAAGAGTGGCAGTGGTGGAGTGGGGCAGGGCAGAGAAGCAGAAGGATAGTCACTGCAAAGATGAGAATGACAGAAAGGGATTTGAGGGGAATTCTCATTTTCTTAGTAGAGTATCATATAATCAGAAAGCCATACATGCATATATGCATGCCTTTTTATTTCAGTTTATATTTATTAGCAATTTTGGTTAGAATTGAGTTTTAATTGTGATTATTAGACATGAATCAATTGTGAATGAAATGTATATACAGATTTAATTGCACTTACCACTCAGTATATCATTCACATTGCCTCAGTTTCATGATTTAATTTTAAAGGCCATAGAGTTAAATAATTAAAAATTAGTTACATACAATTTCAGCCAGTTGAAAGAAA
Organism: Mesoplodon mirus; assembly: GCF_964341445.2. Taxonomy (NCBI): domain Eukaryota; kingdom Metazoa; phylum Chordata; class Mammalia; order Artiodactyla; family Ziphiidae; genus Mesoplodon; species Mesoplodon mirus. The sequence continues at coordinate 149,946,659 of NC_138977.1, read as the reverse complement.
CCTGTTGGCATGACACCTGGTGGCAGTCATCTGTAACATGTAATTGGAGAGATGTTTATTTAGGTTCCACTAATTTCCACATGCTAGTTAACATGGTAGAAAAATGATTAAAATATCGAGTGATTATATTAGGCGTTTTTTGTCCTGTGTTCAATGTTAATTAAATACTACAGTGTGCAAGACACTTTGCTAGGTATGTAATGGTTTTATTACTGGTTTTGGGTAAATATCTGGGAGTGGAATTGCTGTCATAGGGTAAGCATGTAGTAGACATTCCTACTGTCAACCAAAATAAAATAATGCAGGAGGCTTCAGATAAGAAAATAGTTTATTTGGGGTCTTGATGAAACCATATACAACCCCCTATGTCCCCATCTTTTGAAATAAAAGGCTTTTGGCTTAGTCTCTCAGGTTTTCCCTGAGTCTCAAAAGCTGGTTTAAGAGTAAATGATCAGGAAATGTGAAGATGCAGAAACAAAGAATAGCTATTGAGCTGGGAAACAGGTAACAATTTAGATGATAAATCAGCCACGTAGCAGAGTCACTGAACTCCCAGTTTCCTCAAAGATATAAAGGCCTGACACACATTCCAAAGTTGTTTTTATAGGAACTAGACCCCTACCAGATGAAAATTGCTGACCAAAAGCATGTAGACCCCAGACCAGTTGAAACTAGAAGATTGATGATGCTGGAAACTTCACCTTGATGTCAACCAATACTGGAATTGAGCACAAGATAATCAGGCTCCTGCAGCCCTCTCCCTCACACTGCCTTTGAAAACCATTCCCGGGAAGCCACTGGGGAGTTCAGGTCTTTTGAGCATGAGCTGCGCATTTTCCTTGCTTGGTGCCCTGCAAATAAACACTACTTTCCTTCACCACAACCCAGTGTCAGTATATTGGCTTTGCTGCGCTTAAGACCCAAGTCCAGATTCAGTAACATTAAGAATTGCAGTTCGGGAGACACAGATTCTGGTAACCCTGAAGGAGGGAAACTGGTGCAGTCACTATACTCAGTAATGACAATGACAAAGACAATGACTCTGATCTCTGCTCTGGAAGCTTCATGGTTGTTTTCGGGATAACAATGAAGAAATATAGAGAGTAAAAATGTATCAATTTTGCTGACAAAGATGGGTTCCTGTTTGAAACATGGTTTGCTGAGAGAAACAGAGGAGATCCTCACAGGCTGGCAGGATTTGAGAGAAGTTCACAGAAACCAGTAGCAGACATGTTGAAAGGACTGAGACATTTGTTGGCTGAGGACTGGGAGGTAGGATTGGAACGAGCAGTCCAAACGGTGCTTTTGGTTTTTGCTTTCTATTCCAGGCAAGGGAAGAAAGGGTCCAGGCATTCTCAAAATTGGGCTGTGGGTGGTAGAGAATGTTAGAAGTTTCTGTTGCTCTCTTCTCTATGCTAGATGAGAAAGAGCAGGAATTCCCAAAGGTAAGAAACAATAGAGAGAAAGCATTAATTAGATCCCCAAACTGAAGCAAGTCTTTGGGCTTTGCAGCTGTTGAGCTGTTTGAACCTGAAAGGAGATATAGCTCACTTATGCATGCACAAACACTTTATCTGCTTCCCCCAATGGCCCACTCTTCTACCTTGATCTTGGCTGACTTAAGTTTGGGGGTAGTGCTCAGGGCTTCTTGTCACCAGCAGATGGGGGTAGCTCTACACACCCATCCCTTTATGCCAGGGAACTTCAGGAGGGGAGGGATTTAAATGTTAATAATCTGTTGATCACAGGTGTCTATGTGCCTAGTTCTGGGGCAGGAAGGGGTGTGGGACTCAGAGATGGACAATAAAGGAACCAAGAATGTAAAATGTGAAGCCATGTTTCTATGTGAGAGGACATAAAGAAACAGTCCAGCCACAGCCCAGGTGCTGGGAAGTGCACAGACATGGAGTCAAAGAAAAAAAGAAGGTAAGAACCTCTCCGCTTATCCCCCTCACTACACTGTCACTGCAGCCACTTCTCCCAGTAGGGAGATAATAGGTTACCCTGGCATCTGTGACTGTAATCTTTGAAATGCTAAGTTAACTCTTAGGGCTTTGAGCAAAACTTGAAGAAAAGAAAAACAAGTTTAATAAAAAGACTGTATATTTTATTTTTACATATGCATGGGCACCTTCGCAGGAAAATGAAGACCCAAGGAAGCAATCAGAGCTGGATGCTTATGTCCTGGGTTGGACAAAGTATAATAAACATTGAGGATGTGACAAGGCAAAGGGGTCTGGGCTAGGGCAGTGAATTGTGGAAAGGTGACTAGAAAGATGAGGGTTAGTTTAACAAGTTCTTTTGTACAGATTTCTTTCAGCTTTGACTTCCCATCTCTGGTGATAAGAATGTCTTCTTTCCTCCTGATACAGAGAGGGCACCTTTCACCTGAGATTTTTATCTCCTCCTTTCAGGAAGAAAAAGGAAGGTCAAAGTGTCCTGCTTGATCTGCTATTTTTAAGGTGCCTTTAACTCACTCAAAATAACCAATATTCCAAGGGGGCATATTTTGGGATGACATGCTCTGAACCCCTACATTTTGTTGCTGTTAAGTCTGAATGTGTAGTAGAAATTATGTGGTGTTACATGCTTATAATTCCCTACCTTCTTGATGCTCGAGACAGTTGATTATTCCAATCAGGGAAAACTTAAAATAGAGAAATGTTAGTGGGACATGTATTAGAGACAGAATGAGTCTCCATGACTGATGAGTTATGCTATCACTTTTGTTGAAAAGGAGTCTCTGGAAGTTCTGGGGATGGTGATATGAGAAGATACAGTTTCAGATTATTAAGTAAAATCAAGGTTTTATTTTTTTAACCTTTGTTATGAAACTATTCTTTCTCACAGTTGTTTAGAATTTAGATGTTCAGTCAAAAGTAATCCCCAGTCATTCACAACTCTTAAGGCTGAAGAAACTTTAATTATTAAAGTATTGTTTCCAGAGCATTAATATGTCATATTGGGCTTCCCTGGTGGCGCAGTGGTTAAGAATCCTCCTGCCAATGCAGGGGACACGGGTTTGAGCCCTGGTCCAGGAAGATCCCACATGCTGTGGAGCAACTAAGCCCATGTGCCACAGCTACTGAGCCTAAATTCTAGAGCCCACGAGCCACAACTACTGAGCCCATGCGTCTAGAGTCCGTGCTCTACAACAAGAGAAGTCACCGCAGTGAGAAGCCCACCCACTGAAACAGATAGCCCCCGCTCGCCGCAACTAGAGAAAGCCCGCACCCAGCAATGAAGACCCAACACAGCCAAAAATAAATAAATAAAATAAATAAATTTATATAAAAAAGTCATATTAAAATTGTTTTGGGATATTTATTCTGAAAGATAAATTTTACTTTTATTTGATTCATTAGATAAGATACCCTCCATTTATAATTAACAGCTAAAGAATTTCTGCAAAGAATGAATACACAGACATTTTTAATGAGCATATGTTATTTTCTTGGACCTTTTAAGTTGGTGGGATTGATTTTATCTAAAATTGCATAACCCAATTGACAAAGAATATTATAGGATTGTAGTACATTTGAGAGGAAGGAAATTTCAAATCATAGATATGAAATGGAAAGTTAAGTAAATATGTTCAAGTCTACCTAACTCCCACGGACAACATTTTCGTGTCATGTGTTTTATAATATCATATCTAATCAATGAGTCAATGGACTTCACAGATATGCTATGACCAATAAAATACTTAAGAAAAACTTACCTTTAAAGCAACAGAATTCTTTCTTTGCTGATTTGGAGAACTTCATAATAAGATACCCAAGGATGTGAGATATAGTCCATTTGGCTTCATAATTCTGTGAAGACACAGAGGTTTATTTGCTATTTATATTTTTCCCTTCTATGGCTTGCTACAAAAATTATCCACAATTTAATCCCCATTTCTCCTTTCTGGAAACTCTCATTTATACTGTATTCTGTTACATTCAAAGTAGTGTTAGAATAATTATGTTGTACTCTGTTAGGTAATAAAGATAAAATTTGCTCTCAGAATTGTATGATTTTTGCTTGGTTTTTGCTGTTAACACTCTGTTCCTATAACTATACATTATTCAAGTTAGTTTTTTCTAATGCTAGAAATTTCTTCATTTCACAACAATGCTATTATTATGAGGAATGATATTAGGGATGATTAGTTCTATTTTTCAACAGTGAAATTCCTATACAACAGTGGAAAGTGGAAACCCAAGCAAATGTAGCTGAACATATGAATATTTGTGATTATCTCATCTATTCATGCAAAAACTAAATATATATTGAACACTGACTAGGAACCAGGCATTGTTTTACATACTGGCAATACAAATGTAGATAGAGCAGACATAAACTATTTTTGTTAAGAAGCTTACACTCTAGTGGGAAGAGCCAGAGAATAAATAAAATATGTAAGTAAAATATGAAATATATTAAAGGGTGATAAGTCTATGGAGAAAGATCAAGTAGGGGAAGAGAGTGGAGAAGAGGAGGGTGTTTTGTTTTTTGACTAATGGCTGTGTCTCCCAGGAGCATGCAGACTACCTGAAAAGAGGGACTCTGTCTGATGTTGCTAGTCACCATATCACAGCGTTTATCATATGTGGCACTTACCAAGTGTTGAATAAATGGATGGGTAAACTTGGTATTGAGTAAGTCCTCCCCTTATCCTGATCTACTCTTTCTTTTCCACACTACTTTATATAGCATATAATTTATTTATATAGTATATAATTTATTTATTTATGTTTATTACTTATTGTTTGCATCACTTGGCTAGAATGTCACCTGCACAAGGAATAAGAATTTTTATCCATTTTCTTCACTGATGGATTTCAAGCACCAAGAACATTGCCTGCCAAGCATGCAGTAAGATTTAACAAACATTTGTAGAACGAATGAATTTTAATAAGTAATTTCGCTAAGAGGAAACAATGAAATTACTAACTCTGACACAAGAATTTTGTTTGCTGCTTCTGGCAAGCCAGTTTATTCCTGCCAACGACACACATTCTGATGGCTACTGACAAATTCACAGTGTATGTACTCAAGAATCCCAGGAATAAAATACTTAAGAAGCTAATCCTGATGCCAAATTCATGTACCTTGGAATATCAAATGTTATGATGTATTAACTATTTACTCATTCAACTATCAAAGGGACAGTTTCTCCTCTATTCTTAAGATTCTTAAAAGGGAAAAGTGAGGGAAAAGTATGTAAATACAGATGAAACAAGACTTGACAGCCATGGTGTGGATGTTTTTCACTGATTGAAAGGTACCACAGTTTTGTTTGTTTTGTCATTTGAATAAAATGATTTAGATTCTTTCCCATCCAAGACACATAAGCCACATCCACAATTTATTTTCTGACAAAGCTAGGGGGATACTTATATTTCAATCCAGGGGTTTCCTTTGGTAGCCTAATAAAAGGATCAGAGGTTTTAAAGTGGTGCCATTTACACTTGAAAAAGCCACGGGCAACTCTCAGGTTGAAAAGAAATGCAACCTGAGAATCACAGTTCAGGAAAATGACACCTGAGAATAAAGGCCCCACGTGAACATAGTTTTAATGATTAAGGCATAAAAGTCAATTGCAGAGTATTTTCCTCCCTGGACATCTTGAAACACCTAGTGATTTGTTGACAGCATTTTGGAAACATTTCTGTTCATTATTTATACCTGACTATTGTATTAGATTTTAGTTTCTTAAGGGCAAGACACAGACTTCTCCTAAATCGCCTACCCAGAGTCATGGGGGGGCGGGCAGGTACTCTCCTAAAAATAGTAAATAGCGTCCTTGAAGTCATTTCCAGGTAGAAAACTGTGGGCTAATTTATTTTCATTGAGAAAGTTATGGTCATTTACAGAGAATTTAAAATCACACCATATTGCATAATATCTACTGACCTCAAATGTGAGTTAATTTTCATGAGCCTAATTTGCCTCTTTGCTCCTTTTTGTTTTGCTAGGGATTTCTAGAAGATTCTATGTTTACACTAAAAATTTCTGAGGTCTGTTCCATATTTTGCCTAGTCCTGTGTAATGTGCTATAGACAAGGGTTTTATGGTGAAAGAAATTAGAAAACATTATATAAAAATTTCCTTCTGTTAGAGATTTACAAGGCAAGCTAGGATTTTAAAAACTGTAAGAAAGTCTGCATAAATTGAACCCTTTAAACTTGTTTAACTCCACATATCTTGAACTCATTTTTCCTCAGAACTCTTTTTTAATGTAATAATAACTATCTTTTGAATTATAAGATATTATCTATTTTATAACACCTCATTAATTTATGTGCCACTAAGAGAGGAAAACACTGACAGTATGCCTTTGATTTTTAAGACCCATTTAAATATACAGTTGACAAAACATAAACTCAGGAAATAGTACTTAATCCTATATAATGAAATGGAAATATATATTCTAGAACTGAAATATTAAAATTTTAAAATTAAATTATTTTTGTCCATTTTAGTAAGTTTGGTAACAGTCTATCGATTCTTTTATAGATTTCCAGGAACTGTGAGAAGCTATCCTCTGAATTCTGATGTAAATGTATTTAATAGAATGCTGCCAGGGCTTCCCTGGTGGCGCAGTGGTTGAGAGTCCGCCTGCCGATGCAGGGGACGCGGGTTCGTGCCCCGATCCCGGAGGATCCCACGTGCCGCGGAGCGGCTGGGCCCGCGAGCCATGGCCGCGGAGCCTGTGTGTCCGGAGCCTGTGCTCCGCAACGGGAGAGGCCACAGCAGTGAGAGGCCCGCGTACAGCAAAAAAAAAAAAAAAAAAAAAAAAAAAAAAAAAAAAAAATAGAATGCTGCCATACTGCCACGTACATTTCTTTAATCACAATTGTAACTTCACATATCACAGTTCTAGCTCTCTGTGATTTTTCGAGTGTAAACTATGAGACTTACAGGCAATATTAGGAGAGGGCACCTTAAAGAAAACTCCAGGGCCCACAGGAACCACATCAACCTGTCCTCACTGATCACCCATGATAAACTTCATTACAGATCACGTTCCTTTAATCCTCCTCATGGCGTTTGTATGTGTGAGTTTCAAATTCGATTTTTAACAACGCCAGGTAGGATCCATATCTTCATTTCTCTGTATCTCCTCACCACGTCCACTTTGTATAAGAGTAGGGTCATTACAAATCTTATTTATTAGCAAGAGAACACTTTTCTCCATGCAGCGGCCAAGTGGAAATATCTCTTATTTGCAAAATCCATATTATATTACTATGGTGGTTAGCAAATCATACCTTCATTTGCCTATTTGTAAAGATTTTTGTTTGTTAAAATGAATAATATAATTCTATATAGATGTTAAATCAGAAAAGCCACACAATCTGCTGGTGCTATAAAATATGTCATTTTAATAATTAAGATACATAAATAAAGTGTTTATGACAGAAACAATAAAGTTGTCTCTCAATTCTGTACAAACACTGAATTTTCAAGAAATTTGTAAGGAATATATTCATCTTATTACATTCAAAATAATGGTTGAACAATGATGATTATCATTTTTTTCTTTTTATATTCTATGAATTCACACACTATTAATTTATAGTATTACAGTGCTTGATAATCTTGATAATATGAAATAAAATTATTCTAATGGTATGTAGAAAATAAAAATAAAATAATTAAAAGTCATTTGTATAACTTTTTATGAAAACAAAATAATTAATATTTTTTCTGTAAAAATAAATTATGTATTTTATTCTGAAACATCATTCTATTAAAGTGTTTAGAAAATAGTTACATTCACTTTTTGGCTGTGTGCTGAAACATTCTTATTTGCCATTCCCTTATGCATGATAAAGTGAGGTGCAAGCTGTTCACATGTGAGAAAAACAGCTTATTTTCACAGGAAAGGAAATGATATATGAAATAGAATTAATTAAAAAAACCCCAAGTGTCCTATGATAGAGATACAAAAATTCACTAAGAAAAAAATGTTTTTCAAGGCCTTTGAGGTGATGCAACCTTTGACAACACTTCATCAAAGGTGGTTTTTAATCATGCTGCCCTGTAACTTCCATCAAAGTAGCATGTCCATCAATTGCAGGTTACAGTCCAATGTTATAATTTAAAGCATAGTGTTTGGTCAATTGACTGAAGCACAACAGCTGGACTCGTCATTGACCACCTTTTATAAACGAGCAAGAGAAACAAACATCTCCTTTCTGCTCTAAGCATGGCTTCCAAGAGTAGCACCTTTGGCACTGAGCACAAGCTTTCCAGGTGGCAGAAGTCTCTGGAGTAGCACAACACGAAAACAGCAATGCTGGTGGCAGGGATCCTACTGAGCCAAACATGCTGGTTCACCTAGAAAACTGGCGAAAGACTAAGTACTGATTTAAGTTTAACCAGACAGGAAAAAATTTGTACCTATCCACGAGGAACACCCAAACGGCAATTTGTAAACGAACCCGCTTTCTGCTGTTTCTTCTTTGTCTTACTTTTCTTCTGCTTTTTCTCAGTCTTATTTTTGCGTAGCTTCTGTTTCTTGTTTTCCTCTTTATACCATGGTCCCCAGACTCCTCCATTGAGCCGAGGGTTACTTCTGGGGTCTTTGGGGGGGTACCTGACAGGCACCGCGGTTTTGTTGAACTGTGAGAGCCTCCGGAGGAGCTGCTTCACAACTCCGGGATACCTGTTAGAAAGGTCCACTCTCTCGTAGGGGTCAGCTGTGATGTTGAACAGCCATACACTTTTGCCAGTTGACAACGTAATCCGTTCGTTATGCCACCGGTTCGGCCCTAGGTTGCTGAACGACTGAGGGGGCACCCAGTCACTGTACCCGGGGTTCCCTGTGAGCAGTTTCCAGTGCTTCACTCTGATGGCCGACTGGATGGCAGTGTTCCAGATTCCATAGCCTGCCGCCCAGGAGCCATTTTTCGCCTTGGTATAAATGGGGTCGATGTTGTGCAAAATATCTACTCGGGGAGAACGAAGGCCTTCACTTATAGTCTCCCAGATGTCATAGCCATCCAGTTGAATGTCCTCATCAATTTGTCCTTCAGCCAGTGAAATCAGAGTGGGGTACCAGTCAGTGATGTGCACAAGCTCCTTACACACCGTTCCCTTGTTTTTCAGAAGTGGGCTGTGCACGAAGCCAACAGCCCGGATCCCCCCTTCCCAGTAGGTTCCTTTGCTACCTCTGAGGGGCCAGTTACTTCCTCCTGCTGTGGGCTGGCCGCCGTTATCTGAAGAGTATATGATAATGCTGTTGTTATAGAAACCATATGTCTTTAGAGCCAGGGTCACATTGTTGATTGCTTCGTCTAAGCAGGAAAGCATAGCAGCATACCTGCGCCTATTTATGTTGATAATGGATCTGTAGTGTTCAAAATACCTGCCAGGGGCTTGTAGTGGAGAGTGCACAGCTTGGTAGGCAATATATAAAAATATAGGCTTTCTGGGGTCACGAGAAGCTAAGATTTGTTGCACTCTCTGAGTATACATCTGTGTGGAGTATATGCCATTGTCGTAGTCCCAGGCAGCATTGTCATTTTCGTACAAGTCATAGCCACACATCCTGGGACTGTCACATTTGTAGTGTGTATAGTAATCGCCACTTCCCAAGAGGGAACCAAAAAAGGTATCAAATCCTCTCTTGGTGGGCATACATTCTTTTCTATAAAAACCCAAATGCCATTTTCCAACCATATGTGTTGAATATCCAACCTCTTTCAGCTTCTGAGGTAGGGTTGCATTGTCCAGAGGTAAGCAGTTAGGCTGTGTAGGTCTTATGATAGAATGTTGAAGTCCGGTATGTATCTGATACCTTGACAAAAGAGTAAAAATTGTGTCAGTGCAAGATAAAAGATAGATTCCACATAAAATAATGATTCTTAAATTAAACAATGTTTCTGTGAAGAGAAATGTTACCCCAAATAAAATATGACCAATTCAGTATTCTACTGTTGCTCAAAAGTCCTACCCTAATTAGTTACATATCTAACATTTGAAATGCATTTAAATCAGTACTTTTGAAACTAAGGTTTCACCACCTATCTCAAAGTCTTTTTTAAGTTCTTATAACAGAATTAATCTGAATAAACTTTAATCTTTTAATTAATTACATGACATAACAAACTAACATGAGAAAGGAAAGTATATAAATTTCAGAGTGTTTGTAACTGAGCAGGATCCTATGGAGCCTTCTCATGATAGACCCCACCTCCCAGCCCCCTCCCACCATGCCATGTCCTCTGCCTGCTTCTTGTTCTCAGAGAAACTTTAGCCTCCTAGGCCTTCCCTAAGTTCCAAAGAATAAGTTTAATCAGAGAAGTGAGAAAATGTAGAAACAAAGGAAAACAGTCAAGCAAGACAAAATAGTAATAGTTTAGCCATTAAACAAAGTCAAGGACCTTTAGTTCCACCTCAAGGGCTAGAGATAATATTCTGAGCCATACCTTTGAACTATTTTGTCGATCCTGAAAACCCCACCAGGTGGAAGAAGTTAACTGTATGCTGCGCACAAGCACATAGACCCCAGACTGGTTGGAACCAGAAGGTTGAAGATGTTGACTCCTGGTTACCTCACCACCAGCCAATCAGAAGAATGTCTATGAGCTGATCACATAGCCCATAACCGTCTCCCTTACTGTGCCTTTAAAAACCTTTCCCTGAAAGCCATTTCAGGGTCTCTTGAGCACTAGCTGTCTAGATTCCTTGCTTGGGGACTGCGGTAAATGCTGCACTTTCCTTCACCACAACCCGGTGGCAGTAGACTGGTTTTACTGGGTACTGCGCACAGGTGAGTGGACTCAAGTTTGCTTTGGTAACATGCTGTTGTCATTGTTGTTGTTGTTTTTGGTCTAAGGACCTCACATTAGTTCCTAAATCATTTTCTGAAATAATTTATTTCCAGCTGATTAGGAAGAACTAAACATTCATGCAAAAATTATACAAAAATCTCCTGTTTGATTGTCAAAACCTGTTAAATCTCTGTAACGAGAAAGAAAATATTTCTGACTTACAATATGCTATTGTTGAAAAGCCATTTTAGAGTAAATCTTTTAGCTAATGCTACAGAAGAATTACATTTTTCCAAAAACAGCAGGAAATGAATGCTTTCATGTTTCCCACAGTGTCTCCTTTTTAAGAAAATTATATTCACTTACAATGTAGTCTAAGAAAACAAGGTAACTCTTTCTATACATTAAAATTAAGCTGTTGTTAATTTCTGACATTGTTCTCTTCCCAAGGATATTTTGCCAAGGGACTTTTTTCCAGAGAATGGTATGAATTTTCAATTGGGTCAAGATGTGCCCATTAGTTCATGCCATTTTAAAAGTGATTAATATCTATAGTTATTACATAAGTTTAAAAAGACTTTTTAAATAGGAACTATAGAGATTCTGAGAAAATGAAGTTTTTAGAGAGTGTTAGTGTAAAAGTAAAAATATTCTTGGAATCAAATTACAAAGAGTAATATTGAGATCAAAAAGAAATTTTTTTTCCAAATCGATTGAACCTAAAAGGTCAACGTATTACACATGTCTTTGGTGAATAGTTCAATTTATTTTTAAATGTTCAAATGATAGTATAATGCAACTGGGAGTTCTTTCAAAGTGTCAACAGCAGTAATAGGCTGATGGTTTCATAGAAGTTGTAGGGATGTCCGGTCACTAACACAAGGCAGCATTCATATGGGTCCTGTCTACACAGCTGATCATTTAGCTGTCAAAGTTCACAATTAACACACTTGTGGTAATTTAAGTAATAAATTCCCAAAGAAATAAGCTTTTCATATGTATTATTTAGCACTAAATTCATAAAGTGCTATTGCTCTTGATTATTATTGATTCAGTTCAGGATCATTCATTTCTGAAACCACTAATTTTTGTATAAGTACATGACAAATTGGTAACACCTATCAATATAAACATTGAGGATATTTAAAAAGGAGAAATCTGTATGATGTAAGAATTTGGGAAAGGATTTGTGGGCATGGGTTACTAACTAATTACCTTATGCAGAGAATGTACTTGGCCAGAAATCTATTCAAGTCATTGAACAGCTAACCAATTAAAGTCTTTCTAATTAAATTGGGCATTTTTGCACCTAGTACTAAAGGCAAAGGGAATTGAGGCTTTTGAAATTGTAAAATAGAGAAAATGTTCATATAAAAAGAGTACGAAAGAAGAGGGCTGCTGCTTTCAGAAGATGGTACAGTGTTAACAGATAAATAAGAGAGTTCAGCGCTATTAATCAACTATGTGGTTTCTGTCTTCTCCAGAATAGAATGGTTTTCATATTGGAAAATTTAGAATCAACAATATAAAGGTTTGGCAGCAGTTCCTAACAGAAGAGAGCTTTTCAGGGCAGCTCCTGCTTAAATGAGTTCAAGCCTGTACGGCCAAATAGGAGGGAGTATGAGGTAAAATTGGAGGCAAGGTTTAAGGGTATAGGTTTTAGGGTCAGACATAACTGGGTTTGAATTTGCTTGACTGCTTATTAGCTGTGTGACTTTGGGCAGTACTTATCCCCTCTGATCCTCAGCTTCCTCATTTGTAAAATAGGGATAATAATACATATTGGCTTGTTGTAGCATCAAAAGAGAGCACAGAGTCTGGTAAGGAAAGTACATTCAGTAAATGATAGCTTTTATTATTATTATCCCAGAGTTCTGAATCATATGTTACTAAAATATTTCTTTAAAGTTTTATAATTTATAGGCCTTATTTCACATGCATTATTGCATATAGTCCTCATTACAACAGTGAGAAGTAGGATTCTTTACGTTCATTTTCTAGTTGGAGGATAGAGACATAGAGATGTTCCCCAGCTCCCCAACCTGCCTCACCAGGCTGTGAAACATGTTCCTGAATAACAAGGGCTAAGCCCGATGCTTTCTCTAGCCTCTTTAAGAGTTAATTCCACTACTACTACGAAAAATCAAGGAGCAGAGGAAAGATGCCACGTCAGTCTTGAGAAGTGAATCTGTTCTAACTTTCTAATTAAAGATAGGAAGAATTTATAAACCAAATAGTGAGGCTTATGCTGATCCCCCAAAATTTTGAGAACAACTTTTTAAGTAGATAATTTGTGAGCATTAAACAAACAAACAAACAAACAAATTAGGTAGGATCAAAAGAAAAGTCCTGCCAAGTTAGCTTCGTTTTCTTTTTTAAAAAAGGATCAGAATTAGGAAAATAGCTTAGGAAAATGATAGGCATTTGAAAAGTCTGCCCATGATTCTTTTCTTATAAAATAACAGAAAATCAACTGTATGACAGCACTATATATTTGTGATAAGAATGATAATCTTACACTTTCATACCAGTTAATTACATACAGAAACTTTTCATTTACATGATAGTCTCTGGCTTCTACAACAGTGTGGAGCAGGCAGGGGGGCTCCATTTATTAGTTCCATCTAACAACAACAATAACAACAATAAAAGGGCACTGAAACTCAGAGTAACTTAATGGCTTTCCCAAGTTTTACAGCTGTAAGTCTTGGGTTCTATACTGGAATCCAGATTTTTGGCTTTGGAGACTCACATTGTACACTCACAGCTAACTGAACAGTTAGACCCATGTAAAGTTTGGGTTAATTTATTTCCATTAATCTTCAGTATTTATTCATTTCCGTAGTTAAGTTATATTACTGAGTGTATAACGTGTGCTAAGAATTAAGTTTTTGTTTAGTTCTGTTTCTCCCCCTGCCCCCAGAGCTGTTATATTACAAAGTGGGTTGTAAGTAAAGATCCTACTGGCAATGAGGGTGACATGAAGCTAAGAGTTCTCTGAACCCTGGGATCAGATGGAGATGGTGCTGTCAGTCATGCAGAACAGGATGGAATGCTAATTTTTTTTTTTCTTTCAGGAAGGAGATGGTTGGGCTCTAGGGAAGATCTTGATAGAGTTTTTGGCTTGTCAGTGACATTGACTTGGCAGCAGCAACTAGTTGGAAGACTAATCAGATAATTCTTCAAAATAAACTAAAAAATAGTATATCAATTAATATTAACTGCTTAACTGGTTGAGAATCCCCAATCTTGAAAGGAGTTTCTGGAGCAGCACAACTGGGCCCTTTCTTTGGCTTCAACTCATTGATTATTTTTATCCACGACTTGAATAAAGAAATAGAAGACATGCTTATTATGTAAGAGGAATAGTTAAAAGTGGCATAATGAAGATTCAAAGTAATCTAAATGACCCGAAATGTTGTTGAAACAGATGATAAATTGTACATAGAAAATTAAAGAAGAGCTTAAAGACTGAAAGGGAATATGTCAAAAAAACGTAGAAACCTGAATTAAGGGGCCCTTAACTGGCCAAATCTGGGACAATGCAAGCATCAAAATAAACAGTAATAAATTACACCCACTGAATAAAATAGGAAACCCTGGGTCCATACTAATATAAGTAAATAAGTAAATAGGAAAAATTTGGTATGCAATGGGATATTGATAGAGTCTCAAAGTACCTCCCCACAAAACACTTATTAATTATATATATGGAAAAGAGTAACCACACACTGGAAGTGTTTGATAAACACCATATTAATCAAGTGATCAAAGTTAACAGCATCAGTAATCAGGATACATCAATATCATGTGCCACCAGATAGGATGCAATGAGAATATAGCATTGTTTCTACAGTGTTCCACCCTAAGGTACACAATCTGAATATAATTCTCAGTAAATATCAGGCAAAACTAAACTGAGAGACATTCTACAAAATAACTGACCTAAAATCTTCAGAAGTATAAAGGTTATATAAGTCAAAGAAGGACTGAGGAACTCTTCCAATTTGAAAGAGACTAAGGAGACATGAATAAATGTAATAACGCTATTCTGAATTGGAATGGTTACAATAAAGGACATACTTTGAGGACTAAATAAGAATAATAATGTTCTCCTGTTTTTGATAGTTCTTTTGTGGCTAATGTAGGAAAATATCTTTGTAGGACATACACACTAAAGTATTGGAGATGATGGGGCATCAGGTTGGCAACTAACTCTCAAATGGTTCAGGAAAAAATGTTATTTGTGCTGTATTTGTGCTGTACTTGAATTTTTTCTGTAGGTATAAGATAGCTTCAAAAATTAAAAAAAAATGTGTAAGAAAATCTAAATGGGATAAACGAAAGGCACTACATGTTATTTTTTAAAAATCAACTGTTTATTTAGTTATATAAGACTATGTAAATAGATGTGGAAAGTTGGATCTATCAGACTATGAATTTAATAAAAAGCAAAAAAGAAAAATAAGAGCTAAAATATATACACTGTACTAATTTATAAACATTATAGAAACTTATACAAAAATAGAAATTAAAACAGATGAGATAAATATAAATAGAATTTCTAGTATTTCTTCTTGCATTCTAATCTTGTGTTGTCCTAGGGTATCAGGACTACAATTTGTAGATCGTTGGTATAGGAAGGAGATTGTAGGGAGATGAAAATCGAAGCACAGAATTTTTTTTTTTAAGGCTATTAAAGTAGTTTGGGTCAAAGATGATGGTGGCTTGGACTACCATCTAGTGGCAGTAAAAATGGAAGTAAGTGGATGGATCAAATGTATACTTTGGACTTAGAACTGATAGGACAATTTCAATGAGGGGCGGGAGGATAATGGGAGAGGAAAGGGAAAAAAATAATGACTTCTAGATTTGTGGCTTTCATAATTCGGTGAATAGCAGATGGACCAGCTGGTCTCTGTTTTATTCCAAAGTATATAATTGGGACTAATGGGTAACATTACAAGGAGGCAGATTTCAATTCAATGCAAAAAAAAAAAAATTCTAACAAAGAAAAGAAACAAAGGCCACAAAAAAATAGATTAGATGATCATCTACCAAAGATTCTGTAAAAGACATACCTGAATTGGAAAAGAAGTACTAAATGACCTCTAAGGTTCCTTCTATAAAAATTCATGGGTCAAGGACTGTAGCTTGGTGTTTCCATAAAGAACTCCATACGACCTCAGAACAGCTTTACAAAACCAAGTTTATAATATTTATGTACAGGTATTTGATAAAGAGGTTTCCACAATGCATCAACATATATTTAACTTCTTTCTTTGATAATATAAAGTTAGATTAAAAAATAGGTTTTTCACATAATGCATTCTGGATACATACTGTAATCATGTTTGCTAAAAAATAAACTAATTTTGAAATTTAGTGGATTTTTTTGGTCTCCATCTGGCTACCATGTGAAGAAAATTCCATATGAACAATAGTAAAACTAGAGTTGATGCCAAATCTGCTTAAAACAATAGCTATCATTCTCACTTTCCAGCCAACTTACAAGAAAAAAGCTAAGTGAGCCTTTCAGCTTGGCATTAGAACATGTGAAGAGTTTTGTAATCTTTTAAAATATTAATTTATATTATTGAGTGCTGGCAGTGGCAGTAGTTTTTGAATTCTCCTTTCTCTAATAATATCTAATACAATATTATTATTTTAATCCAATTACATATTTAATGTATCCTTGTAAGTACAAACACTTACAAGGATAAAAAATGAATCCTAATAGTTTCATTCAGGCTCTAAAATCCAGGATGGTTAGAGGGTGCAAAAGCAGCCAATAGTGCAGTAGAAACTGATATTTTGAAGGGAAGGAAACAGGTATAACTGAGTATAGTTTACAAATCAAATGTCATACAGATATTTATGTTAGAAATATATAACTTATTTTCCATATGCTGAAAGGAGTTCCTTTATTACTTTCTTCCAAAGACTTTTTTATTTCAAAAACTATAATGCTATTTATAGGCCTTAATTTCATTATTTAGTACTTATATATGCTGGTGGGAGGTGGAGGTTGTGGAGGGGTGTCATACCAAGTCTATGCCAAGTTTTTCATCTCATGAACAAATATCCACTCATTTATGAGATGAAAACTAGGCATAGTTTAGAATGAATTACTTATTTAACACTCTTTCACCCACCACGAGTCAGACACTGCTAGCTTTGGGGGTCACAAAGTTGAATAAGATGGGTCCTGCTCTCAAGGAACTCAGTCTATGTGAGATGCAGACGACAATCAGAGGATTATCACGACAGCAGTAAATGCTACAGCAAAGATAACCACAGTCTTCTCTGAGTGCTCATAACAGGGACAGGAAATGCTCTCAGAAGGCACCATGTTAGATCTGAATGCATCACAGGAGTATCTGGGTGAATCTGGGAAAAGGACAGACATTTCAAATACTTGCAACAACATGGACAAAATCAAAGTCACAGGGGAACATGAATCAGAGATGATTCTTGAGGGAGGAGGAGCCATCCAGGTAAAGGGCTGAAAGGAAGGCAAAGAACATTTCAGTAAGGAGCGGAATGTTCAAATACAAAAAGGGAGAGAGAGTTTAGCCCTCTGTGGATCAACAGTTCAGAACAGAGATTCAGACATATCTTGACAGGAGATGAGAGTATATAGACAAGTAGGTGCCAAATTACAGAGAGCTGTATTACAGCCTACAGCTGTACTAAGGTTTTTGTACTTAATGTAGAGCTCATAGGAAGCCACAGAAATGCTTTTGAAAAAAGAATAACATAATAAGTTTTGCATTAGAAAAAGCATTCTGGCTGTAGTGTGAAGAATGCATTGGAATGGAACAGGACTTAGGCAAGGGCATTTGCCCTAATCTAAGAGATAAATGTTGACAGTCAAAACTGAGATGGGTGAGAGTAAGGATGAGAGAAGGAGATTAGAGATTATAAAGAGGGACATTTAATAGGGTTACAGACTGTAGGTGAAGAGCATGGGACAGAGGAATGTTGAGAATGAGGCCAGAATGTCTGGTCTGGGTGGCTGAGTGAAAGGAGGCTTCTTGCACTAAGAAATTCAGGAAGAGGAACAGGGATGAGTGGGAAGATGATGAATCCTGCTCTGCATTAAGCTGGACGCACCTGTAAGATGCCCATCAGGAGCTGTACAGGATGACATAACATAAAGATCTGAGACTACTTAGCATATAGGTGGTATGTGAATTCACGGGAGCACATGACACTATCTACAGACAGAATGGAGACTGAGGGCCAAGGAAATAATACCATCATTTAGAAGAAAAGCAAGGAGCACCAGCGAAAGAGTCTGAGATGAAATAGCTACTGTGTGAACTAGAGCAGTGGAGGGGAGTTATACAGAGTGGCCTGTATTCCATACTGTGAAGGAGTCAAAGAAGATGAGAACTGAACAGCGTCAACTGGATTTCACAACAAGCAAATGGGAACTGATAAACAATATTTTAGTAGAACGGTGTGAGAAGAAGCCCAGACTTTTGTAAGTGGAGACATGATTGGAAAGTGAAAATGTATAGATGGTGAGCATAGACTACTTCAAGACTATAAATGGAAAAATAAAAAAAAAAAAGGAGTATGGTGGGGCTCTAAACTCTGATGCGGAAAAGTGCTTATGATGTATTGCTGACTGGAAGGACATCTGGCTATGGCAGAATATATTTATTATTAGCTCTTTATAATAAAAAATGTTAAGTTCCATAAGGGCAGGGACTAGTCACTGCTGTATCCACACCACCTAAAACAATGTTTGGCTCATTATAGGACATCAATAAATATTTTTTGAATGAATGAACGAATAAATGTGAGTGTGCATGTATTCGCTGAGAGAGAAAGAGAAAGAAAAAAATGTAAAGATATACACCAAACCCTTGGACATGATTATTTTCAGGGGAATAACAATTGTGGGAGAAAAGGAAGCTTTCACTTTCTGTTATATAAATTTATATACAGATGAAATTTAGATGAATGGGTTTCAAAATAACTAGCTTATTCTACTCAGACTAATTGTTAATATGGGACTAATTTTACCAAGGCAATTTGTTAGCAATTTAAAATAAAAAAACAAATCTAAATGCCAACTGAATGAAAAAACTCATTCATCTTATCAAGGAATGTTCTTTCTAGTAAGGACGTCTACTCGGAAGATTACCTTTAGACCAGAAGAAAGGGGATGGAGTGTGCTAAATTAATTCTGTAATTATCCCCTAAAAGCCAGAGAAAATGTCTCCTTTCACTAAATAAACAAAAGGATAGATAACTTGTCACATAATTTTAAAAATTCCTACCTTTGAATGGTCTTTGCTGGTCATCAGAGCCTGCTGTTTATCCTTGGAATTGCCTTTCTCTTCCACAAAGATTTTGCTACACTGATTACAGTTTTCCTGGTCTCATAAGAAACATGGCTGCAAATCACATGGTAAGTGGTTTCTTTCTGAAAACATTCTTTTTACTCTCATCTATAGTGTGTGTAAATTCTTGGTAGTTTCCATCAAAAAATAAGTTTAGTCCCTAACCAGAGGGACTTTGACATGACCCCCTTTTTCCATGTTATCTTTTGGAAGTATTCCTTTTAAAGACCCGGACTTTCTACACTCCATTATTTAAACAAAATAAAGTTTAATACATAAATTAAAGACTACCAAACATCTATCTAAATGAACATTCACTTATACAGTTAACTGATTCCTCATCTATAAAATTATTTACAGAGTAAAAGTTAAGAGGGAACTCCAGAGGTGCATTTAAAATGATTTAACTTAGACTTTTTTTTTTTTTTTTTTTTTTTTTTTTTGCGGTACGCGGGCCTCTCACTGCTGTGGCCTCTCCTGTTGCGGAGCACAGGCTCCGGATGCGCAGGCTCAACGGCCATGGCTCACAGGCCATGGCTCACAGGCCCAGCCGCTCCGCGGCATGTGGGATCTTCCCGGACCGGGACATGAACCCGCGTCCCCTGCATGGGCAGGCGGACTCTCAACCACTGCACCACCAGGGAAGCCCCAACTTAGACTTTTCCAAGGACACATGTATTCCAAAAAGCAAAGTGTACCCATACTGCCAAAATAAAATTACTACTTTTCTTGCTATTTTTACTACTACCACAGAGTATTATTAAATCAATTAGAAAAAATTTGATTTATCTCTTCTATTCTAAACAGAAAATGTGATTTGAGGTGTAGAACAGAGAGCAGCTTAAATATTAAACCACATTTCACATTACCAACTTTGCCCTGAGACAGGATGTGTTACGAAAAATATCCTTAGCTAATATTCTATTGATATTAGTTTAAATTATCAATGTAAAATGCAGATTCCTTAGGAAAAATTCTTTAAATTTTTTTGAATATATGATATATTCATTTTCCTCTGTATGAATCAGTCCATCATTTATTTAATTCCCCTAGAAATAGGACTGCCATATTTTCAAATGGTGGAAAAGTCCAATGTTTTCTTTGTAGTTCTGACTTTGAAGAAAAAAAAATTATGAAGAGCTTGACATTTCTGTTCACCAGGTGTCTTCTCTAGAAATTAGCCCAACAAAAAAGTAGCAACATTCTTGCATTCTTGAGCAGGATTATCTCCTCCTATCTGTCCTTAGGAATTCTCTGTCAAATAACTGAGTATCTTTGCACCTGAAATTAGGCACACATAAGTGAAAGTACTTTATGTCAAACTCATGTGGAAGGCATCAGTGTCTTAGCTGCAAGCTATGTGAAAAGAAACTGAAACTCAACGGCTTAGTAGAGAAAATGATGGCAGTCTTCAGAAAAATTTACAAATTCAATTTAATAAAAATTACATTTATTAAGAACCTACAATATTCCAGGCACTGTACTCTGTGGGGAACACAAAAGATAGTGAGAATTTATGATAAATAAATCTATGAGGCATATTGTGATATACTAAGTATAAAAAGTAGAGAATAGTTTTTATGTTTTAGGGAAAGTTTCAAAAAGAATATACTTGCTTATTCCTCAAGGCAGATGGCTATTACACTTTCAGTTAATTAGCATTATTTGTAAAGGAACTTTATAATTCTATGCTATAAAGCATTTTCAATTAAAGATAAAGAGAATTATTGTGTAAAACTGTATTAATTGGTATGACTAAATTCTCAAGGCTAGAGCCATGCCCTTTTCGTGTAGGCATCGTTAGAAATAGAACATAGGCACCAATTGACATGTATTAAATAATTTCTTTCCCAAAAGATAAATTCATGGCCTTCTAATCTATCTGTGACTTTGCCCTTCTATTGGTATCTTTTCTAAATTCTAATAGCGATGACGATTGATTCTGTCTTAAATACAGATATTGAACTATTTTAAATAGCTTAGGATTTATTATTAAAATGACAGTATTAATAAGCAACTGATGCTGGCAGATAAGAATGTGGAATTGATATTTTATATTCTGAGCTGTTGAACTATATAAGTAGTTAAATGAAAGAAATTTAGCAAATTTAAATGGATGGATCCTTGTCCAAATCATTATCATAGATCATCTTTCTTCTACCCCATGTACAATAGCATGGTTACAGCTGCCTTAATTTTATATAATAATTCTTTTTTTTTTTTTTTTTTTTGACGGTACGTGGGCCTCTCACTGTTGTGGCCTCTCCCGTTGAGGAGCACAGGCTCCGAACGCGCAGGCTCAGCGGCCATGACTCATGGGCCCAGCCGCTCCGCGGCATGTGGGATCTTCCCGGACCAGGGTACGAACCCGTGTCCCCTGCATCGGCAGACGGACTCTCAACCACTGCACCACCAGGGAAGCCCTATAATAATTCTTTTCATTCAACTTTCTCCTTTATGTAGAAAAATACCCAGAGTATTTGTTAAATTATTCCTAAGAAGCTTTCATATGTTTGAAATATTTCACAGTGATAATAATAATTTAAAAAACTGGAAATAAAAAAGATAACTACATATGCCCTGAAGATCCCTCCACAGGACTTTTTTTTTCTTTTTTGGTTGGGGTTATATGAAATAAAATACAGAAGACATATTGTAAATTGTAAAATTCTATACAAATGCTAGTTATAACTATTTATTACTACATCTTCTCTCTTCTGTGCCCTTCCAATCCATCATCTCTTTAACTCTATGTCTCTCTTACTGCTCTGTTGTGTGCAAGTGATGAAACCAAAACCAAAGCGAAACAAAACATAATGCCATCACTTGGGACTAGTGAATTAGTGTCTTGCCCATTGTCTGTCTTCCTGGCAGTCAGATTGGAATTTCCAGTTGTCAAACTGAAGCTTATGCCATGCAATTGTTTTCCCCTTTTATGTGTCAGTTTACTTAAATGTCTATGGAGGAATGCAAAGAAATAACACATTGATCTATAGGGATACCCATGCCAAGTACTCAGCTTTATTTAAAAAAAATAAATGCTCTGAATGAAGATGGTTTGTAAAAGGAAGGATAGGTATTGAATCTATGGGAATATTTATGGTATGCTGAGCTGTAATGACATATAAGCAAAAACCAACTGATATCTTTGTTGCCTGAGTCATACTTTCCAGTATTAATATATGGATCTTGTTATATTTCAGACATGGAAATAAACTTGTTCCCCAAAACTTTCTTTGGAGTGCTTTAATATTATTAAGTAATGCTTATTTTGTCTACCAGAGGGAAGATTTGACAGATAAATCTCAGCTGTGCTATTCCATCCAATTTTTTCTTATTCTTTACTCTTACCATAACAGATAGGTTTCCAAAATATCACACAGATACTGCATTTATGACCCTGGGAAAGCATACTCACTACTGATCATAGGTTTCTCAGCTCAGTGTATCCTGGAAAGCTCCCAGAAAGTACCATTAAAAGTTCATGGCAGTAAAAATTGTTCTTGAAGCTGCTGCTTCTCTTACTGCCCATTGCCCACTTTCCTGTACCATCAGAAGGAATCATGTGTCCTATTAATCTATACCTGCCAACTCCTCTAATAACTTGTGTTGTAACATCCAAAACTGTCACTTCCATGTTCTTGAATTTCTTTAATCCTGAAAAGCTGTTAAGTATTGTTTTATCTGTATTTCTACTAGGATCCAAAATACAGATTCTCAAAATGAGTTTAATGGTATTTTTATAGTAACATAAGGGAGAGTGCATGCAAACATGTATTGATTTGCTAAAAATTATATTCAGAAGCTGTATTAATGTGGTTCTTAGAAGTCATATTCGGAAAAAATTATATTAGAAACAAGTTAAACATAGATCATTAATGACAATATAACTGGAGGCATACTAAAGGAATAATAAGTGATTTTGGCCTACTAACGGAGGACTATGTGATCTCCCTTGGTAATTTACCAGTTTATTATTAGAATGTTCAATATGTCATAGGATTATCAATAACTTTGCAATTCTATTACTTGTCCATGTTATTAGGGTTATTTTACTTTGAATTTACTATCTTGTAAAACAACAGAGCTGAGAACTAAAATGGCAAATTCACTTCAGAAAATCTCTGTGCATCAGTTTCCTCATTTCCATTTTTATGCCTCAGTTTTACTCAGTTGCTTCAGTAGCCTCAAAATGAGGTTAATATTAGCACCTTTCTCACTGAGTTATTATAAGGATTAAATGAGCTAATATATGCAAAGTGCTTAGAACAGTGTCCAGAACATAGAAACACAATAGAAAAAATTACAGAGTTCAATGGGGTTACTAGAGTTTTGGCAGACAACACATTTTTCCACCTTTGGTTGTTGTCTGGTCTCACCTAACAATGAGTAAGAATCTCTAAATAACTACCACTTGACAACTTTTGGTATAGTAATCAAGAAGAGTATCACGTGTATCTGAAAACACAACTCAAACACATCTCCCTTTTCCAGCTATATACCTTTATGAAGCTAAGTTTTCTTCACATACTTCAAACAACAATGAAAATCCAATTATCTTCTATTAAGCTAGCCATTAAAGAGATAGTAAAATTAAAAATAATGCTAACCTTCTCAATACTTTTTTGAAAGAATATTGTTATAGTCATAAAAAGATCTTATTTATGTTAACATGTAATTGGTTTGTCATTTTTAAATAAATATTTTAAGAAATTTTCAAGTTGTAATGTCTATTATGGTAAAAACCAAAAGTATTAACTCATATAAGCAAAAGTTCTTTGGAGTTCTCAGTAATTTTTAAGAGTGCAAAAGGGCCCTGAGGCCAAAATGTTTGAAAACCACTGATGTCTTAATATTCTCTGAATTACTCTATGATTAAAATTTTCTGAATAGATATATCAATAATTACCAAACCTAAATAACAAATACTTCTATGAAATAGTATTTTGTGGTAAAAAGAACATGAGATTAGGAGTAAAAATTCCAATACTGAATCCATTGTTAACTCTCCAGCAAAATGAAAAAAATATTTTTTAAAGTCAAAATAGTATGCCAATTCTGGCAAAATTCATGTCAGTAGTGAGAAATTTCTGTATTGCTTTCTTCAACCTCTGGAGTAGCCAGCTTTGGTTTTTACAAAAAGTAAAATAAATAAATAAAAGACTATTTTTCATATCTGGGTTGCACTGAAGCTGAAAGGTATATTGTCCTAGGGAAAGGTGAGATTTAGCTGAGATCAAGGGCTCAGCTGTAGGAAGAGATGACCATGAGACTAGTAATTAACAGAAATCCTTGGGACACTACGGGACTTGCCACAAAGAGATGAAATCAATTCTAGGTAAATGAAATCTCAAAGGAAAGGGTAAAGTCGAGCATTAACAAACAGGCATTGCCTAACCTAAGTCAATTCTCTATGTAACCATATATGCTTCTTCAAAATAGAACAATAATACTTACCTCACAGCATTATTAAAGACATTAAAATGAGTTAACATAAGTAAAATGTCTATGTAAATTGTAAAGTGCTAAACAAATGGTTAATGTTGATATTTTTAAAATAACAGTGGAGCCCTGTATCTGTCATCAGAACAAATGGCTTTCAGGTCATGTTCCATCATTTGGATCCATCACTAACCCTTCCTAAACCTAACTTTCCCCTCCTGTATGAGGGGCAGGGACATGTTTGATGCTTGTGGGTTTGGGGAAGGGGTAGTTAGTGAGGGCGAGAGCCAGAGAGACGGTAGAAACCCATTGCTATGCAACATGACCCAATGTTTTCAGAAAAGTCAGTAATGCCTCAGAAAATTATTGGGAATCTTGTGGCAAAAGGAGGGGGCAGAGGTTCATAGCTCAGTGTGACTAGAGGAGGAAGTTGAAGGACGGGCAGATACAGGAATGCAGCCCGGAAAGCCAAAGAAATGATGGGAATGGCCTTGGCCAGCCCTGACTATGGAAGAGGGCTGTGAATCATGGTTAACTAAATCACTGTTCCAAATGATATCTGACTTTCACTTAATATGGTCAGAATTGTAACACATGCCTTTCTCTTCAGGTTGCTGTGAAAGTTCAATAAGATAATATGTATAGATGCCCTTTAATACAAGCTTAGTAATCATTATTAAGTAAGATAGGAGTAAAACAGAGTCCAGTAGATCCCGCTCATAGAGACATTCTGGGTGTTGAAATAGTTTTGTATCTAACAGGATTCATGCTCTGTAAAGTGAATATTGTGATGCTTCATTAAAGATTTCTAGTAGGAACTATAAATGTACTGTTCTATGGAAAGGAAGCACTTCCTTCTGTGTACTAAACACTTTGTTCCACACCCCTTTGAATTTAAAAGAAGAGGAAGCAACTTGATATTCCCTTGTATAAAAGCCAACAGCTAGTTTCTGAGAGTTAGAAAAAAAAATGATACCACTATTCTGCCAAAGATCATAATTATTCTCTAGCTCTCATAACAGGGCAGTTTCAGTATGAACGAAAAAGCTCCTATAGAATGTTCATGTTTACCTGAATGTCCAAATCTCATAAAACATTCTTTAGAAAAGTGTTCAGTAGCCACTAGGTACAGGTGAACAGGCTTAAAGTACACATTCATAAAACAAGGCAGCAAGAATAAAAATTATCCAGGATCACTTCACAAAATCTCTGTACACTGTAGACTACTGATACATTTGCAGAAATGGGTTAGAATAACAATTGGTGATACACTTTAAGAACTATACTAGCCAACATCAGGAAAACCCTTTCACAAAACTGTAAAACTTCTTATAGGAAATAAGGAGTCTAGAATTAGGAAATCTCCAGGGCCTTTCTGTTCTAGCAGTCTATGAATCAGTAACTTTTACTAGCAGTTAGAAGCTGGAAGATGAACTGAATTCTCCTAAAATGAAACCTTTAAGGAGAAAAACCATAAAGTATCTAGAGGCCTCTATGTCTCTTCAGAGGCACAGACTTAGGATCAAAGTCCACATCAAATCTAAGTCCATGTGGGACATGAGTTATGACGATGGCCTGTTTTGAATGCCTATTATGAGAAAGTCAATCTGTACTTAACGTACCTTAATCACCTTTCAGAATAAGAATGAAGTTAAACATTTTTTGAATAGTCTTGAGGTCCAGGATAACCACAAATGTCACATTCTCATTCTTGAACAATATAATCTGGGCCACTGACAAGTTTAAGAAGGTATTCGATAAAAAGCAATGGCACCAATAATGACAACCTGGAGCATTAAATCTGGGGTTACTGAACGAAATGGGATGACTGGACTGTGTGGACATTGTATGGAGTTGAATTCGACTCATCAAACAAAGAGAAAGAGGAGAATATTGTTTAAAATTCTCTGAAATAGGGACTTCCCTGGCAGTCCAGTGGTTAACACTCCATGCTCCCAATGCAGGGGGCACAGGTTTGATCCCTGGTGGGGGAACTAAGATCTCACATGCTGCATGGTGCAGCCAAAAAGAAAATTATCTGAAATAGATGTACAGATACACATTTTTAAATGACCATAACTGTGAAACCACTGGGAAACCTGAGTGTAGAAAGAAAAATTATAAGCTTTAGACTTTGAGTTATCTTTGGTTAAAATGAAAAGAAACTGTAAAAAAACCACGGTATTTGATGACAAGCCTTGAGAGAAAAGAATCTTGTTGATACAATTGCTTTGCAATTTCCATAAACGGTGCTGAGTATTACTCATTCCAGTAACAGAAGGAAGAGCACAAAGAACCAGGCTGTTAGGAGACTGGGGGTTGGGACGTGTGTGCAAAGGATTTAAGAAAGATTATTTTAGTTTATAATACACTCTTTTTCTTATTATCTTGAATGACAGTTCCTATGTTTAATGTTTTATTTTGTTTGTTTGTTTTAATTTATTTATTTATCTCTGGCTGTGTTGCTTCCCGGGCTTCCTCTAGTAGCGGAGAGCGGGGGCTGCTCTTCGTTGTGGAGCGCCGGCTTCTCATTGCGGTGGCTTCTCTTGTTGCAGAGCACAGGCTCTAGGTGTGTGGGTTTCAGTAGTTGTGGCTCACGGGCTCTAGAGCACAGGCTCAGTAGTCGTGGTGCCCAGGCTTAGTTGCTCTGTGGAATGTGGGATCTTCCCGACCAGGGCTTGAACCTGTGTCCCCTGCATTGGCAGGTGGATTCTCAACCACTGCACCACCAGGGAAGCCCTCATGTGTTTAATGTTTATTGAGGGGGGCAAAGGTTCTCAGAGTTATTCACTTGAAACTACAAAATCTGTTTAATCTACCAGAAATGTAACTTTTAACCCAGAGGCTAGGTTAACCACAAAGCTTATTAAAAGGGCTTGCTCATCTAGGCTGTAAACAAAGCCACCAGTTAAGTGATTATTAACCCATCATTCTAGGAATAATCTCACCAGCCTGTGTTAATTAAACTCACCACATGGCATAGCTTCTCTTCGTAGTCAGAAAGCTACAGTCACTTTGAGTTCAGCTTTCCATTTCGCAAATCACTAAAATAAAGGCTGCCTCCAGCCACTTTTAATCCAAATGCAACATAAAATTTCATCTTCACAATAGCCACATGCAGATACCCTGGTGGACAACAACCAGAAATGAGGTACCTTGGTAAAAAATTCAGGTGGACAATGAGTCTAAATATCAATGAATTATCGGGCTTCCCTGGTGGCGCAGTGTTTGAGAGTCTGCCTGCCGATGCAGGGGACACGGGTTCGTGTCCCGGTCCAGGAAGATCCCGCATGCCGTGGAGCGGCTGGGCCTGTGAGCCACGGCCGCTGAGCCTGTGCGTCCAGAGCCTGTGCTCCGCAACGGGAGAGTCCACAATAGTGGGAGGCCCACGTAACGCAAGAAAAAAAAAATCAATGAATTCTCAAATAGTTCTAAGAAAAAACCAAATAACAATCACTATGCTGTACAACGTGAAGAGGGCAGATGTCTTCTTCCCTGTGATACACCTTCCTCATTCAAATATGAAAGAGAGCAATGTAAACATTATAGTTTGTAAAGGAAGTAATGTCTACTACAGGGAAGAACACTTAAAAATGTGGGAAATATCTCTTTGTCTACTTCTCTTCCCAAGGCAGCCCTTTGCTTAAGTAAAATCTCATGACTTAGTCAAAGATGCTATGTTAGGAGAGTACTGAGCTGAAATCCTTGGTATGAAATTAAAAACCAGACCAAATCAAGTATTGTTATTCATTTTAAATAGTTCCAATTACTAAGAGTTTGTAATCAATGAAGAAATGTAATTTAACACTTACTTTTCATATTTGAAATGTAAACGGAAGGATTATTAACAAGTATTTTAATTATTCTTTTATGATTAGCTATTGGTCCATGTTTAATTACAGCATGTGTTACATAGTATCATCCCATTAGCTCTATCGTTATGCTTTTTTTCAAATATATTAGATATGTTCTGTAGTTGTTTGATGGAAGTAATGGTAGATTCAACTCCCCTCAATCACTGTGATATTTTCACTATGGGAAAAATGATAATATTAGAGCAGTCTTCATACTTTTACTCAGATACTCTAGAAAACAAGAAAGTAGTATTGATAATAATTAGATAGCATCAAAGAATTTTAGAATACTCTGAAACAAGTTACATTAAATTAGAATGTTTTATCTGATGATTTATTAAACATGTTAGTTTTGTTTGATTTTATGAAAGCAATTCAACTTAGTACTGGTTAAATTCCTTTGCAGTGTACTCCACAGAATGATGTAATTTGTTGAACTGTGTACAAAAATGTTGCGTGAACTATGTGATGATTAATTTTTGTGTCAACTTGACTAGGCCACGCTACCCTGATATTTGGTCAAACATTTTAGATATTTCTGTGAAAATATTTTTAGATGAGATTAACATTTAAATCACCAGACTGAGTGAAACAGATTATCCTCCATAGTGGGTGGCATATTCCAATCAGTTGAAGGCCTTAATAGAAGAAGACTGACATCCTCAGAAGAAAGGGGGATTCTCCCAGTATACTGCCTTTGGACTTGAACTGGAGGGTCTATAGCCTGCTGGCTTATCCTGCAGATTTTTGGACTTGCCAACATCCACAATCATGTGAGTCCATTCCTTAAAATAAATCTCTGTCTCTGCAACTATTTATATTAAAAGTAATTAAGTTAAACTAAATTAAAATTCAGTTTCTCATTTATATTAGCCACATTTCAAATTTTCAATAGTCACGTGTGGCTAGTGGCCACTATACTGGATAGCACAGATATAGAAAATTTCTATCATTGAATAAAAGTTCCATTGGACCACATTTCTCCAGAGTAAGACTGTCTAGATTCAAATTTTACTTCCAGGGCTTATTACCAATGTGAACTTTGTGCATTTATTTTCCTCATATATAATATAATAGTAGTAGAATTTACCACCTAGGGTTGTTTTGAGAATTAAGTATTATAACTTATGTAAAGTACTTAGTTTTTTGTAAGTACTCAATAATTGTTAGATTTTACTGTTAGTAATATTACCATAGTCCCCAATTCTAATAAAATGCACATTTTTCATAACTTAATTAAAAATTGTTTAGTATTATATAATTAACTTACATATTTAATATGATTTTATTTAATATATTGGATTCTCTACTATAATGTCATCTTATAATCAATAAAATATGAAATATATTCCCAGAGCAATGTATATATTTGAAATTTGCATATCAAAGTGATATAAAATTCTAAAAGCACCATAAGATATAAATTAGGCAGGAACATTGAGATGAATAGCTTGGAAGAAAGATAATTTGTTTTTATTTTATGTCATAACTATAAAACTTCAAATTTAT
Source organism: Mesoplodon mirus (assembly GCF_964341445.2). NCBI lineage: Eukaryota > Metazoa > Chordata > Mammalia > Artiodactyla > Ziphiidae > Mesoplodon > Mesoplodon mirus. The sequence goes on along the minus strand of NC_138977.1, from coordinate 149,916,728 downwards.
GTCCCTCTCCTTCATATTATGAAAGATTTTCAGCAAATATTTACTTGTCTATTTAAAGATGGAAGACCCAGAGCTCTTTAGGTTTCTTCAGTTTTATAATTAACTTTCTCCTTCTCTCCCCTCCTCTCCCTCCCTTCCATCCCAAACAATGTGCTGCTAAACAAAGGTGAACAAGATGAAGTGGCTTATCTCAAGGAGTTTACAGCCAAATAATAAAGGATAAGGTAAAGATCTAGGTAATTTCAATTCAGCCTGTTAAGTGCTTATATAGGGGTGATGACAGTGTGATATGGAAACTCAAATGTTGGCATTTCAAGAAAGATCAAAGAAATATCCCCTGGGGAAATATTTAAGCTGAGTTTCCAATATAGAATAGAAAGGTGAAGAGGGTAGAAAAAAAACCTTTCTAGCAGAGGCTAAATGATGTAAAGAGGCACAATGGTGGAATTTTAAGTAGCTCAACATGGCAGGCAAGAGCCAGGGTTGAGGATGTTGGGAAGGGTTTTGTGTGGTTAAAGGATAGCTAAAACTAGCTAACTGGAATGTCACCTGATAGGACTTTGCCAATAGAACTCTATAGTTTTCAAGATATTCTAGCTCTCAAGTTATAGCAAGAGAAAATTCCTCTACTAAAGAATGCAGAACCATAAAGTTTCAAAATATTGGATGTGGGAGAGACAGGCAGAGAACCCAGGTGCTGTCCACAAAGGTCAGGACTAGGCAATGAGGGCACTGCACAATGGGGAAATGGAGCCCGGCTATAAGGGAGGGAAGTCCTGAAATAAAAGGTCAGAATGGCTTCCATTCCATAGGAGAACGAATGCAGTGGTTATGCCAACACAGTAACATTCTATACCATATGAAAATTTGTATTTTAGGATAATAAATAATTTACTTGGTCTATGTACTTATGACGCCAACTACTAAGTATATATTTCTAAGAAAAATATCCATTTTCAATGCAGTGGCTGAAAATTCAAATACCACACTCTGAATCATGAAAACTTAAAAGTTAAATATCACCCAATTAAGTACCAACAATTAAATAGTGCTTTTTAATGTGATTTTTCAATATGGTCCACACATGTTTCTGAATCTACTAACTGTAGGCAGTAGAAGTATAAATAAATATGCATAAAAATAAAGACTGTCAATGGTTCAGCTTCCTTTGCTTTGGCCCAAACTCAATATATTTTGAGGAAGAGGAAAAATAGTAAGAGTGAATTTTTCCTATTCATTAACAACTTTACTCTCCTCTTGGACCTAGCATGATCCAAGATTAATGAAAAGAGGCAAAAGCAATTAATGAGATAACCAAAGCAAAGAAGGGTAGAGAAGAAGGAGGCCAATTGAGCTATAAACGGAGTAGCCACTTTTTCCGCCTGCTCAGAAGACAGGAAAGCCACCTTAAAGAAAGAATAATTGTATTCTCCCCTATTCCATTCTTCATTTTATTTTGTTACTGAAATTAATTTAAAGTAAATGTATCCAATTAACTATTTTTCCCTGGTCATGATTAAAAATAATTTTTGGATTATTTTGGAATGGAAGAATTTAAATATCTTTCTCCTTTGAGGAAGCTTTACATGTAAGCAAGAACACATGTCAAGGGGTTCAGAATACCTGCAAGAAAAAAGTAATAATTGTAAGAACAAATAAACAAATAAAAATTAGAATTGAATTGAAAAGCAGGAAACATCTTAATCCAGGAGAAATTAAAATACAGTTTAATTGCTGAATCAAAATACACTGAAATGTAAACATAGGGGCAATGAAATTATTAATCCCAATCAGGAAAGAATGATGAGAATTAATAACAAACCAACAAAAAACCAAGACTGGAACTGAACATCACAGCCTCAAAAGAGTCAATGAGGAGAATCCACTTGAAGGTCAGAAGAAAAGGAAAGGATGCAAGAAATGAGAGACAAAGAAAATAGCTCAGAGACATCAACAATTTGCTATTACTTAGATAGCTGGCAATTATCTAATTTTCATTTTTAAGCAGGGGATTTAAGAGTGTAAATGTATCTTTAAATAATTAAAGCTGTTGCATGGACCAGAAAATTGGTCCACTCAGCATACTAAGTCCCTGTCGTAACCATGATAAAGCTAAATATTATTAGTGAAGCTTAGACTCTGGGCAAATGAAGGGAAATATGGGGAAAAGGCTGTTATTAATAAATCATATTATGTGAAAGTCCAGATTTTCCCCAAGAAGTTAATGACCAAACATATATGAATTCCTGGAACCACAGTATCAGCCTAGATCTGGCAAAACCTATAAAAATCATTCCTTAAACAATTTTTTTTTCTTTTATAAGCTAAGAATTAGCTTAGGTTAAATTTCTACAGAATATCATAAACTTATAAATGGCCCAAAGCAGAATTTTCTAGCAAAAGTTAAGACTCTACTCCTACTCACATTCTACCTTTCCACTCATGAACATAAAAACTACAGTCTCATTTGTCAAACACACTTGCTTTCCAATAGTATATTCTCAGCTCTGCAGACCATCGGCAAGACCCTCTCCCATAACACGGACAGGTTCCCACCACACTCTGGATCAGCCCCCGTCCCATTTAGTCTTTTATTCCTATTTAAGTCACACCCCAGGTGAAACCTGGGTTTCCTCAGTGTCTCCAGTTGCACAAAGGCTCTGTATATTCATTCCTCCTTTTGCTCCTCCATCTCCAACTCCTCCCTAACACACTGTGTCCTCTGGAGCAGTTAGAAGAGAAGTTAATTCACTCTTCAGTCTCTTCTTGAACGTGATCTTTATCTTCTCGCTGCCACTGAAAACTGGCTTTCTTCTGACAACACTCCATCCCCCGTAGCTCTCTCAAGAGGTGGCTCTTCTTTCTTCCACACCTCTTATAACGCTGGGCCTGGAAGCGGGCTAAATACCCTACTTGCACTTCATAACTACTTCCAAACAATTCTCTTTCTCCTCCGTATAAACCTGAACTTTGAATCCCATGTTATCAGACTACAGAAGATACTGCATCTCATTTTTTTGTACCACTCTTCTCCTTCAGTTTTTGAAGATCTTGGCTCTTAGTTTACTGTAAAACACTCTTCAACTCAACTTCAATATCCAGATGAATGATTCTCCAATGCCTTGAACTCTGTTCCTTAACATCCTCTCCTCCTATGATCTTGTCTCCCTAGCTACCAACTCCTGTGATCACATCCTAGAAGATCTTATCATTACCATTTATAGAAACCTCACTCTAATCACAATTTTAAGCACCTCATTCTCTAATCACTGACTCTCCTTTTTTCCCTGCTCATTCCTTCAAGTAACTAATTTTAAAAAAATCTGTGCCCACTGAGACTAGCAATCAATTTATTCTTTTCACTATCCTTATACCCGTTGCCTAATTTAAATCCCATGTGCATTCTTTGTGATTACTTCCTTGTATATGTATGCAACTCTCTTTCCTTCCCTCTAACTTTATCACATTCTTTTGGTAAAAGTTTAATTTTGCCTAAATCCAACTCTCTAAGCCATTCCATGAAAAAAAAAAAAAAACAAACCTAAAATGATGTGTACTAGTCTCACTTTAAAGTCATGATCATGAATCGCAAGTGGGCCCTTAGTGCTGGTCATCAATCCTACTTTATTTTCCTTGTTCATTACCTCTCTAATTTTCCTAGACAAACTTTTCATACCATACTCCTCTCCTCAACTCTCTAACAGCTCCATCATCATCCTCACTCTCAGTGCATAAAGTTACTTCTTAATTCACAAAGGAAACAGAATGACTCAGATGCTAACTTCCACAAAGGACCCACCCCAATCTACCACTTCCTTGCCTCTGTGCTCATACACTGTGCCTTCCTTCTTAATTCATGGATAAGGCCAATCCTCCACCTTACACATTAGAGTTCATCCTCTGTTGTCTACTCCAGAACACCTTTCCAGATATTCTGCCACTCTAACTTCAGCATCAGCAAATTCTTCCTTCCTATTGAACCAATCCCATCAGCTTAATAACACTGTTGCTGTTATTTACTCCATCTTATGAAATACCTATTCTTGACCCTACTTCCCTTTCCAGGTACTGCCCCATTTTTTTTACTTCATTTTTACATCAAAACCCCTTGAAATATTTGTTGGCACTTGTCTCCACCTAGCTTTCTCCCATTCTTTTTTTTTTTTTTTTTTTTTTCTGTACGCAGGCCTCTCACTGTTGTGGCCTCTCCCGTTGTGGAGCACAGGCTCTGGACACGCAGGCCCAGCGGCCATGGCTCATGGGCCTAGCTGCTCTGCAGCATGTGGGATCCTCCCAGACCGGGGCACGAACCCGTGTCCCCTGCATCGGCAGGCGGACTCTCAACCACTGCGCCACCAGGGAAGCCCTCCCATTCTCTTTTGAACATATTTCTAATAGGTTTCTCTACCCACTAAAAGATCTAATAGGTTTCTCTACCCACTAAAAGATCACCATTGACCTCCATGTTGTTAAATCCAATGGCCAATATTCAGTCTTCCTCCCACTTGGTCCATGAGTAGCTTCTGGCAAGTTGATCATTTGATTCTCCTTTACACACTTTCTTCGCTTGGCTTCCAGAACACTCTCTTGGTTTTCCTCCTACTTCGCTGGCTGCTTCTTTTTAAACAGTACCCTTTTGATTCCCTTCATCTAACAGACATCTTAACCCTGGAGTGCCCGGGGTCAACTTTGGATCCCATATAATCTCATGGCTCTCAATGTCTTTCACTTATACCTTCAGATATATAATCTCTCTTCCAAACCCCATTTTCTTGTATTTAATTGCTTTCCTGAAAACTCCATTTTAATCTCTAATATGTGCCTCATACTTACCAAATCAAACTTTTTATTTACCTCCCTCCTCAAAAGACATAACTGATTTAAAACAATAAACAATTTAAATAGAGCTGCAATGAACATTGTGGTGCATGACTCTTTTTGAATTATGGTTTTCTCAGGGTATATGCCCAGTAGTGAGATTGCTGGGTCGTATGGTAGTTCTATTTTTAGTTTTTTAAGGAACCTTCATGCTGTTCTCCATAGTGGTTGTATAAATTTACATTCCCACCAACAGTGCAAGAGGGTTCCCTTTTCTCCACACTCTCTCCAGCATTTATTATTTGTAGATTTTTTGATGATGGCCATTCTGACTGGTGTGAGGTGATACCTTATTGTGGTTTTGATTTGCATTTCTCTAATGATTAGTGATGCTGAGCATCCTTTCATGTGTTTGTTGGCAATCTGTAGATCTTCTTTGGAGAAATGTCTATTTACAATAGCCAGGACATGGAAGCAACCTAAGTGTCCATCAACAGATGAATGGATAAAGAAGATGTGGCACATATATACAATGGAATATTACTCAATCATAAAAAGAAACGAAATTGAGTTATTTGTAGTGAGGTGGATGGACCTAGAGACTGTCATACAGAGTGAAGTAAGTCAGAAAAACAAATACCATATGCTAACACATATATATGGAATCTAAAAAAAAAAAAAAAAGTTCTGAAGAATCTAAGGGCAGGACAGGAATAAAGATGCAGATGTAGAGAATGGACTTGAGGATATGGGGAGGGGGAAGGGTAAGCTGTGACAAAGTGAGAGAGTGGCATGGACATATATAAACTACCAAATGTAAAATAGATAGCTAGTGGGAAGCAGCCACATAGCACAGGGAGATCAGCTTGGTCCTTTGTGACCACCTAGAGGGGTGGGATAGGGAGGGTGGGAGGGAGATGTCAGAAGGAGAATATATGGGGATATAAGTATATGTATAGCTGATTCACTCTGTTATAAAGCAGAAACTAATACACCATTGTAAAGCAATTATACTCCAATAAAGATGTTAAAAAACAAAACCAAAAAAAAAACAATTTAAAATTGTGTATTCTAAACCTTGGAGTTTATCTTTTACTAAACCGGAATATGAATTGATCCAAGAAAGTAAGAGCAAACAAAACCAGTTTTCTGGTGCAAACTCAATTCAGGGATTCTCTATGTCCTTGTTTTGAGTGCATGCTCAACCCTTTCTCTGCTTTCCCATTTATCCTAAGTATATAACATGATTTTCAAACTTCCCCTAAAATAGCAATTAATAGTGTCTGGGTTTCGTATTACTTTTCTTCTGAAAGTCGGTACCTCTGAAAACTTAAAATGAATTTTAAACATTCTTTCTAACTTTATGTAATTAATTAAGGATATCAACTGAGGGAATTAAATGTCAGATAAAACCAAATAGTTAGGCAACGTGCTGCCTATTATATCCTCACCATAATTCACAATGTAAATAAATGCAAAATATGATGCTTTAACCTAGAAAACACATACTGATCATATAGATAACTCTGACTTAGTCTGACCTTTTTCTCATTCATGTAATAAACAGGTACTGAGCAGTTTCTGTGGGTAAGGCACAACTTTTGATGTCATGAATAATGCCAAGATATATAAGAAATAAAGAGCTAAGTAAGGAGGACAAGACATATATAGAAATATATGCAAGACAAAAAATTCTTTGTGTGCTCTAGAGGAGGAAATTAATTCTGGCTGGATAGACAGAAAGAATGTCACATGGTTTACAATTTACTGGAGGGTAGAGTCGGGGTACTGGCTTTCTACTTCATACAAGAACACTGAAATAAAGGTTTTACTTTAAAGGTTATTGAAAGAATGAGTGAATGAATAAATGAATGAATTTTGCGTACTTGAATCAGATTGACATTCAAAAGAAAGAGAATGTATCTGCTACTTTCTGAAAAAGAGGACATTTGCATGTAGAGGTAGATAACAGTGGGCAGATGTATTCCAAAGGGCAATCTGGTTTGGTCAGCAAAAAAAATTTGAAGAACATTCATAAAACACATCTACAACTTTCATTAGGTAGCTGCTTTCCACACTTCACACTTCACACACAGGCACCTGAGTTCATAATTTCTGGTGCACATAATAGCTACTTAAGAACTAAATATATTGAATGAATACATGCATAAGTGAAGGCTGAATGTTAAATAGTATTCTCTATCAACTCAACCTGTATATTTTCTATGTAGCATAATCTGAAGTTATCTTACTCATTGGGTTATTTGTTCCCTATATACTGCACACTGGAACTAGAATATAAGTTCCATGCAGGTGAGGGCCTTTTCTGACTTCTTCATCATTGTATTTTTGGTGCACTGCAAAGTGCCAGATGCCTAATATGACTGAAATAGTACAGCATGAGTGTTTTAGTATAGGGGTGTGGCAGAGTGAAGAAGGCAATAAAGTTAACTATTACAAATGAGGAAAGTTGCCTTGAAAAATGGACACATAGCTAACAACTGATACTTTTTGAATATTCACAACTTGTGTGACATTGGGCAGGATGCTATATGGGATTTATACACTAAAAATCAAGCAAGGAATATAAAAAATTATAGTGTCTTTACCCTCTGTTCATAAAATGAAGACAGTAATATGATCTTCCCCACTATAACCCATAACCACAGAAAAATATATTTTTCATTAGACACAGAGAATTGTTCAGAGAATGTTACTACATAAAGAAGAGGAAGTTTTAATAGCTAGAATTAAAACTAATGTGCTAATTAAAAAAATAATTTGGTTTCTACTTTTTATACTATGCTGAAATAATCTAACCACACACAAAAAAACTAGTACATATTCTTTTAGAATTAGAATCAGATTCACCGTAGGCTTTTTTTAACCTAAAAATAATTAGAAGGGCACTTTCGTTAATCATTGAAGTGAAGATATTTTATTATGGCTCAAATACCAAACCATTTTTGTTTTGCAGCTCATAAAATCAGAATAATAATGAAGCAAAATAAATTTTAAAAATACCTCTAAGAATGCAATAAGTATTTGGTTGTTTCAAATGAAATATTAATGTGTCTTTAATATCTTCTGTTCATATGTTCACATCCCCACTTTTAGTTATATCGTATCAAAGTCTGTGAACACAAGAATATTAAGGCATCTAAAGGACACGGAAAACTTAGTGAGAATTAGGTCCTGCTGGGTTAAGCAACAGAGTAATACTGAATGCCTAGAAAGTAGGGGTAAAGAAAGAGAACTCAGAGAAGGAGGTGGAGTTACCAAAGATGGATTTTATCCACTTTAAAACTTGGCCTAGAATTGGTTCTAAGAAAAAGTTACATTAAAGAGTAAATTCAAAATGGATTACAAATTTAAAATGAGAGAAACATTTTTTTCATGTTAAATCCAAATATTTTGACAGGCTGTATACATACTTCTTGAATTTAAGTATATATGTTTAAAGCAGACTATTCTTGGGGTAAGGTTCTTAGGGACCTCTTACACAACTGATTTCCTTTTTCTTTTCCAGTTTCTACAAGGCCGTCCTGAAGTAAACCTCCAACTTTCAGAGAAAAAGGAGATAGCCTTCCGCTAAGTAGCCTTTGAAGGTTTATTAATAGATAAACAGATCTTTCCGTTTGGTTCTACATATGAATTTCTTTGCTCTTCACAGAGCTGGGAATACTCTAGAGGCTCATAAATATTTCTAGAAAGAATGAATGCCATCTTTCCAGATGTAAATATGATGTACACAGCAACATGAAAACAGCCTCTATATTCTGAAAATAAGATGCACTAGTCAGAGTTTCTAAGGACTTTGAAAGTTGTAAAACAAAAAAGTCACTTTTCAGTTACATAAATAAGCAAGCCAACGTGTAGTCCTTTGGCATCTCAGAGAATTTAAAATGACACAAGCGTTGCTTCTTCTGTGTTCATGTTTTGGTTCATCAAGTATTTATTTAGTTCCTACCATTTGGAAGAAAACCTAGGACTTTATTTATTTATTTATTTATTTATTTATTTATTTATTTATTTATTTTAAAACCTAGGACTTTAAAAGATGGGAAGGCATGGCCTATCTGCTCTCAAATGATTTACAATGAAATAAAGTATCTGATATTGGTGTGTTCCCCAGAAGCCCCCAAATAATCACAATTCAAAACAGATGTGCTGTTAAAAGTTATAAATTGTCACTTAATTCAAGTTAAAAACATGAATTAAATGCCTAATGTATAAGGCAGTACATGAACCTCTATGGTGGAAACAAAAATAATATACAATTTATACTTTAAATTATAATCTAGTTGAAGCAATAATTCATATACATGAATTACTGTAAGCAAGACAAAATGTTAAATTAACATTGCCAAGTTAAAACTGCAATTCAAAAACAAGAACACTCAAAATATTGGGCTTCCCTGGTGGTGCAGTGGTTGAGAGTCCGCCTGCCAGTGCAGGGGACACGGGTTCGTGCCCCGGTCTGGGAAGATCCCACATGCCGCGGAGCGGCTGGGCCTGTGAGCCATGCCCGCTGAGCCTCTGCTCCGCAATGGGAGAGGCAGGCCACAACAGTGAGAGGCCCGCGGACCGCAAAAAAAAAAGCAAAACCAAGAACACTCAAAATATTATCATTCATTATCGACTGTAGCACAATTCTGAGATAGATATTATTATTATTATTATTACAGATTATAAATTAGAGGTTTACAGAGGTAAGAAATGTATGAAAGGTCATGTTTCCAGAACATGGATTTGCAGGGATGATGGTGGGAGCAGGATAGAGAAAGTGTCAGGGACCTGACTTCCCTGAAATACGATTAAACTGTTGAGATGCTGAAGGAAGAAGACGGGATACCAGTTACAAGGAATCTTGTTATGTAAATGTGGGATGAGTAGTGAGTAATAAAGGCAAAGAAAGATTAGATCCTGGGGAGACTTGAAGGCCTAGTAAAATGATGGTAACAGCCTCTGGATTCACGCTTCCACCTCTTCTTCTCACTTTCCATATTGTTCTACTCAGATTAATTTATTAAGCAGCTTCAGGATCAATATTTTATAAAATAAAGCCCAATGACATAATTCTGCTCTTAAAAAAAAAAAAAAACAGTTACCTACAAAGTACACATAGTATAGACATTGCAGAATATAAGCCCACTTTGTCACTGTTCGAAATAAACCCCAAAGAACATCACTCCTGTGACTTTATTCAAAATGAATCATTGCTCTGGAACCACTTCCATATTTAAAGGCCCATTTCAAATACCACCTCTGCCATGGAGTTTTTCTCTCTACTTCAAACACAAAGTAGAATACAATCAACAATGACTAGGGAATGTTCTTACATTTGGCAAGGAGTGGATATGCGTGATCTTTTTACAGTATTTTTATTTTTGTGAGTGATCTTTTTAGATCTTTAAGTTGGTATATACACAATGGGCAGTGCTGCTAGAACTTCAGAGTTTTTTTCTTAAAATGGAAAAGTCATAAAACTATGAAAAAAATGTTTACTACATGTTTATTTAAATAGCACCCCAGATATATGTTCCATCATAGCCTAGAATAGCTAACTCTTTGGTACAGCTAATATATATATGTGAAGAAAATATCTGGCCTAGTCAACATCACCAATTAACAAATAAGAGATTTCAAGTAGTGATAACTGTTATGGAAAAAACCCAAAAATGGTAGAAGAGAATGTTTCCTTCCCTACAGAAGTAATATACTTGTGAGTTATTTATGACTTCATTCTAAAATACTATCTTATCTATAAGAGCCTGAATAGGAAATTACTTGTTGAGATTTATATTCATTCATAACTATAGATCAGCAAACCCAAATGGTTTATAATCACCAAGAAATTTGAACCAGGAAAAAATTAAAAATTATTACTCTTTACTTTGGAATCTTCTTTACAATTAACATTGTAGATTTGAACATTCCTTGGAACCCTAAAGCTATACAAAATGTCATATTTTGTAATGTCTAGGCAGCTTTACTTATTTTAAAACCAACCACTTCAAACTTTCTATGCCCTGATAATAGTTGCAAGCATGCTGTATTCTAGGATTTTTTCCAAGCATACCATTAGTGTTATCCTTATAGCCTTGAATTTTATTGTGCTTCACTGATATATATATATTCCAGGAAACATAACAATTATATTACTGCAGGAGCACAAAGGGAAGAGTGCAGCCCTGTGCTGTTCCACATCCTCTTCCAGGCTTTTTGGATAATATTTGTCTTTGTTCTTAGAATTTTCTGTATCTCTTCATTTGGCTTTGCTCTTATAATTTTCTGTATTTCTTCACTGCAACAGATGTTCAACAAGTTTCTTAAAGTCCACCTTTAAGAAATGTGTGATCTCATCTATGAGATCTAGCCATTTTTTTTCTGATTAGAAGTGAAGATACAGTAAATACCAGAGACCATCTCTTTCCTTTATGCTTGACTTTCATTAGAGGAGGGGAAAAAAGGCATATGGACAAAAGATGAGGAAGCACACACTAGAATCTGTCATTTCTCAACAAAGTTCATGATCTGCACACAGTGAACTAGGACTGGTATTCAATGACCCACTGTCATTCCACAGATACTCACTGACGGCCCTTTCAATGTCCGACTTAAAAATAGACAGGAATGATGTTAACAGCCGAGTGTTAGTGAGGTTTGACTCTAGGCCTGTCCCTGTGCTAAGGGCTTTACCACCTTCTTCCTATGTATTTCTCATAATGACCCCATGGGTTAGGTATGCTAGTGTCATTTTAAATATGAAGAAATGAAGGCATAAAGAGACGAAGCAGATGTTCTCATCACTAATAAGGTACTTTTTAAATGTATAGAGTTACCCTACTCTATACATATCATATTAGTTCCTTATGCCTCCCAACAAGCCTGCAGAGCAGATGAAGATCAGTGTTATTATGGCTCAAAGCCTCTCCTCCACTTGATATTTAAAGGCTCTTTGGAGGAAAAAAAAAAGTATGGAGGGATTTTCTTTCCTAGGTTTTTTCCTACTTTTAACCTGGGAATGTCTGGGAATCAGACATTGTAAATGCCAAGACACTAGGGGTCCACAGAAATGCATGCTACACAGATGCAAACTACATGGTTTCTCAGGAAATAAAAAGAAGTTCTAATAAAATGTACTGAAAAGTGATTACACAGGAATAATAATATGGGGCTGTCTGAAAGGAGAAACCTGCTTCTGAAAGAACAGCTTCTCTATTTCCCTCCCTTTGAAGGAATTTCAGCTGTCCAGAGCTGTCCTGAGGAAATCCATCACAGAGAGGAAAGGACATTTCTATTCTACATCCTCCCCATTCTTTTTATGCTCCCCCTAAACCTGCCTCCTCTTGCACCCTCATGGTTGCTTTGCTGCCAGCTGATGAAGGGAAAGCTATTCCTAGTACAGCAGATGTAGGAAGCACCAGCCAGATGAGCCCTGGACCTGGCAGTTGGTTTGGTTTGGTAATAAGGAAACAGCTCAAGAGAAACATAGGAACGGGACACTGAATCATTCTGAGAAACGTTATGCAACAGATGTGAGATGAATCTTGAAAGAAAGAGGGGAAAAAAAGGTAGGAAGGGAAGGAGGGAATAAAAGAAAGAGAAAGAGAGAGAGGTTGGTTTTGTTTCAAAAGGCCTACAAATTCTGGAGTTATATAAATTCTATTTGGTTCTGTAATATGAATATCAAAATGCTGCTCACCAGCTCCTTAGGATTATGCGAAAGTGACTGTGTTCTCTTTATTTATTTTTATTTTTATTTTTTTTGTTGTTGAGGTATGCGGGCCTCTCACTGTTGTGGCCTCTCCCGTTGCAGAGCATAGGCTCCGGACGCGCAGGCTCAGCGGGCATGGCTCACGGGCCCAGCCGCTCCGCGGCATGTGGGATCTTCCTGGACCAGGGCATGAACCCGTGTCCCCTGCATCGGCAGGCGGACTCTCAACCACTGCGCCACCAGGGAAGCCCTGTTCTCTTTAATTTTATAGTCACTGATTAAAAAGGCTTGCGTATTAAGAGGCTATGCTTTTCTGATTATCCATAACTAGGCATAGGAATAAGAATTATTTTCTCTGGAGTCTGTTCTGGGATGGCATCCTATTCTTAAAGAAATCTGCATACAATTGAAGCACTGGCATACTGGTTTGGCCAGGATACTATGTAATTCTGTTTATGGCACTCTCTTGTCCAACTCTGCACAAGTCTGGGGGAAGGAATCGAGGAATAAAAGAAAATAAATGAAGGTTTCCATGTTTGAAGAAACAAATGTAAAAAAGAGAAAGGAACCAGAATCACAGAAGTTAAAGATATATGAGAAAGGCATTAAAAGCCCAAACAGTAAAGCTGTAAAGAGCCATACTTGTTTCTTAGTCTCACTGCTTGTTGTAGAATGCTTCCAGGTTGTGGGAATTTCAGTTTCTTGCCAGAGAGCTCATTTTATTTCTGAAGAGTTTGCTAATAGAAGGTTCTTATTTGGATTGATCTAGGCTCTACTTGTCTGGAATCTTAATAAATGCAGACTCTCTTCTACATTATAGTTCTTCAAATATGTGAAGACAGTTACCATGTTTCTGAGTTGTCTCAGCTATTTCAGCCAATCCTCATGCTCTGCAGTTGTCAGAGCTCCCCCTTGGCCCACAATCCAGTTTGTTGGTGTCCTTCTGAAAATCTGGCACTGTGAATTGAACATAATACTCCAGATGTAGTCTGAACAGTGCCAAGTTCAAGCGGGACTATTACCTTCCTTGATGTGCAGTCTACACTTTGTGAAGATTCACATCAGTTTATTTGGAAGTTCACATGGGTGGCATACGATGAGTTCACAGGCAGCTAAAACCCTAAGTTATTATTTTTTTCATGTATAATTTTCTTAAGCCAGGTTTCCTGCATTTTGCAGAAGAACAGTTTAATCGGTGAATCTACACAGAGAATTTCCCAATTCCTGATTTTTTTCTCATTCTTCTTGCCATTTAATGATCCAGAAGATACTTGATTTTGTCATCCAGTATGTTAGCTATTCCTCCTCTGTTAATTTTGGTAAAGATGTCTTCACTTGAATCATGTGTTAAAGACTTTGAGGGGACAGCACTAACTCAGAGCAAAGTCTTATAAAATGTTACTGGAGACCTGCCCTCAGATTAACTTTGATTTATCATTCAGTTCACTTTGAATGCCTCATTCAACTTTTACTTACCATTAAGTCTATTTTTTTTAATTTAAAAGGATTGACTTTTCTATAAACTTTGTTGAAACTGAGCTATTGTATACCTATAACTTCCCCTGATGTTGGCATGCCAAAAGAAAATTAAGTGATATTTTGGGGGCATGATTTCTTCTCCGTGAATCTGAGGTAGATTCTAATGATCACTGATTACTAACTTAATAATAATCAATTGTCTAGTCAAGTAGAATTTTTAATCAGGGCACCATAATCAATTAATCAGTCTTGTTCCTAAAATCCAGACTTTTTCTCTTTTTGACATTGGGATACTACACATCTTCAATATTCTGATACATTTACTTTTCAGGAGTCTTCAATAGCTGCTTTTCAATTTTTTCACACACGTATTAATGTTCAAAATATGGCAGGTAATTTAATACACTGTGGATTTTCAATTCAGCTAACTGTTTTTAAAATCTCTTAAACTCCTGGATGAGGTAGTGCTGAAAGCAGTCACTAGAGGGCAATAGAGGGCTGAGAAATAGGTACCGGACTGAGTGACAGCTGGTAGGGCCAAGACACCTGTAGGCTAGAGAAGACCAGCACTTGGTAGGAGAGGCATATCTTTTAGGCTTATCTAAAAATTCCAGTTTAGATACATGGTTCACATAAAAACTGGGACATGATCAAGATGGATCTGCCAGTCAGCACTTAGATGGAGAACACAGCAATGACACATTTTTAGAAGTTTGATATCAATGTCAGAAAATATCCTTGACAACAGGAATCTTGGTGTCATGGTTGAAGTCTGTATTCAAAGCTAAGATCAAAATAGCATAGACTCAGCAATAACAGCTACAATTTATTGAGTGTCTACCCATATATCTAGCAATAAACCAGCAATATCTTTCATTCTTGGAACAGCCTTTGGAAAGTAATATCATCCTCATTTCATAAAAAGGAAAGTGGGGTTTAAGAAATTTAAGTGGAAGAACTGGAATCTGGATGGAGGTCTGTTGAGCTCCAAAGCATGTGTTCTCTATGCTGAAAGATTGTAGAGTATCCTGATTCAATAATTAGAACTCTGGGAAGAGAGCATGGCAAAAACTTATGACAATCTGCTTCAAAGACTTGCCCTTCTCTCTTAGAACTTGTGGAGAGTGGACACATCTTCTCATTTATCTTGGGCTTCTATTTGCTAGTAATTCATATAATCATATTTCATCAATCTTTTATAGTTTGAAGTTCATTCTGCTTTCCAAGGAGACTGTAAACAAAATACATTCTATTTTCTTTAAAGTCTTGAGGCATATGTATACTTCGTAAACATAATATACCATTTTTTTAGTTCTATGGATTTAATACAAACTTAATGTAATATTCTCAGTAATAGTTTGAATTTCAAATAGGACCTGCACCTTTTGGCCCCAAATATTGTCCACATAAATGCAGCAGCAGATTGACCTAGTGAAAATGCATACTAATTAATTAAGGGAGGAAATATTTAAAGAGGTAAAAAAGTATTTTCAATTTTAGTATCTGTAAAAAAAAACGATCAGTGATAGCATAAGAAATGATTTTAAAACTGCTGAATGTTAAATAACTTAGATGGAAGTGAAGGTTAAGTGCTCTGGGGAGAAAATAAGATTCAAAAAGTAGCAGAAGTGATGATAAGGTCACTGATGTCAAAGATGCGGGACATGTTTAAATAAAATAAAATTGTTTCAAGAAATGTGAGATTCAAAAAGTCAATGTTTTTAAATATATTGAAAGCATTCTAGAACAAGCTTTAGGACTAAGTAAATGAGTATGGTTCTTTATAACTTTACTGTTCTAGGTTTCTAATGGCTTTCTCAGCGAAGAAGTAATTAAAATAATATATTAAAACAAAAATCTATTTTAGACTTTCTGAAAGGATGTCCTCTGGTTTCCTAGAGTCACTGACATCTCATTAGATAGCTGAACATATCCATTACATATCTGAATATATGGAAATCTATTAACAGTGGTCTCCCTTCTCTTTGCCTCCCTCCTTCCCAGCAAATAAAAAATATTCCTTGCAATCAATACAGATTTTTCCTTGAAATTAATATATAAGGTTTCCACAGTAGCTTTCTCTGATCTTAAAAAGTATAATCTGAAAGGAGTATGAAATAGAACAAAATTTCAAGTTTATGTAAATAAACCCATAATTCATATTATTTGCTTGTTTTCATCCTTAATGAGGATATAGATTTCAAATACTTATAAAAGAAAATAAATAAAATGTTTATTTCAAATTCTGCCTCAAACAAAATACTTAGGAAGCTCTATGTTTCAAAAAAATAAAATATCTTCATTCATTTCAAGTTCAACATAGATAGTACTTTAAAAGCCCACATCTATCTCTTTTATCTCTCACTGCACTAACTGTCCCAAGGACAAAGATTTCCACAGTTACAGGCATTTTTTGATGTACAGGTATTACCAATAGGTGGGAATTTATCTCATAGTAGCGAGAGAGATGAAGCCACTTCATACTGGCCAGCAATCCACCAATGGCCCACTTACTGAAAATAGAGCCATGCCTTTTAAATTTGTGCTGTTTCTGAAAGGTCCATGGACATTCAACACCTACACCCCAGGAGCCAGATATACAGAAGCTCTTAAAAATAATTTCCAATTTGTTCTAACGCAGTAATGCTTCCTCTTTATTATTCTCCGTGCACTTATCTGTCTTGTGTTATTTCTGGTCTCCTTCTTTTCCCCTACAAACAAAGCTATGTTCTTTTTTATCCCCCCTCTCAGTTTCTTGACTGTTTTCTTTAGCATATGTGAGCACACAGCATCTGTTTCTGAGTCTATGCCAGATGGATGCAATTAATTATTGGAGAAATCTGAGGAAAGGGAGATCAAGGTACTGTTAACATAGGCAGGGGATAATGGAAGGGTAGAACAGGAACTGAAAAACGGAGACACTCATTATCAGGAACACACTAAAGCCACTTCTCAGAGTTTTGTCAGACCCAGTGGCACTTATGTCTAGTTTGAGAAAGTCCTTGAGCAGTTATGGCATATGTATTACACTTACCTCCCCCTCCCCTCCCCCAAATTCTCATTAAAATCTATTAAAATAAGTGGACACACTGGTTATTAGTTACATGTTAACTCAACAGATTAACCAACTTCTTTTAGGTCCTAAATCTATGTGGACTCATGGTAATCTAAGTGATTATGTAATCAAACAGAAAATTTGGAAAAAAGAATCAACAGAAATACTCAGAAACCCAGGTTCCATGCCATCCTGCAGGGGCTGTGCCAGAGTTTTTATTATAACAGAAACTACTAGGATACAATCTGTTTGGTTTTTCCAAGCACCAAATTCGTATGACTAGAGCTCAGTAAATACCATGAAAATAATAATGACATGTGCAGAGTGATTTCCAGTCTACATATTGCTTTATTTAAACTTCATAATTGTTATAATCCTCATTTATGGTTAAGGGAACTGAATCTTAGGGAGGTAAAATGAATTAGTTAGGATCACATAGCAAAAGACAGTGTTATAAACCACAACTTTCAAAGTCCAAAATGAGGCTTTCTGATTCCAAATCTTGTGTTATTTCTACAATGTCGTGCTGCCTTTCTTAAAAATCCTTTAACAGATTCTACATTGTAGGAACAATAACGTTGCTATTATACTTTTTAATGTGATTTTTAAAGAAAATGTTGTCTTTTAGTATCTTCCAGCAATGGGGCTATGGTTTAATATTTTATGAAGATAATGTTTCTAAGCCATTTGTAGTATGGTAACTGAGTCTTTTTAAACCAAAAGTTTAGAAATGTTATTGAAATCTACTTAAACACGCTTACTGGGTTCCACTTTAATTTGGTCAGAATTTTCTTTTTCTGTGTATTGAAACTTGCAGTTTGTGTAGACTGTAGCCTTAGCAAACCTAAAACCTCACCCAGGGATCCTCATGGTTACTGACAAGTACTTACCTAAATGTGCCAACAACTCATGAATAATGTAACGCCTCAGGATAAAGAGCACTGATTTAACCAAAATGTGTTAAGAAAATAAAGTTTCAAAGCACATTAATTTTGATTACCTTTGATTAAAGTGCTGTTACAATTATAAAGGTTTCTGAACTAAAGATAAAGGACATATATTCATTGAGATGAGGGAAAAATAGATAACCATGTCTTTAATTAGACAATATAATCTCTAAGTTAATGTGTTTTCACATTAAGCATGTTTGAGCTCACACTTCTTATAAAAAGGCCTGAAATATCTCTATAGCTGAAATATTCAAAAAAAGTTAAAGGCAATTGCTCAAATTTTAAAGCAAGTATGTTCACTCTGCTTGGGACAAAACATGAAAATATTTAGCTGAATAGGGAATAGTTTATGAAGTTCTGAGTAGCTAAAACAAGAGTGTTTTTTTTTTAACATTGCAAATGACAATTTTGTAATTTTAATAGAAACAAAGAATACCATGAACAAGTCTCTTTCTTAGAGATTTTGATCTTGTCCAGAGGCCAAAATAAATGGACTCTTTGATCCTCACTGATCCTCTGATAGTACTGTACAGGTGCTTCAGTGAAGGGACTGGAAATGACCTGTGAGCTGCCTATTTATGATGCTGCCCTAACTCCACCAAACTCTTCCACTAGTGGCCTAGGGTGAAGGACAAGGCCCTACACTAGCCAGATGGCCAGCATTAGATAAATAAGCTATGGAGGCTCCTGGAACCTACAGTGAGGTGTGGTGGTGTTCCCTGCTTCTGAACACTTGGGTAGGGTTTGGGGTAGGAGTGGGGAAGCTTGCCTTGGAAGCATGGGGAGTCAGACTACATTTGTGCAGGTGGGAGAGCGCATATTTTGTAGTAGAGGCTTGTTTGTGGATGAATGTTCACTTCTGTGGACCAGCTTCTCTTGACTTAGCCCAGTATTCAAGTGGCTACAAGAAGAGAAAGCAAATTCCACTCTATCCTGGGAGCCACACTAACCTTATTTTGTGAATTTGGAGTCCTCTGCCTCATACAGTCCGGCTGAGGTACTGAAAGCAAGAAAAATTATTTTGAAATATAAATTAGATCATGGCACATCTGCTCAAAACCTTTTATGTGGCATCTCATCACTCTTGGGTTAAGGATCATACATGGTCTGGCCCCTGATTTTGCCTCTGTTCTCATTTCCTACCATGTTCTGCTCATTCACTCCACACCAGCGTTCTGACCATTTCTCAACAACACCAAGCCGGCTCCAATTCCAGGCTCTTTGTCCCTGTTGCTCCCTGAGCCTGGACTAACTGTGGGCTTACATTATTCCTCATTTCATTCAAGTTGCAAATGTTTCCTCTCCACAGACACCAACTCTGTGTGCCCTATAGAAATAGGGCAATTCCTCTCATTCTCTTTTTCCTTAAGTTGCTTGATTATTTTTATTTACTTATTTATTTATTTATTTATTTTTGTGGTACGCGGGCCTCTCACTGTTGTGGCCTCTCTGGTTGCAGAGCACAGGCTCTGGACACGCAGGCTCAGCGGCCATGGCTCACGGGCCCAGCTGCTCCGCAGCATGTGGGATCTTCCCGGACCGGGGCACGAACCCGTGTCCCCTGCATCGGCAGATGGACCCTCAACCACTGCGCCACCAGGGAAGCCCAAGTTGCTTTATTTTTTTAATAGTATTTACGACTTCTTAACATTGTATCATCTTTTTATTAATATACCTATTAGGTATAAAGTGCCATTTTTATAGGTTAAAAAGTCCTAATATCAGAAACTTAAATGATATTGCCTAGTAGATATACATGCAACCTGTTTATCTTCATTGATGTATTTTTTATGTGAAAAAATTTCATGCAAATTAACTTCTATTAAGAAGAATGCAAGTTGGTTGGATTATTCTATTCTATTTTATCTAGTCTATATAATTTTATTTTAGAAGTTTCGTTTATTTTGTAAGGAAATTAGCTATTGTCACAAAATGTTCTTTTCAAATCACATACATTTATTATATATAAATTAGAGTATAAATATATCTATATAAACCATTATATAGTTTATGAAAACTAAGTGCTTTGCTAACATTTACTTCACATCGCGTTCTTTTTACATGTGTAACGCAATCATGATGAAACAGAAAAACACTCCACAAAACAAAAGCTCAAGGAAATAAGGCTAAGGAATGAATTAAGGTATTTATAAGTTATGAAAATGATAGCTTATGGTAAGTATTCTAATCCCACCGAATATGAGGAAGGACAGAAGAAGCTTAACTGGAATTTAAAATTGGTTAGCAAGGGGAACTTTCCTGCTTATGTGGTTGAAAATAACCATCATTTTTTTTTAAATCAGAGAAGCCTTTGGATTTTCTTCTCTGGATTTTTTTTTTTAATGAAAATTACCTTTTGGAAATTGTTTAGCTATCATGTAACTCCAACTTAAGCAAACTGACTATGTCCAAAGCTGCTATAGAAAGAAACAAGACTCATTCCCAAGTTGTTCTGGGATAATAACACATCATCTTATTTATGAGAAGACAAATTACATAATTCAGTCTCTCCCTATTGTATCCTGATTTTAATCAGAAAATTAATATATTAAGAAATGTAAAAAAATAAAAAATATTTTCACTTATAATAAGTAAAATTAAATTATTCAGTAAGGATAAAACAATTTTATAACTTTAAAAATTTTGATTTGAAATTTATAGTAGAGATATAAGATAACTGTTTATCCACAGGATATACTGTTATTAGTGATAAAATCCAAGTGGATATAAAATATCTGGAAAATGCACAATATATATTTATGCTTCTTTGCCAGTTATATCCAAATGATAGCTCTTTGGATTATAGTCTGATGATAATTTCTCTTTTCCCCTTTCTCTTTTCTTTGTCTTTATATTTCCAACTGACTTGACTTAGGCTTCTCTCTAATTATCTGGAACAAGATATAATTTAAATTATAACCAAGTATTCATTGAACCCCATCTCTTAAACAAGACTGAATGAGTAGATGAGACAAGTTAACAAAACAGACTTGAATTGAAATATGATAATTTTTCAGGTCAACACTGGAGAAGTTGAATATTCATTGAGCTATATGCCCAAGCTGAAAAAAAATTAAAATATCTTTTAAAATTTCTTTGTCTAAAAATATGAGAATAATATTGGGGAGGATAGTGATTTTGCAAGAAAGTGAGATAAAGCCTAGTCTATAAAAACAAACACTTAGAATAAAAAAAAATTAGGATCCAAATTATTCATAATAATAAAGGAGCCTCCTCTTTTTACAGGGTGCTGTTAATATATTGTTCCCTTAGAACATAAAGACTTAAGAAAAAATAGAAGAGGATCTAAGCTATGAAAAGCAAAAATATTAAGAAATATTTCAATATACTAGAAACCAATAAGACACATATTCACTTGATAAACATTTAGTGACTGTTTACTATATGCCATGTAATGTCAGATACAAGGCAAATTTAAAATTTTAAGACAAGGCCTGTGCCTTTGAAGAACTGTAGTACTGGTAAGTGTCAATAAAATGTGTGAATAAAAAAGGAGAAACCCATCTGCAGGAATAAGCAAAGGAAGTAAAATTTGACTTGAGTTTTGAAGGATAAATCACAGGATGAGAAAGGGGTAAAAGGCATTACAAAAGGAACAGCATGAAAAGGCATAAAAGTATGAGAAAGAGATTAATAAGTTCATGAAATGGTGACATGATCAGATGTAAGTAGGTACTTGGGTACTTGGAGGAGTGATGAGAAAGGAGTCTTGGAGGAGTGATGAGAAAGGAGTCTGGGAGGAAAGCAAGAGGCTGGTTTGTGAGGGGTCTTTTGTGCCAAGACATAGGCTCCCCATTGTCGAGAGTACCATCCAATATGCAATTTAGTAAGGTAATTTCAGTGGCTTAATGAAAAAAAAAAAAGGCAGAACGAAGAGAATGGTGGCCATGGACCATTTCACAAGCTGTTGCAACTGTACAGGTAAGACAAACCTACATAATTATGTATTTTGTCATACATAGAGAATACATTTTACTTTAGAATAATGAGTGTTTTAAATAACTGTGGGCTGCTCATAATTATGAAATGTTTTTAGGCAAGGCTAGGTTTATGGAGGCAGGTCTTGAGGAGGACTCATTACATAGTAAGTTAATAGCATTAAGGCTTCAATGTGATGTCTGATGCTTTGGGATGATGACAGTTCTTTTATATTCAGCTCTGTCTAAGGTATTTTAAAATTTACATAGCTTTTATTTATATATTTTATTTCCATTTTATTTATGTATCTTTATTACCATCTTTAAACATCTTCTTTTAAAAAATTAATTTCAGAAACCTCTCCTGAGAAAAGTGAATACAAAAATAAATCCTGTATGACTGCAAAGCTAATAAGCAATATATTTTATTGGAAAATAAAATGTAAAATTAAGTCAACTAACCATTTATTTGAGAATGGCAATGGGTCTTTAAAGTTCTTCTGCAACAAATGTGCTTTTTAATTCCATCGAGTAGGAAAATTTTAAATCCATCTTTCCAGTATACAACATTGAAAAACAAAACCTAACAACTCCAAGTTCTCTTTCTATTGTTGAGCACAAAACCATACGCACAAATGCACAACATATGTTCTCATAGTTCATGCCCACTGATTTGTTTGTATATTGAACACAATGGTTTGCTTCTTTTACGTTTCTTTTTTTAAAAAAAAAGTAACATTAACTTTCAAGAAAGACTCCAAATTTCCTATGTGAAGAAAAACCTTAAAAGTCAGACAGAATTTCATCTACATGGCTTAAATACATCTTTTAATCTTATGATGTAATGGCAGTTGTAAAACTTTTATGCATAAATAACAGATTGGTCAAGCACACAGACCTTCTAAGACCTCCTCTCTGGACAACATCCCCTAAGTTAGGAGTCAGTGATTACCAGTCTATGTTCCATGCTAAGGTGCTCAAGAAAACAGCTTTGTATTGTGTAACATACACAAGTGCAACAAATCTTTTTAAATTTTCATGTTGTTTTGGGAAGCTTTTTAAAAGAAACTGTAAGCCAGCATACGGAAAATTATAAACATGGCCCAAGTCTGCCTGGAATCTAATTAGGGATGCCTTCCAGCTGTTGCCAATGCCTGGAGCCTCTATTTCATCTTACTCTCTCCTTCCAAACTACCATGGAAAAGAAAGTTGAACAGCAGTTCTACTGATCCAACTTGAACTGAATGAGGCGGCCCAGTAAAAAAGAGGATGAAAAATCAGCCACCTTACTTAGTGTTCCTGTACATAAAGCACTGCACTACGAAAATCCAGTCTAACTGGGGAGAGTTACAGAAGCAAAATTAGTGCTAAATAAAAAATTATATGCTTAACCAGTAGCCAAGAACAGTGTTATCAAGGTTATGATTAAAGACAGAATGCAGTCTCACGTTTCCCCATGTGTAGAGAGGTTAAGGAATCCATTAATTATTTTTCTATTTGTACTACATTCCCCAAACCAGACACCTATGATAATTAAAGAAGGTCTGTAAACCATTAGCTTTGATAAATGTCAGGTCTCTGCATCACAGATTTGCTATTTTTTCTCTCAATATATTAACCTGAATATTTTGTCTTTAGCTGCTATATATATATATATATATATATATATATATATATATACACACACACACACAAGTGTTATATATATGTTTTATATATATATATATACGAATGTATATATAACAGGGCTTAAGGCATAGCATATTTGGAAAACACTGATCTGGATCTTTAAGGATAAATAAGATTTCAAATAGGCTAAGAAGAGGGCAACTGTGGCACGATTTTACCTCTCTCTTTTGTTTAATCACTTACTTTCCGCTAAATTCCCCTCTATTTTCTGCCTTCACCCACCTCTTCAAGTGTTTGTCTGTATCTTGAAAATACTCTCTCTTTGAACCTGCTACTTTTTAAATTACCACACTATTTCTCTCTTGCTTTTCTTTTAAGGCTAAAGCCCTCACACAGGTTACACACACTCTTTTTATTTTTATACTCCACTTAACCTTTTAATAACTTCTCCAGAATCAAAACTATTTGAGTTTTGGGAGGGGGATAAAATGACTTTCTTCTTAAAATAGTGACTTTAAAGCACTATAAAAATTGTAATAATAACTAGAACTGTCTGAAAAGAATGTTTCTTTGCAGGCAAATGTTGTTAAGTTAAGTAATCTGCCTCAAATTGCTGTAGACATATTTTTGAATGGCTCACCCAGAACATATACCTCACAAACCAATAGCATACTGTGGGGTTGGGGTGATGGAGAAATGATTTCTGTTTACCCTCAGTGCAGTGTTCCATCCCATTAACAGCTTTACCTCTAAATATGCATGACATTTCCTTTTAAAAAAATCTTCTGTTTAATGTTTCAAATGCACAGACCAGTCCTGACCTAGTGAATTAATTCCCTAATATTGAATCATTCTGGCCAAACATGAGTCAGAGTAATAAAGTTCCCCAAGACACTTAGCTGTTAGAACATCAGGGACATATGTGAACCTGTGAACAATTTCACAGTCTCAAGGGAGACAGAATATTTAGCTTTTATGAAAGGCCAGGGTAAGAGAGAAACAGCATTTCATTTGTTTCATATCTTTTTTTAAAATTGAAGTATAGTTGATGTACAATATTATATATGTTACAGATGTACAATATAGTGATTCACAATTTTTATGTTTCATGTTTTATCTTTTATGAATTTCAACATTTATTAGAGGAGACTCAGTTTGCTATCTTTTTTTATTTATATAGGTACAACGATCAGGTATAGCATTTAAACACAAATTTTACAGACACTCGCTAATGTTTCACTTTCTATTTATTTAGCTTGATTTTTTTAGACCATTTGGCAACTACAATCAACATAGGATTACCTGTTTCATCAGAATGTTGTATATGGTTGCATAGTACCAAATAGTATTTTGTTTCTGCAAAATGGAATACAAATATGAAGCCAAATAGCATGGCTTAAAGTCAGAATATTCTCCACTTTGAATTTTGATTAATGCCTATTTTGGTTAATGTTACTATGATCTACCAATCACCCGAATAGAACTTTTCTGAAAACCGTCTAGTTTCTCCTCTACTTCAAGTTATGTTCATTCAGGTATTAAGTAATGTCCATTCTATCACTAACAGTCTCTTAAATTTTTGTTCTCTTTTCCTCTCTTACTATTATGACTTATCAACTTCTCATTTCTCATCTGAACAACTGATTCTCCTGCTGTAGAATTAAAGAAATAATAATGAGTCATTTGAAGTATAGTAGGCATTTTATAAAGTCTACAAAGGAGAACAAATTCTAAATGTTAGTTCCCAATAACTGTTCTACAACATGTTAACTACAACTTAGTTATTGAATAGCAATTTCCTCCTACTCTTTTCTTTCTACTGCGATATTGAAATGGTATTTGATGACAAGAGAAAACCTTGAAAGTCTGACACCTGAAAAGCCTTTTCCGCTGTATAGGCATTGTGGTTTCATTATTATTTTCCACGTACCTCCATGTCCCCTCCTTTGGGTGTTAAAGTCTTGTATGCTCCCTCCACTGTAGTATTACAATACCTCAAGATTATTACTGAATTGCCTCATCTTTAAAAGCTATTATTGATTCTTTAAAAGCATCAAAATGAACATCATAATTTGTAAAAAAAATATGCTGTATTCAAAGCATTTTCTTTAAGAAATGTGTTTAAGAGTTTGGTGGCTTTTTGTTGTTGCTCCTTCTGTGTCATTATTTTTACATTTTATACACTGATGACTGTATTCTATATTCTTAAGAGAGATTATTGAAAAGGTACTCATTTGTAGCATTCAGTCAGTAATTCATCTTCCTTGACATGTTGGAAAATTACTCCCAGAGTAGATTAAATAGGCCTGAGTATCTCAAACAATGACCCAGGAGCCCTGGAGACTGGGAAGAGGGGCCCTGAGTCTACCTTAGAAGGAAGGGGTTGAGGGTGGGAACCCCTGCCAGCAGCTCTGCTTTATATGTTTTGTATACTGGGCTATTCCATCAAAGAAATTCACTTGAATAAAAAGGTCCACAGTTAAAAAAAAAATGGAGTTTGTAAATCACAGAACAAGTTTTAAGTCCAACAAGGAAATAAACAAAGTTACCTATGGCAGACAAACATGTGTGAACTGGTCAGCTTCTTGAGGTCAAAAATAAGTAATGGAGAAAGAGACAGCAGTGTGGTTCCTGTGTAGACAGCCAGGGATGTGATACTAAAATCCTGCTTCAGAGACCAGGGGAAGGCCTTCAGCACTTGGGAAGTGAAATAACACTTATGTGACAAGAGAATGTGGCTTGACTACAGTTTCACACAAAGATTTAAAACTAAGAGACTTACAGGAGGGATCTGAAATTGCACAGATTCTTTTAGATTCAGCATTCTTTAAGAAATAAATCTGTTAACACCAAAGTTGTGTCATGTCACCCCTGTGCTCCAAGCCTTCCAATGGCTCCCATTTCACTCAGAGTGGAAGTCAAGATTCCCTGCCTTGGCCTTCATTGCACTACAGGATCTGGCTCCCTTAACCACCTTGACCTCACCTCCTCCTACTCTCCCCTACCCCCTCTCTGATCCAGCCTAGCTGGACTGGCCTCTTGATGGTACTTGAGCACACCAGGGGTGCCCCTGTCACAGGGCCTGTGTGGTTACTGTCTGCCTGAAGCAGCAACACTCGAGACTCCCTCCTTCACCTCTTTTCTTAGTGAAGCCTTCCCTGATCTCCATGATATTGCTCTCTTCACCCTTAATCCTTAACCTCTTAATTCCCATCCTGTTTCCTGCTATGTTTTCCTTCTCAGGACATACTGCCCTCTAGCACACTCTATATTTTATTTATTTGTGTCTCCTTGCACTAGAATAAATCCCACGAGAACAGGGATTTTTGGAGGTTGTGTCAACTGATATGTTTCCCAGTGCTTAGAACAGTTTCTGGCAGAGTAGGTGCTCAGTATTGAATGAATGATGAATAATGAATGAATTTCAAGGAAACAAAACCAAGAAGCCCAATTAAATCAAGGGTCATTACCTCATGAACCATTAAATGGTCATGGGAAGCTTCATGAAGGCTCACACTGAGTTTGACAAATTAGTCAATGCATAGTTTTCTTCCCTATAGAACATCTAAGGATATGCATTTAACTTTGGGAATCTCCTTTATAAGAATGAGAAATAGTAACATTCACCTACCTCACAGATTTGTGGTGAGGATTAAGTGACAATATAAACATTTGCCTCAACAAAATTCTAAATTACTTATGTTTTTTGTTTTGTTATTTTGACTTCTGAGATCATTCAGAGACATATCAGAAAACAGACCTGAAAAGTTCTATTGTTGGAACCAAATCATTAAATTATTCTAGCAATTCTCAGACTACTGATCCAAATGGCCCAATTTTCTTTTAAAAGCAAACAATTACAATGAATTCCTCAGCTAATTCAGACTATGTACAACACTATAGAAAATTAGGATATACATGTATTCATCTGGAGACTGAGGGAAATTAGATCAAATCCATAGTTTGATTTAAACAAGACCCTGAAATAAAGTCCACTTTCTTCAAGTTGTTATTGTAGTAGAAAGGTTCTAAAAGAAAAGAGTAGTGTGCCAAAATGTCTATATCTCCTAGCACCTTTAATTTTAGGATTTAGTCCTTAGAAATTCAGTTGCTTTTTGCTCTTGAGACAACTGCTTTGCCCAAAATAGGAATTTTTTTTATCGTTCATTCTATGGGAGAGCACAAACACATTAATAGAGAAGGTGTCTCTTCAAAAGTTAGAACTTTGAAACCTGAAATAAGCTTTCAATTGTAGAACATAGGAGGAAAAACACAACTGCACTTGCAGCTTGGATAGTACTTAATTAAATAGTCATATGCATAGAGTAGGTGTTAAATAAATGGTGAAAAAAAGAGAGATAAAGATGGTAATAAATAGTCTTGGAACATTAAAGGCTAAAACTGTACTGCAGTGTTAATCAGTGTGGTTTCTGATGAGCAACTTCACTATCACCAAGCAGCCTGTTAGTGATCTGGCATCTCAGGCCTCACCCTAGACCTTCTGAAACAAATTTCTGGGGAAGAGCCCAGAGGAATAAATGCTTTAACAAATTCTCCAGGTGGTTGATAATTTTATTAATAATTTAAGTATTCTTATAAATTCTAAAAGGTAAACTAATAACATTATCCTTAATTTATATATGAAACAAATGAAGAGCAAGAACAGATTCCAGTTTTCCCAAATTGAATGGGAAAGCCAGTTTGAAATGAGTTTCTGGTTCTTAGAATAACTATATTTAGCTTTTTGTTGTTTTACTTAAATAAGATATTCATTTATTTCTACTCTAAAGATAAGCTATGCAGCTATACCAAACCCATCCTGTCAACCATCTGAGTAATGTAGTGGAAAATCATAGTTTTGGGGGTTGGAATTCTAGTCTCATTACTTACTATGGGATTTTGGCCAAGACACTTTACTTCTGTGAGCTTGATTTCTTCTTATGTAAAATGTGGATATTAATAATTATCCCCAAGTTATGAGGCTTAGAGAATATATTGAGAGATATATACATAATACATATATAGATAAATAGATTAGAGAATATATATTAGAGAATAATATACATATACAAAATATATTCCTTAAGTGTCACATAAATGGTACATCTCCACTCCCAATATTTTATCTTCAACTAAATCCTTTAGCTAGAAAATGTACAATTAAATTAATTTCATAGCATTACAAAGACAACCAAACAAGGATCAAAGAAAAAACAGATTTCAAGTATTTGAGCTTATATTTTTATTTTAAGTGTGTTAAAAAATCTAAACTAAATTAAACTTTAATTTGATGAGTATGAATTACTGTTTACATACATTTATTATACATTTATTATGACCTTATCTATGCAAGAACTTGATGTGTTCAAAGGATATAACACTGTCTCTAACCTCATGATGTTCAATCTCAAAGATAATTTTTAAGTCTAATAAAACAACTAAAAAATTGTTGAGCTCTTCAGATTCAAGAATATGGCACAATATTTTTATAAATTTGTAATAAATTACAGATTTATTAAAAATCTTAAAATTAATGATCACTATAGTATACATTTATAGAATATACTATATTATAATATAGTATATGTTTAGTATATTATAATATAGTATAATATAATTATGGCATACATAATACAATTAATATAGTATAATATACTATCAAAATTATAGTATAGATTGATAATTATAGTATAGACTAATATAGTATAAATTAATAATTAGAATGGAGCTCGCAAGTATAGATAACTCATGAATTTTTGCTAGGTAGGAGAGCAGAGAAATGGGGTCAATTAACTTTTTTGCTTTGCTTTTGTTTGTAGACAGAAGGAACTTAAATTCATTTACATGCTGATGGGAATGATTTTGTAGAGACATAAAAATTAATAACGAAGGAGAGAAACGGTACAATGGTAGGACTCAGGCACGTGAGGAGGGGAGAAGGAGCTCTGGGAGGCACGTGTCTTTGATGGGTTCAAGCACTTCAATGCCCTACTGGAGGAAGGAAGGCAGAGACATGGCTGTCGATGCCCGTGGGTCAGGAAATTTTATACTGGTGATAGGAAAGAGATAATTCACTATTGCTTCTTTCCTCTCAGTAGAATTGTGAAGAAAAGTAATGAGCTGATGAGGGGATATTGGCAATCTGAGGAGATGAGAAATCTTGAAATAGTAGTTCTGAAGAATTGGACATATACTAGAGGAAGGTTAGAGGATCACTGGGGCATTTTTGCGTGTCTGTTTCGGATTTGTGGTCATGAATTTAATTTAATCGAGTATAGGTTGCCACTCAGGTTCCTACTACTGTGTCCACCTACTGGTTGGACCTTCTCAGACTCTGAACGTTGCCAAACCATGCTTATCCAGCCTGTATGGACACTGTGCATGGAATAATCCAGTACTCTCACAGGGTCCTGTTAGTTTCCGCAGCCTTTTTCTCATCCAGATCTGGTTCCCTTACCCTCTCCAGCAAGCTGGAGAATGACCAAGTATTGAGAAAGCGTATCAGTGTATCTCCTCAGCAAGGGTACAATGACCTAGCAATTATATTCTGGCTTTTCTCCTGCCAGGTGTAGGTGGTTAGTAGACTAGTGTTGGTGATATGATGGATACATGATACTGATTCTGCCCGGTCAGTGGAAGGAAGAGTCCCATTTATTGCTTTAAAATGATCAACAATGTTCTTTGTTGGAAAAAACCATGTGCAACATGCCTTTGAATTCTAAGAATTCTATCACTTTTTTGGCTGCCACACCTTATTATACCCAAGAAAATGTGTATAAAGGTGTAAAATGATCAGAGAAGTATTGGAGGGGAGATGAGGGACATAGAGGGTCTGGAAAGATACAATGGTGTTTTCCCAGAGGAGAATGAAGAACATTCTAGCAAAGGGAATTCTGCTTAAAAGGGAACAGGGGGGTTAAGGGGCATAGCCCTTGTGGGAAAGTATAAGTACCCTGGCAGTGATAATCCAAAGAGGGTATAAATGGAAAAGTGTTGGAAGATTGTACCCGAATCTTGTCAGAGGCCAGATTTTGAAGGTCCTTATGTGGAATGCTTAGGAACTAGGCTTTAGTCTACAGGTAATGTCAGTTTCTAAAAGATTTTTAAGCAGGGAGTGGCATGATTTTGACTGTGTCGCAGAGATTTCACTCAGGTCTTAGGGTGGAGTGTGGATTCAAATGCTGCAGGCAATATAATCATTTAGGAAGTTAATGAAATAGTGATCATAAAGCATGTGAAATTTCAATCACCATGAAGCCTAGAACAATGTCTTATTTTAAAACTCTTTATTGTACACCTACTGAGTGGTAGTCCCTGGGGTGAGCTAGCATTCAAAGCTGAATAAGATGTAGTAATGATATTCAAGAAAATGTTTTAAAATGATTGTTGATTGAAGGAATTTGAAGTAATTAATCACTGGCCTTTCCATTACCCAATTTTTAATTCTTCTCATTTAGTGTGGTACTCTTAATGTCACTGTTTAAACATACATCTACTTTTGCTTGTCACAGCCTTAGCAGGCTTCCAGCAGATTCAGCCAAGCATGACGACAGCAGCATGCCAAGTGTGACAACCAGCAACAACACACACAATCTCCAAGTGTAGAAACTTTAAAAATATACCCCTAATCACCTCCTGGACATTTCAGAACAAAAATATATGAGAAATCCTGGTGGATAAAATATATTAAAATTGAAACATGGAATTTAACTTTTTGTACTTACAGATTGAAACCGGAAAAGAGATATGAGTATACCCACAGCTTTTAAAAAGAAAAAGTAGTCAGTTCTTTTAAAGTTAGTATGTGATTGAACATTATGGAGCTGTAGCTCTAAATGTAGAAGAATGTTTACTTAAAAACTATATAGGACTTCCCTGGTGGCGCAGTGGTTGAGAATCTGCCTGCCAATGCAGGGGACACGGGTTCAAGCCCTGGTCTGGGGAAGATCCCACATGCCGCGGAGCAACTAGGCCCATGAGCCACAACTACTGAGCCTGTGCATCTGGAGCTTGTGCTCTGCAACAAGAGAGGCCACGATAGTGAGAAGCCCGTGCACCATGATGAAGAGTGGCCCCCTCTCACTGCAACTAGAGAAAGCCCTCACACAGAAACGAAGACCCAACACAGCCAAAAATAAATAAATAAATAAATAAATAAATAAATTAATTAATTAAAAAAACTATATAATACTTAAAAGTTTTCAAACTATTTTCATATATGTTATCTCAAGTGCTATAATATTTGAGATTATAATTATTCCTATCCTACAGATGAAAACATGGAGTCTCCAAAAGATTAAATTACTCATTCAAGGGTCATAGAAATTTGCTGAATCAGTACTGTAATTCAGATTTCCTCACTACATATTTTATGTTTTTTCTGCTCTGTCACATTGCCTGCCAGATGGAAATATTTAAATGATTGTTTATTCATCTTTTCATTCATTCATTAGTTACTTACATGTATTCTTTGTGTCTATTAGTACAAAGCACTAGATTGGTTGCTGTGCACTTTATGGAGGTAATAAATCAGTCTTGCTACTCAGGGGGCCAGCGTGTGAACGAGGTGGAAAATCATGCCTAATATGACAGTAATAGAAATAATTATGTAAGGTCATCATTGGAATAAGTATTTCTGGCTAAGGAATCATGGAAACCTGTATAGGGAAGGTGGTATTTTAGCTGAGTCTTAATGACTTAATGACTTAATGAGTGGCTGGCATTTGGGCCAAGTGAGATAGGGTGTGAATTCCAAGGAGTGGAAATGGTATGTGCAGAAGGAGGGAGAAAGTCAAGTATAAGACGTGCTTGAGAAACAGTGAATCATTCTTTTATCTGGAGTAGAGAGTTTGAAGACAGAGAAAGATAAGGCTAAAATTTTTTTTGAAGACAGGACTAAGGTGCTTACAGATTTCATGGCAGATGGAATGGGGTGATGAAAACAACAAGGGTTTTGTTGAAGCCACACAAGTTTAGGTTCCAATATAGGTTCTGCTGCTTAGAAGCTGTATGACCACCCACAACTTGTATAATTTCTCTAAAACATTCATATATCATCCATAAAATGAGGACATTTGTTAAATATTTGATACATATTTTTTGAAATAATAAAAATATTTTACCTTCAGGGTGGATGTGAAGATCAAATATCAGGATGTTTGAAAAGCAACTGGCACAAGAAGGCCCTCAGTAAAAATCACTTTCTTTCCCCATTCTGTGGTAGTCAGTGGGAACTAGGAATTCCCTAGTTTGCTGAGGGTGGTGATGTAGTGATAGTCATGTTTGAGTAAAGCCAATGTGTTGGGTGAATTAGAAGACAGAGGGAGTAAAGGAGAAGACACAAAAAGTGTTTTTTGAAATACAGCACACAGGGAAATGAATGTCTCAATGAAGTTACACTCTTGGAAATATTTAATATCTGGAATGAGAAAAGAACATTGCAACACACTCTAATTATATCAAAGTAAAGTACAGAAAAAGATTACATAAAAACTAGTTCCATAATATTGCTATAGGAAAAAGTCCGAATGAAACTAAACTTTGAAATAAAAGACGTTTTCATGCTGAGTTCCTATTAGAAGCAGGGGCTCCAAGCCTTTTTGGTCCTCCCTTCTTTGATCTCTGGGAGAGGCCATATGGATGAAACAAAATGATTCGAACCCTCGGCACCTGGATATATTTCCGCCTTTCAGGACAGCTATTCAGGAAACTCACCAGAGTTACCTGAATAGGGATTCACTTCAAAGGGTGTCTTTTTAAAAAGACTCATTTAAAAGTAGGGACTTTGATCATAAGGGTGTGCCAGTAGCTTACTTGACCGTGATTCTACTGTCAGAAAAATCCATATGTTCAAATAGGAAAAGGCAGCTATTTGTTGAATGGTGTTGTCTATTGAGCCACTCTCTTTGAAATGGATATGTGAGGTTTTAAAGCCACCCTCTCCGTTTGCTCTTACATTCATTTTCTAAAGCCAAAGCGAGGCTTGGGAAAAACTCCTGTTTCTCCCAAACTTCTAACCATAAACATTTTTCTAAATATTTATGTATTAACTAAATATTTATGAATGTAATAAGTGAACTCTTAGTAACTGATCTTTATTGTGTACTCTTAGGTGGTAGAACACTACTTAAAACTAGGTCTTGGATAACAGAAGTGGATGGAAGAGGAAGCATGCATGACCCTTGATGTTTATGATCTAAGTGGGGTGGGGGGGAATATTTCTGAATGTACCATATGCCTATGAATTGGAATGATCAAACCCTACTCCCCTTTGCTTCCCTGAATCTTCCTCCTGTGAAAGTGACTGAAAGAATTCAATTACTTTTTCAGGGTTTTCAACACTAGGGTAATTGTTAATTGATAATTTCATATCTAAAAAGTATACTTTATAAAGTACCGGGAGACACATTCCTTTGCTTCTACAGCCCACTGCTGTCCGTAGAGGAGGCCTACATAGATCTTGTCTTCCTGGACCAAACCCCCAGACCTCCTGACTATGTGCCTGACTGTACACAGTGTGGCTGCAGTGGTTGGCTATGGACAGGCAGGAGGCCCAGCTCAATCAATCTCTAGAAAGAGCCTATAATTAAAACTTGACACTTAACATTTCCCAAGAGATCATCTGGAAAAAATCTCACCATACTTTTCAGTACTTTTTATTTGAATCTTCATCCTAACTCCAATCTTTCCAATGTATCTGCTTTCATTCAGATTCTAATCTCTATATATCTCTGTACATTCTCTGCACTAATTAAATCCTTCTCCCCTTCTAACTCCCTAACTCCTTCCAAGGAGCCTTCTGTTACTGAAAGTCTGTAATTAGCAAAATCCTCTATGATCTCATTTCTTTCCTGGACATTTCTTCCACCTTCTTGCTCTAGCTGATTGCTGGCTATCCTCTCAACTTAGGGCTGGTCTTCTACCCTTACCCCAATTATCGAAGAGTCTGAAGCAGGGACTGGGTATCCTCTTAGCTCCTCACTGGCACTTCTACACAGTTTGGCTCCTGTTTCTTTTTAAAGGTGCAACTTTTTTGAAAAGTCAGGCAACAGATTAGAGACTCACTATCTTTCCTGTTAGAGTCCTTTATCCAATTCCAGGCCCTGCCCTCCCACCACTCAGTCATAGATGATTCCAGCAACTGGCTCACTGTGCTCTTTAATACAATTTCTCCCATTATTCTTAATGGTCTAAATATCCACCCAAGTGATCCATCCAACTTCCTGCCCTTCTAATACCTTGCCTTCCTCACTTCCAAAGATGTTTTCCTCCATCTCACTTTAGCACCATTCCCCTATCATTTCTAAAAACTGCACTACTTATGAAATTTTGATTCCAAGCATGCATTTCTCCAACTACCATTATCTGTCTTTTCAGCTTTCCAAGTATACTGTGGTATCCTCACTTCAACCCTAGTCAGTCAATCCATTGACCCTGGCACTTTTTTAGAGAACATAAACCCCTTATAGTTTCCCCCTTTTTCTTGCCAAGTTTAGAGTCCACAATCCCACTCTATTCATTTGGCAAAGGTCCAAATCTAGTTAAATCCACCTCTTCAATAGTGCTTCTTCTGCACACAAGTACCTGAACATGGAGTGAGAAAAACAAGCGATGACTGGTCTCTGTTTAAATTTATGACCACAAACCTCAGATGGGCTCTCATTGCTGCCCAATATTTTTACAGTACTGCCCTACTTAATTCGCTTTCTCCCTTTCCTAGAATATTTTCTATCTCTGTCTTTAAACCTTAAGATCCTCATTCTCATCTAATGACCTCATTTGTTATTTCACTTAGAAAGTAGAATAATTCAGAAGAGAACTACCTCATATTCTCCAAAACCAAATCTTTCAATCTCTTTGAATCTGTACATCCATACCCTCCCCCTTCTTTCATATTAAAGTGAGTAAACTGGTAAAGAATAGCTAAAGCATTTTGGAAGAAGAAGAAGTAAAAGGACTTACATTCCAGATATCAATATTTATTATAGAGCTATAGTAGTTAAGAGAATGTAGGATTGGCACAAGAATAGACAAAGAGACTAATGGTGCAGAATAGAGTCCAGAAACAGACCCAAACATGTACATTTATCTGATTTATGAAAAAGATGACACTGTAGTGAGGTAGAGAAATTATGACATTTTTAATAAATAGTGTGGATCAAATGGATTTACATATGGAAAAAATATGCTTGAATCCTAACTTATACCATGTTAGAAATTAATTCCAGATGAATTGTAGATGTAAATAGAAAAATAAAGCTATAAAACTTAAAAAAAGACCACTGTCATGATCATGATTTAGTCAGAGATACCTCAAATAGGACATAAAGAAAAAGATTATAAATAAGCCTACAATAAAATTAAAACCCTCTGTTCATCAAAAAACTTTATGAAGAGAGCGACGAATCAAGCCGCAGAATGGGAGAAGTCATTTGCAATACAAATATCTGACAAAGGAATAGAATATAAAAATAACTGCCACAAATCAATAAGGAAAAGCCAGCATCTGATGAAAAAACAGGCAAAACAATTGAATAGATACAAGGAGATATCCAAACAGTCCACAAAAATATGAAAAGATGCTCAATTTCTTTAGTAACCAGGGAAACACAGATCAAACCATAATGGTATACCAGTGCATAATGACCAGAATGACCAAAATGAAAAAGACAATGCCAAATGTCAGCAATGATGTGAAGCAAATAGAACTTTCCATACATTGCTAATGAGAGTGTATAGTGGTGGAACCACTTTGGGTAACTGCTGGACAGTATCTACAGAAACTGAACATACACATCCCGATAATCCAGTAATCCCACTTTTTGATAGATACCCAAGAGAAACGTACACCTGTATTCACCAAAAAACATTTGCAAATATTTTTACGGCAGCACTATTAATAATGGTCCAACACTGGAAACAACCCATGTCATTCAACAGAATGGATGAATAAATTACAGTATATTTATATAAAAGAACACTATTCAGCAATTGGAATAAATTAATTATATCTACAGGCAACAACATGGATAAATTTTACAAACATAGTGTTAAGAGAAAGAAGCCAGACCTGAAAAAATACCTTCTCTACAATTCCATTTATATGAAGTTTGAAAACAGGCAAAATTAATCTAAGGTGCTAGAAATTGGGAGTGTGATTACCCTTGGCAAGGGGCAGGGGTTGTTTGTAAAAAGAAATTAATTTATCAAATATCCTATTACAAATACACATTATTTGAGTTACCTTTGCATTTGTTAAAAATGATCATCATGGT
Source organism: Mesoplodon mirus (assembly GCF_964341445.2). Taxonomy (NCBI): domain Eukaryota; kingdom Metazoa; phylum Chordata; class Mammalia; order Artiodactyla; family Ziphiidae; genus Mesoplodon; species Mesoplodon mirus. The sequence continues at coordinate 149,879,865 of NC_138977.1, read as the reverse complement.
ATTTCAAGTGGGAAAAATGAATAACAAAATTATTGCCCAAGATATGAATTCAGTTCAGACTGCCAATCTTTCCAACTCTAAAGTCTGCATAAAACACATCTAAATTTTGCAAAACTCATAATTCTCTTTCTGAGGCCTTCACTATATTCTCTTTTAAGAAGAAATGATGTCATGTCTACATGTCTTTATTTGAAAAACTATTTTTTAAAAAAGGTGAAAAAATTACTTTGAAATAAACCAAATGTAGCCAGCTGCTTTCTCAATTAACCTTTACGTTACCAGTCTAACTTTGAACACCTACAGTGTTGTTTCTCAAAGTCCAGTGTACAGAACTTCTGCATCACTACCTCTCTTGGAATCTACTGCCACAACTATTTAAAATGGGGTAACAATAGTTACTACCTCATAGAATTGTTATAAAGATTAAATGACATAAAAATGCATTATCTTGGAACACAGGAACTGCTCAGTAGATGCTAGCATTTAATACTAACACTCAATTTATATTAGTACCATTATTAGAATAATCTGACATGTTTGTTAAATTACTATTAAATTCTGAGCTCACCCCCAGACCACTGAAGCCGAGTCATTGGTTGGGCCTGGAAATCTGCACTTTAGCTACTACCATTTGGCTAATTCTTTCTGGACAAATTTGAGAATCACTGTCCAGAGATTAGGGCTTACTTATTTGTTCCTCACAGTTCCAATATAGGGATCTGCACACAATGAATGCTTATTGACAGGCTGGCTTATGTTCAATATTGCCAGACTGATATGACATAAATTATTAAAGAATCTGGAATTTATTAAGATTTGTGCAGTATAAGATTTTTACATTTTGACTCCAGCAAAATATAAAGGGAGGATTGTTTTGTTAATAGTATCAAAAGTAGCTCCAGCTTCAATCACTTAAAACTCTTTCTTTATAAATGTGAAGATATTTGAATTCTATCATATTGCACATAACCTATTCTTTCCCTTAATATAATTCAATCCATTTACATTTTTATTGCTTTTTTTAACTTTAGAGGATCCAGAAATCATAGATATGTACTCATGGAGAGGACAAATGACCACATTCTCTGGGCTTGCATTATGAATATTAGACCCAGAACTAGGCTTCTATAACCACTTTCTTTCTTACATCTGTGTTCATTTAAGGAAGGTTCCAGCAATTTGTCTAAAAGGAGAACTGAAAGTGCAAATGTCTTCAACTGTTTAATTCAAACAGAAATTTAAGTCAAATCACAGTAGTTATTTGAAATTTTTGTCTATAAAACAGTTACACAACTTATTACACTGAACAGAAAATTTTAATAAGGAGAATAAATCTTCTCATGAGATGTTTGCATTGAAAAGACAGGAGAGTCAACCTTTGACAGCAAATAAAATGGAGGATTTATTTCCACCCTCATGTCTGCTTCATGTATTAACATAAAGATTAAAGGACAAAACCTAGATATTTTATCAGTGCAAGATAATGTTTAGGAACTAAAGAAGAACTTCTTTATTGAAAAGTCTTAAACAAATGTTCTATTGTGAAAGATAAATTCATACAATTTAGTTATATGCTTTTCAATTACTCTTGGCTATCTGAATAAATCTAAATTCTATAAATTTAGTTTAAGAGGTTCAGGGAGCCTTTATGACTCATTTATTTCATAAACCAAATATAAGACTGTTTGGATTAGACATGAAGAACTTGACCCACAGGCCATCAAATGGACTTGTTATTTTCCAGCCAACAATCTTCTCCTTTATAAATACCAAATGCCCTTGACTTTCTGATGCCACAATTAACCTTTAAAATGATTCTGAAGTACAGTGAGTCTTCTTTACTCTCCCACTGAAGAGAGGAAAGGACTGTTTTTTTTTTTTTTTTTTCTTTTCTGGCAGTGATGCTAACTTGTGACAGTTTGCTAAGCAGTAGAAATCGTGTATTAAGCAAAAGTCTCTGCAAGACAGAGATTACTACAAAATAGTCTTTATTTTTCCAATGGATACTGGCTACTCTTATAGGATCCAATTCCAAGAACAACTTCACTGAAGCAAGGGTCCCCTGGAACTGAAATCACAAGACTCATACACTGAAACCACTAAGGCTTTTCTTCTACCTCTGTCCAGTGGCAGCTGGACCTCTGCATCTCCTAGCTTATCTCAGTTCCACAGGCTGAATTTGGACATGCAAATCAGTTATAGTAACCTACATTCTGACAGGATAGAGTAAAAATATAAAAATGAGTGAACACCCTAAGTAGAATATTTAGCTGTTTAGCAAAGCAACAATAATACTAAAAACACTTAAGCATCCTAATGATCTACTTTTTCTTAGTTAATCAGAAAATTCCCAGATGTGTGAGGAGCAGCAAAAAACTTCAGATGAAGTTTAACTCATGCTGAGCATTTACAACTGTTATCTTCTCCCATTTTGAGAACTACCCTGGTAATTACACATTGACTTCCTTAGTGATCCTGTAAGAGAAAATTACTTATCAAAGACCCAAATAGAGTCACATGTACACTGGTCAGATTTTACACTCCCTTCCATACATTTCTTTGGCCCCTCTTCTCTCTGTGATTACTTGTGGCTTGGATTATTCAGTCCCAGACTTAAGAATAAACCAAGAGGGACTTTCCTGGTGGCACAGTGGTTAAGAATCCACCTGCCAACGCAGGGGACATGGGTTTGAGCCCTGGTCCGGGAAAATCCACATGCCGCGGAGCAACTAAGCCCATGCGCCACAACTACTGAGCCTGCGCTCTAGAGCCTACAAGCCACAACTACTGAAGCCCGTGTGCCACAACTAATGAAGCTCGCGCACTTAGAGCCCATGCTCTGCAACACGAGAAGCCACCCCAATGAGAAGTCCGCACACTGCAACCAAGAGTAGCCCCTGCTCACTGCAACTAGAGAAAGCCCGTGCACAGCAACAAAGACCCAACGCAGCCAAAAATAAATAAATTTATATATTAAAAAAAAGAATAAACCAAGAGTCCAGAAAAAATTTGGTCTGTTTTCCTTATCAATGATGGTGACTGTGAATTCTATTGTGACACCTGAAACAAAATGTGAACATGCTCAAAAGCCAAAATAGATTTAGAAAAGGAGAACACTTCTGGAGACCTCTGGTTGGTAGGTGGGAGTTTACAAGTTCTGATCTCATTTTAAAACTCTGAAGGCCGTTCACAGCAGGCTCTGAGAGTAAGGAAAATGAGACTAAACTAGTGATGAGACTTTCAAGATCATCAACAGGACATCCATTTTAATTCCCACTACAACTAAATGCATTTGATCCATTCATTCATTCACTCATTCATACATTTAGTTCCCCATATCTTCTGCAACTCCAGTAAGTTAGGAGCTGGATCATAATTAAGTGCTTAATATATCTCCAAGGAATAAATATATGAAGCAGTAACACTTACTTTCCAGTAATAAACTGACTCCTGGACGGTGTGCAAATAGGCTGGACATAGTAGTTCTCCAGTTTAACTCCTTCGGCAGCAAGCTTGTCAAGAGTGGGAGTCTTTATCTCCGATCCGTGGTAACCCACATCTCTAAATCCCTGATCATCCGCTAGGATGAAAATGAGATGGGGCTGGGAGGTGGTAGTTATGCTGGGCTCCAGTCTCTCCCCAGTTTGAGGTCGCAAAGCCCCTTCCTCTTCCTCCTCCAAGCTCTGGCCCCAGGACAGGTAACCGTAGGTGAGGAGGCTGAGGACCCAGAAGCCTGCCAGCGTCCCCATGGCTAGCATCTTTCCAGGCCAGACCCAGGCCTGCGGAGGAAGTGGCGGAGGCGGAGGTCCCGTGCAGCCCCTGGGGGCCATTCACTCTGGTGCAGGCAGAAACTCCAAGGCAGAACAACGCACCGCGCGCCGCCGCTGGCGCACACATGCACGCAGGAGGGGTAGAACCAACAGGCGGTGGAGGTGGAGGGTCTCCACCTGGAAAGAAGTCCGTGCTCCTCTCAGCTGTCAACACGTCCAACAACTTTAATCTTCTACACGTGGTGGCTTAGGGAATGGGACGTGTGGGAGAACAAGGAGACGCTTTTCTCCATCAAATCGCACTTTCTCCTCCTCCTCCTCGCTCCCCAAAGTAGCTTCCACACAAAAAGTTAATGCCTCCACCCAAAAGTTCTCAAGAGAGGAAAAAAAAAAAAATCAAGTAAGGAATTGATAATCACCTTGGGCAGGAACTTTTCGTGGTCAGAACTTTTCGCCCTCGAGGTGGAGGAGTGAGGTTCTCCCGGGGGCACGCGCACAGTTGGTTGCGGGGTCGACCGTAGGTCCGGCAGTCCCGTCACCTGGAAAGTACTGGGAAGTGGAACCGCCGAAAAAGAGCTCTTACCCATGCAGATAACAAGCAGCATGCAGTGAACCGGCCTCCGAATCACTCTCTCCACTTTTCCAGAGCTATTTCTCTCGGTCTTCTCCGAGGCGTTTGCCAATCTCCCCGACACTCACCAGGCGGCGAAATGACAAAAACAGCCCGCTCTCCTGATCTCCCTCCACCGCTGACCACCTCTTCTCCGCAGGAACTTCGGGCAGCGGTTCCTTCTCTCCGCCGCTGGAGCGCACGGCGACCGAAGTGGGTCCCTGACCCCGTGCACGCTCCACGCCAAGCCCACTTGGTCTCCGCGGGGTTGGTGGCCCGGCGGAGGCGCCGCAAGCTGCGTGCGTTTTGTCAGAGAACTTACTTAGTTTTGGCACTCGGAGTTCTTTGCTGCCTCCACCCTCTTTTCTCTCCAGTGAATCACAGAACTGTGCTCTCTGCTTTAGCTCCCCCAGGAAGAGGGGGAGGGGTAAAGCCGGTTTAGAGGTTCGATCTTTTTCCTTTTCGGGAGGAGGAGGGAGGAGGGAGGGGAGGTTTTGCCGGAGAGAGAGCTGTCCGCTGCTTGAGCCCTGCTGGATCCAGGGGGATCCGCCTGGGCTACAGCTTCCCTGGGTCTCGAGGACTGCCCTCCATCCTCCGGAGAGGGGGAAAAACGGCGGCGGGAACGGGGAAGGGTGAAGTGGGCGCTTCTCCTCACGGGTCTGCAAATCAAGAGCCCGCTCTCCCATTCCGAATGCTGTGCATGCAAACTTTTTCTAGCTTCTGGAGGGAGTGAGAGAGGAAGAGCGGGAGAAACAACACATTGCGTAGATAACACTCCTTCCTTCCTCTTCTGGTTTTCCTTTTCTAGTCTCTCTCTCCTCCCCCCAATTTTTCCTACTTCTTTTATTCCCGCCTCCTTTTTTTTTTTTTAACAGTCCCGACTACAAGTTAAGTTGAATTCCCTTTCCCTATTGCTGGCCTTTACAGCCTGACTTCCTCATTAGCGAATCTCTACATGAAGATACTGAAATCGCCTTCTCCTTACATTTCCACGAACTTACCCTTAGCGTGTCTCCAGCCAAGAACATGGGGAGGAAGAGGAGTTACACATCTCACCCTCAGGAACCACGAGGCCGGTCTGCACTCCTGTAGTACAGAAACCACCATTTCCCATCTAGAAATTCGGGGAACTTTGTCCCCCCCCCCACCTTTTTTTATAACTATGTGGAGTAAAGCAAAAGCTTGTCCTGATTGTGAAGATATGCCTGCTTTTACTAGAGTCCTGTTTTTAAATCCCTGCTCAAAGACAGGAATGGGATTTATAGTATCCGTAGGGGGAGGCAATTAATGCCAAGAGCCACTGAGATATGCTTTCTCCCCTCCCCAAATTCATTCAGTAGTTACTTATTGAGCACCTACTATGTGCTGGCACATAAAATGTCAGATTCTCCCAATTGCCTAGGTATAAATCTAAGTTTCATTTAGCCCTTTACTTATTTTTATTTATCTACTTATTTATTTTATTGAAGTATAGTTGATTTACAATGTTATATTCTGTCCTGTTGCTAAAGTTCCTGTTAAGTTTCTAAGCAAAACATTAGTCAAATGGAAATTTAACACCTTTGAAACCTGCAGTGTGCACTATGCAGTTATTTTTGCTAACATGTGTAGCTTTCTACTAGTCTGTTCTCTTCCCTGAGGCCATTCTGGTTAGTCTGTGGAGAGATGGGCAGTTTTAGAAGACCTGCTTGGAAATGTGATCTTGACAATTCTGTGAGTTAAATCACCAAATGTGTAATGAGTGAACTGAGTATTGGGAGATTGAAAGCACTGTGAGGTAATGCTCCCAGCTCTGTGGGTCTAGCCAGGTGCTTGAGTAGAAAAGATGCAAGTAAACATTCAGCTCAATCCAGCTACTTTTAGTTGGGGAGGGTCAATGGCATAATACAAGAAGTGTCCATGTTGCTATACAAGAAAGAGGGCCATTTTCAGTTCAGATTTCAAGCAAGAGTAAAAAAATAAATGTTAACATTTACCAAATACTTACCATGTGCTAACCATAACACTCTATGTACTTATACACACACACACACACACATATCTGTAAGTATTAATACAGTGTTTTATACACTTTACCTCCTTTCCTTCTCCACCAACCTTATAAGATATCCACCCATTCAACAAATATTTGAGTAGCTGGGCCAGTGCTGGAGGTGGAAATATAATCGTGAACTACGTCAGGTATAGCCTCTGCTCTAGTGGAACTTACGTTGTGGTAGGGAAGAAATATACTGATAAACTAATCATTCCTAAACTCTAATACCTACTATTCTGTGGTATTCTGTATAAGTATTCAGATAAGTATTCAAAAGAGAAGGAACAAAATTCCAGGACATTTTAAAACAAAGTAAGCTGACTTAGTGTGGTTAGTGGGTAAGGTGGTACAAGGAAGTAACCTTAAAACTGAGGGAGATGTTATATTGTTTATTATCCTCTTTTGCAGGAAATTTAGACTTAGAAATCTGTCTGACTTTAAAACCCATATTTTTCAAAAGCTGTTCTTCCCACAAGTGGCTTTAAGATGTTTTCCAGCCATACAGCACAGAAAGAACACAGCTGCCAGAGTCAGAGAATTCTAATCCCCACACAAGGCATGCAGACTATCCACACACAGGATGGAAAGGCAGAACTCAGCCCTAAAAAAGCCATTTCTGAAGTAACACTAAAGGAGACTAAGAACTACTTACAGTTAGTAGCAAGAGCCAACAAACAAGAATCGTCATGCCATGGTCGACCAAATGCGATGTGACTCAAAGGGGGAAATCCATCAGCCGAGTGCCCCACCCACGGTAGGAAATAGGTAAGGATTATTTCCACATACATAAGACTTGAGAATTAAATCAGAGGCTGTTGAATGGCCTATGCTTTACTGTACCTATATTGATATTTTAAATACATAAACTTTGCATTTCTAATTATAGGATTGGTTTCATGCACTCTAAGCAATAGTTTTAACATCCTCATGAAATCCCAAGTTAAAGACCCTCAATAACTTATGGTTCTTTCCTGAGCTGGCATCTTGGTGTTAAAGGCATCAGGTTCCCTTGTGGAATCACATCTTAGGTTTATTTTGGCTTGGATGTGGTCACATTGCAAATACACTACTCTAGTTATGGAATGATTATATAAAAATTAAAGGTACTATTTGATTCAGTTAAAAAGATGAGAAAAGCAGAATTGCTTAGAGGTGAAATTAGTGGGAACCAATTATTCAGGTAAAGCTTAATCAGGAGATGGGATTGAAGCTATGCCTTAAAGTATGATGGAAATTTGGAAGGGAGGAGAAGTTAAAGGAAGGACATTTCAGATAAAAGGAAAGAGAATACCAACTGGCCAAGACACAGTTGGACTGGGAGAGTTTGGGAAATAATGTTAGAATGTTCAAGTGACACCAGATATTGAAGGACTTTGAAAAGCTATGAAGGGATGGAGCTTGATTCTGAGGGCATTAGGAGTGATGAGGTCCTTTAAACAGGCATAATATGATAAAATATTCTACTAAATCTTATTTAGGTTATTCCTGGGATTTGTAGAGATAGAAGCTACAAATGAATTGCTTCAGTCCATAAAAGTTTGAAGAGTTGTAGTTTTACCCTGAGAATACTAAGTCTATTGAAGTTTTTTTGTTTTAGAGCAAGATGTGATGAAAAATATAAGAAATCACAGAACATCTTTAGGGAGAGATTTGAGGGAGTAAAGACTAGACTCACACAACTGCCACAATGTGTAAAATTTCTACAGCAATATATTTTTTTAGGATAAAGAACTATGCTATGGCTATGCCACCTGATGGGAGATGGGCATTCACTGAAAGTTTAGAAAGAAGTAAGTAATCAACTAAGAGGAACACATGGGACAAAGGAATAAGGGACACAAGATAGGACCTCCTTTGATTGGATAATGTTAAAGGAAAAAAAATGAGTAGGCTAAGTTGGCAGGATGGTTACTACTAGAGAGGGAAGATCAGAATAAGGCACCACAGTGTGGCCTGGGGCTCCTCAGGGAACAGACCAAGGGTAGTAGATGGCTAGGGGTGGAGGGTGGAATGAAGGAGTGGATATGAGGAGCCTATCAGTAAATAGAGAAGCTAAGAAAAATCACAGATAAGCAGTAAAATGTGTAGTTGCACAGAATTTCTTTGAAACATTTATGTTAAGCCTCACCATAAAGATGACATTTCCTGTAGCATAGTATGCATGGACAGAATTGCCCTAGCTTACAAACTGCATACATCTAAACAAGTTTTTTTTTTTGTTTTTTCTTTGCCTAGTACGATAGCATGCCTGCTACACTGTTTCCTTTTCTTCTGTAGGTTATTTATTTTCAACTAAACATGTACTCAGATGCTTAAAAGATACAGCTAATTTTTTTTTTTTTTTTTTTTTTTTTTTTTGCGGTACGTGGGCCTCTCACTGTTGTGGCCTCTCCCGTTGCGGAGCACAGGCTCCAGACACGCAGGCCCAGCGGCCATGGCTCACGGGGCCAGCCGCTCCACGGCATGTGGGATCTTCCCAGACCGGGGCATGAACCCGTGTCCCCTGCATCGGCAGGCGGACTCTCAACCACTGCGCCACCAGGGAAGCCCCAGATACAGCTAATTTTTTTTTTTTTTTTTTTTTTTTTTTTTGCGGTATGTGGGCCTCTCACTGTTGCGGCCTCTCCCGTTGCGGAGCACAGGCTCCGGACGCACAGGCCCAGCGGCCACGGCTCACGGGCCCAGCCGCTCCGCAGCATGTGGGATCCTCCCAGACCGGGGCACGAACCCGTTTCCCCTGCATCGGCAGGCGGACTCTCAACCACTGCGCCACCAGGGAAGCCCGATACAGCTAATTTTTAAATGCAGCTTTAAAAAATGTGAAAATGGTCAATCTAGGGATCTACAGACTATTAAAAGATTTAAAATCCTAATTCCTGCTTGTTTGGGTTTATAAGTATATTAAGTTCTTAAAAATGAAGGCTATTACTAAGTTTAAGTTCATACACACATTGTCTAAAACAAGTTTGTCCTAATATAGTCATCTTCACATGAATTCCATATAATAAACTCCTTATTAATCATTATTAACTCTTTTTTAGGCTATGGATCTAAGGCTACTTTGAGCCACTGTCACAAGAAACAACAGCTCGCTGAATAAGACCAAGTAGGATGGTTAAATGCCTGGTTTAGTAATTGAGATCACTTCCCTTTTTTTCGAAAGTCTCTGTTGAAATAAGCTATAATAATTTATAAAGAAAACATGAGACACCAAAGTTTCAACTGTGTAAAACTGTAGCTACCCAAAAGTAGCAAGGTTTTTGACATCAGAAACTCAGAAAATCTGAATTCTCAAAGAAGAGATCTTTCTTCCATTCTATAAACATCTTTATGTGAAGGCAGACTTTTAAACAAAATGTTTATTATGGAAAAGCATGGTAATTTCTATAATTTTAAAATCTGTTTTTATTGATTAAATTGTAAATAAAATTCTATATCATTTACATAGCAATTTTCTGTTTAGAGTATCAATTCCTAAGCCTGGCTGCTCAATAGAATCCTTTAGTGATTTTTTTAAAAGGGAAATTCCCAGCTCCACCTAAAATCTAAATCAAAATATCCAAAGTCTGAAAATATCTATATTAGAAAAAACTTTCCGGGTGATTCTTACGTGTATTGAATTTTGAGCACCACTGATTTAGAACCTAAAGCATCAAGAAGTTTTAATGCAATTGCTTAATGGATAAGGTTGGTACCATCTACCAAATATAATATGGGAAACACAGCTGAAAAATAGGTGGATAAGTCTAGAGTCAGTACATCTGAGGACTGAGCACCTAGTTCCTGTAAGATGGCAGGAAGAAGTACAGCTGGGATATGGCTAAACCACCAGGATCTAGAAAAGAAAGGAGAGGCATTAAAGTCTAAGGGGGTGATTATGTGGGACAGCAGTCTGTGCAGGCATTGGTGGATCCAGAAACACTCAAAGGGAAGACCAGCAGGAATAGCTAAGTTTGGAATCCAGCTCCTCCATAGATGTCTTTGGGTAAAATTCCTGTTACTATCCCTGTGGCGTGGACCAAAGGTGTAGGGTGCTGACCTCCTGATATTGATGTGGTGTAGTGTCTGGTCTCAATGGGGCTAGACAGATGTGAAATCCAAAGTCAAGGCTAACCAGTAAGAGTAAGTGCTTGATCAGATATCCAGGAAGTAGCATATTCCTGATTATGGAATTTATGAATCTATAACAATCATATGAATTTAAGAATATAAGAATCAATTGAATCAAAGAGTAAAAATTGTATGAAGTTTATAAGATATTCAGTAGTAAAATCAATAGAAGTTAGTGACTAGAGAAAAAGAATGAGGGAGGAATGAATGATTATACCTAGTTTCTGGCTTGGAGAAATTGAATGAATGGTGGTACCATTTATAATGGTAGGAGTCATGAAAGAACTAGCAGGTTTGGGGAGTAGACAGCAAATAATTACTTTAGTGTTGTTGAATTTGAGGTCTGTGAGGCATCTCAATGAAGGAGTGCAGTAGTTAGGTGGATATATGGGTCTGGACCTCAGGGAATAGGGCAGAACAGAAAATTTCATCCACACCTAGAGTGGGTAAAATTTCCCAGGGAAAGGTGGAAAATGGGAGTGAGGAAGGGACTAGGAGAGAACTACTTAGGGATAGGGAAGATGAAATGGGGCCCACAAGGAGACTAAGAAGTAGCAAGAGAAATATAATGGCAAAGGGGGCAACATTTATTGAACATTACTTAATAATGGCATGGTGCCAGCACCATATGAAGCGGTTTTTCATGAACTGTCTCAGTGCTCTTCACAACCATACCTTTACTTATACAGGTGTTATTATTTTATAACAAAGTGGGGAGCAAGAGAAGGACATCAAAGAGAATAGTATATCAAATAGCCAAGAACCAGAAAACCAGCACACCAGGAAGTGGGAGAGGTCAATAGAGTCAAAAGTAAAGAGGACAGTGAGATAAAGAACACAGTAGGTGTCAGTTCACTGGGATAAGTTCTCTGCGAATAGCTTACTAAAGCTTATTTCTCATCTGTGTTTACCAACATTGACAATGATAAAGCTCTAAAGTTTTGAAGTATTGATAACAAAGTAGGTTGAAAAATTAAACAAGGTTTTAGTCCAAAATCTATAAAGAAAAACCCTGATAATCATCAAATAATATAAATGTTAGAATAAGCTAGATGAGACGTGTGGAGTCCTTACAAAGAAAAGTATATATTTATATTGGAAGATGAAAAAATTTGAATAAATGGTTTTGAATAAACTTTCTTCAAAATGAAGGACCAAATATTGTAAAGATAGTTAAAAGCATGCATCTAGGGCCATTCTGCCCATTTGCTAGCTAATAAGTTACTTATCTTCTCTTTGCCTCATTTTTCTCATTTGTAAAATGGGGAATAGTAATAGTACCTATTGGATAGTGTGGCATATTACTTAGCTGTTGCCCAACAGTGCTGCTTAACAAACCACTACAAAACTCAATGGCTAAAAACAACAATAATTTAGTGTTACAGATCTGTGCATCTGCTGGACCAGCTCTGCTCCAAGTGTTTCCCATCTCCTCCTGCGTTGTGGGATAGACACAGGTTCTTCTCATGGCAATGGCTGAAGCACAGAGAGCAAGCCCAGCCAAGCAAGCACATTCCAACACTCAGCTTATCTCCTCATGTGCCATTGGCCAATGCAAATCTTATGACCAAGCCCAGAGTCAAGGGGTAGAAAATACACTCTTCCCAGGATTAGGCCATGACAAAGCTGTGGATACAGGAAGAGTTGAAGAAATAGGGCCAATAATTAAATAGACCAAAGTTGTTTTGAGAATTAAATGAGTTAATATTTGAAAAGCACATAGAACAATGCTTGGTCCATTGTAAGTATTATTAATGTTTGTTTTAATTTGTTATTACTATGATAATTATTCCTAAATTATAAATTATTCCTAAGTTTAATGAGTTTAATGTCATTGAATCAAAACCTCTATCTGATGATAATTCAGAACTCAACATAAGGTAATCTCAAAAAGAAGAGTTATAGGAAGGCCCCAGCCTTACCAGGTAGTAGAACATATTATTGTACAACAATAATTAAACACTGATTAATTAAAGAAAGGAGAGGCCAAAAATGGATTTGATATTATAGGAAAACATATACAAAAATAAACTTTTCAAAATGAGAGAAAGGTTAAAGACAGAGTGATGAACATAATACTTGGATAATTATGTAACCATACGAAAAAACTGATTAGCACACACCAAGAGAAAAACATATCTAGTTGAAGTTGGAGAGCTTAAAAAAATTTAAATGAAGGAAACTCCAACAGAAAATTTAATTGACTATATGTCAGGTATATGGGGAAACTATTTTATTTTCAGTTTTTAAATGATACAGAAATTTCAATGGTAAATGATTATGAAATACTTTTAACAGACTATTACATCAGAAGTTTTAATAGAGGTGCCAAGATACAAGCTGTGATTTTCCAAAGAGGTATGCCAGAACAAGATACCAGTTTTCAAAGGAGATTATTAAAAACAAGTTTGACAACTCTTAAAATTCTTACCCATGCCAAGGGTCAGAGTGTGTGGAAATTAGAAAGGATTTGTGAAGACATATCTTTATAAAGTTGTTGGTGTGCCCTGAGAACACCTAAACCTGCCTCTAAACCTGGTTACATGGGTCCAAGGTGGGAGATACTGACTCTGAGGTCCTGTGGTCTGGTACCTGGTTGTTGCTTGAGACACATCAGGACTGGTTGTCAATGAACCAAAGGAAGAGAGGGGTTTACAGGGGCTGGCCAGCTCTCCCAGAGTTTGGTGGGGCAAAGGATGCTCGAGTGTTCCCTGGAAACCAGATGTGGGCCACATGTGAAAGGAAGGAGGCCTGGAAATGTCTCAGGTCCTGTTCAGGAAGGTCTCCTGCAGACTCAGGCAGACTTCCATAAAGAGAATCAAGGGGTAGCTGTCCATTCTGAGGGGCTGACTCTTTAGAATAGGCCTAGAGACGCCTGTTCCCATGTCAAGGGAATTGCAGATAAGACACTGTGGGGGCCTATATGAAGAAAAGTCACCCTGAGCACCTGCTAGGCCCAGATGCATCATAGGCATCATTCAAGAACTTGACTCACCTACCTGTTCTCCCTCCCTGCACACTGATCCTAGAGGAGTAGAAGTTGAAGTTAACTAGAGAAGGAGAAGTGGAAATACTAGGCAGGGAACAGGGAACTGGAAAAATACTCTAGGTTTCCAGGCTGAAGTAGTACTGATCTGGGGAACAGACAGAAGATTTGCTTTAAATGAAATTCAGAGTTTTCCTAATTATATATGATTGGGGATCCTAATTCTGAATTAAGATCAGGTTCTGTGATGTACCACGACCACAGATTATTTGTTATTTGTGAGTGAGTCTAGAAGTCTGAGGGCAAGAGACATTAGGCCCACAGAATTTAAAGGAACACTGAGAAATAAAAACAAAGTTGTTAGAATCTGCTGGTTGTGCTTCCTCAACGTAATAGATATAAAATTTTAACTGTGTGAAAATTAATTTACAAAGCTAAACCCTAAAAGGAAAATAAGCTGGTAAAATAGTTCTAGTACTATAGCAAGAAAAGAGATCATATGTTTTCTATATAAAGAGTTCATTCGAATTTATAAGAAAAATATCCTGACCACGAATAATAAGTATGTAAAGAAGTTGGACAAACAATTAATGTAAATAGAAATGGATCAAAAGAAAGTAAAAACATTTATCTTATTTGTAATGAAAGGAATATAAAGTAAAGCAAATTATCATACATTTTTATACCTATTAAGTTAGTAAAAAGAACGGTATATGATATATAATATTAGTAAGATTGGCGTGAAATTGGTACTCCTCTGAGAGCATTGGTTTGATATATCCCTTAAGCATGACAATATGTATCACAATATCATATCACAAACGATACAGATATCTCAACATATTAGCTCAGTAACAGCATTCTTTGATACTATCCTAAGGAAATAATTCAGTAGAATAAAAAAGGTACATTGAGGAAAACGGTCATGGGAGCACTATTTATATATAATGCAAGGGAGTGAAAACAGTTTAACAGGACACAGCGAGAAGGAAAGCCTCAGAGTTGTGAATCAGATGTGGTTTCATGGTCATATTCTTCCTTCTGTCTCTGTGATTTAGGGCAATTCACTTAACTTTTCTGAGCCTCAGTGACATCAGGTAAAAATAAAGAGTGAGAAGAATTCTAGCCCTAAAATTATACCCTTTGTTTCATTTTTTTATTCCTTTTCTCTCTCCTTAATAAAATACAGGCTTTCTAGGCCTTAAGCCTGTTGGATACCAGCTAAATTGATAAAGTCAGAGAGGTTTCAAAACAGAAGCCAGAGAAGAATTTATGTATTTTCAAAGAATACTATGTCACCTTCTCACAGTGAAATTACATACAGATATTCACTGTAGGTTCACATATCTTGTTTTATTAAAAAATATCCTCAAATTTTGTAAATATGGTACTTCTTTCCTTACTTGAAAAATGAAGTACATTTGAAGACTAGATTCAAGTTTAGTTCTGCTGTCCACCATGGTGCAATCTCTTTGAGTTTCAGTTTTCAGCTGTGAAGAAAGAAAATAATAACTTCCCCATCTACTTTTACAGTGTGGTTCTAAGAACCAGATTGAGATGATAAACATAAAAGTGTTTTGCAACTATCAAGCACCATATTGGTCTTTCATCTCTCCCCAGTTTTCTTAATTTTTCTGACTTCAGAAAACGCTTTGCCTCTGGGGTCTCCTGAATAAATGAATGACTCTGTGCCCATCTGAAAAGAGTGG
This sequence comes from Mesoplodon mirus, assembly GCF_964341445.2. Lineage (NCBI taxonomy): Eukaryota > Metazoa > Chordata > Mammalia > Artiodactyla > Ziphiidae > Mesoplodon > Mesoplodon mirus. The sequence goes on along the minus strand of NC_138977.1, from coordinate 149,864,645 downwards.
GTGGAACTTTAAACCTAAGCCAGTGGTTGTGGAAATAGTCTGGTTAACTTTCCACATAAAAATAAGAGTTATGGATACTAAGAAGTCCACACCAGCCAAGATCAACCCATAGTGAAAGATCATTACAGAATCATAGCTTTCTAGTATAAGGTAAACATCCTGGCTAGGCCCACCCCTAACATTACAGAGCTGGTGTCAAGATTGAAAATGGAGGCCTATGTGCCATATATCTAAATATTTAATAGTTATGTCAAGCTAATAAATTGTTAAACAAAATAGGTTCTACCCTCCTATCTACAATGAATTCCTCTGGTTGGCTTTGGTTTGAAATCTCTGACTTCATCAATTTAGCTCATGTCTAACTTGTTTCTGCCCTAGAAATCCTGCATTCTCTTATTATAGGAAGAGCAAAGGAATATACATGGGAAACAAAGATATCATTTGAGAGCTGGAATGTATATTTACCTTCAAAATGATCTGGAAGCCTATCAAGATTAGAATTCCTGGACTTGTCAGAGTTCCCTGTTATTAGTTGGTGGTTTGAGTGGTCCTAAGTTCATGTTCATGCTTTTCTTTTCCTGTCCCTGCTCCTGCACCAGAAGGCCTTTAGATACTTAGTGTGCAGACACTCCAGACCACAGGACCAAACTGTCCATATCCCCATAAACGGCTGTGTTCTCTCCTAGATCCACGGAGCACACTATAGGTGTGTGGTCCATCCTCAGGAGAACAGACCTGCAAAAGGGATCTTTGCATGGAATTTTGGGGTCCCATATATTCCAAATGTGATCTAAAAGGGGGTATGTGGACTCTGTGTAGGCTTCCTGCCCTCTGGGAAGGAACAGAACTGAAGGAGGGCTGGAGAGTAGGCCCTTTACAGGATGGGAACTGGGGCAGGTGCCCCTCTTGCCCAGGTCTACAGTACTCTTTCTGGCTTTTTGATTTATCAGCCTCTTTAACTGCCCAATCTCTTTCTTACTTCCACTTTAACCACCCTTAGGCTCAGTTTCACTTTGGGCCTCCTAATCCCTCAAAGTGGGAAATCTTTGCTCATGCCCTACTTCTACTTTCATTCCTACCAAATATATTTTTGTTATAGTTCTTTCAGTGGATGATCATTTCCTTTCTTAACATGTGTAGGCAGGCCCCTCTACTATTTATTCCTTCACTCAGCTCACATCTTCTCAATCAATTCAAATCAATTTCAAAAATATGCTTGTTTTACGTCTTTGTTTTTTCCTTCCTCCTGCTTTGCCATTTGTTAAACTATCCCTTATCAAGGGTCCACTATAATTGTCAGTCATTGCAGATACATACAACAGGGCATACGAAAGGCACGGTCCATGCTTTCATGGAGATTGCAGTTTACTGGTAGAATAAATAATGGCTGATTAGCTACAATTGTGATGAGTGCTTTGAAGGTGATATATATAGTTCTATGAGAGTCTAAAACAGGGGTCCTAATCTATATGGGAGAAATATATCCCAACTTTAGGTAAATAGCTCTATTTATTTTCTTTACTTTGGCTTCCGTGCTGCTGAGTATTGCTTGATTTCATGCTATTCAGTCTCAGGGGAGTTTTTCTTGCTGTTTAGTTATCCTTTTAATGATTTTAAAGGTTCTCTCCCACAGCTTTTGAAGGCTAAAATGTAATCAATATAAAGTAGGCTGTGATGTAATTGTCACCTACATGTGGTAATCTCATGCCAGAAGGATACAGCCAAATTTAAGAGAAAAGGTGACAGATATAGGTTTTCCCCTTCATACTGGAGCCTAGATACTCTCAGCTTCTATCTACACCTGCATAAAATATCTCTTAAGAATCATCATATCTATATACCTTGATTCATTTCTCACTGCTTGGCCTTTTATTACTATTCACATTATAAGGAAAAGAGAAAGCAGTTACCTTCACTAGCAAATGCAGCCTGTCTGGCTACTGAAAATATAATAATAAATTCAAAATAATAAACTAGCATTCTGATTTTTTTGATCATTTTCTTATAGTTTTGGTTAGTGTAAATTACTCATACATAAATTGCTAATCTGCTCATGCTTGGATGAAATAATACAATAGAGCTGGAGTTTCTGAACCTAGAATGCTGAGAATGTATCCTGAATCCATGTTAATATTACTGACACCATAAAACTAGGATGAGCTGTTAAGTTTTAGGTTTACCTCTGAAACCGCTTCTTCTAAAACTGTATCAACTATGGATGCTAACAGAGAAGAGGACGACTGGAAGAAGACCCCTAGGGTTTCTAAATGCTATGATCTGAATGAATCGCCCCAAAATGCATTTGTTGAAATCCTAACCTCTCAAAGGTGATGGTAGTAGTAGGTGGGGCTTTTGGGAGGTGCTTAAGTCATGAGGGTGGAAATTTCACGGGGAGTAGTACCTTATAAAAGAGGCTCCAGAGAGATCCCTAGCTGCTTCCACCATGTAAGGACATAGCAAGGAGGCACTGGATAGGGACCAAGAAGAGAGACTTCACCAGAACACAACTATGCTGGCACTTTGATCTTGGACTCTTAGCCTTCAGAACTGTGAGAAATAAATTTATGTTACTTTTAAGCTACCCAGTCTGTGGTATTTCGTTATGGCAGCCCAAATGGACTAAGACACTAAGTAATGAAAAGGAGTTGGTGTCCATTTTTGTTCCACATATAATTTAAAACATCAAGATCCTATGTCATTATAAGTATAAGGAAATCCAACTTAGTACTGATTTTTCCATTATAACCACTTTAATGCCTTCTTGAATTTCAAATATCAAAAATGTCATTTTCCCCTAATATTTGTGATGTCATGACTTCTTTTTTTAGGCTCACCCTCCTGTGCAGACTGTCATAAATTCTTCCCTTCTCTGTATGCTGCCCTTTGCAAAGCTTCTCCTATCAAGAGGAGGAATCAATAGTCCCCTCCTTGAATCTGAGCTTGACTATGTGACTTCCTTTGTCCAATGGGACCCAAGTACACTTAAGGTAAACAGAGGCTTAAAAAGTGTTTATACCTGGGGACTTGCTTTTCCTCTTTCTGTTTTTCAGAACCTTGAGATCTCTGTGATAGAAGCCAGAACTAGCCTATGGAGGATGGGAAACTGCATGAAGCAGAGACGAACTGTCTCTTCTTCCAGAGATGAAGCCCAGTAGATCTAACTAGTTATGAATGACACCATCCAAAATCATCATCCCCAGCTGAGTTCCCTTCTGACCACAGCGAAGAACTGCCCAGCTTTCTCAGAGAATCATGAGCAACTAAAGTGGCTGTTACTTTAAACTACTCAGTTTTGGTGTTGTTTGCTATATAGCAAGTCACACTGCCAAACAACCCTATAGTTAATTTGGCGCTGCCTGTACCCAGGCCATGATACAAGACCTGACAATAAAGGGCCATATTCGATGGATGCTCTTCCTAAAACAGCAGCATGCTGAAGTGAGAATGGAAAGACCAACAGGGACTGATTCCAGGGACCAAAGTGAGGATGAAATGAATTGAATGGCTTCTTAGAAAAGAGATGCAAACTAGAGGGAAAAAGTCACCTGGGAATAAAAGTTATGAACATAATGAACATGGTAGAAAGTCTATTCTGACCTTAACTTTTGTCATATAATAAAAAGGCCTTTTTTGAAAGAAATTCCTTCAATATTATGCATACAGAGTTTCAACATATTTAAGGCACGTATCAGTAAATATTTGTGGAAGAGAAGTAAATTCAATGGATATTTTTCCATTAGGATACTTCAAGATTAATAATAGCATACTGTCCAGTGCTATCCACTTTTAAAAAATACTTGATGTCAGATTTTTGGGGATTAAGAAACATAATGATATCCTAGTGATATCTTTCTTTAAAAGAATACAAATTACTATAAAGTCTTTTTTTTTTTTTGTCCCAGAGAACATTAATTGGGCATCAAGAATGAGATGATTCTGTGAAAGCATTGTGCACAGTACCTGGCAGGATGTGACATTTTCACTATAACTCTAATACTTACTGAATGGCTTACTAGTCCTAGGCACTTTCTTCACGCTGTGCATGTATTAACATATTTAATCCTTGCATCAGCCTTATGAATGGGTAGTGTCTTTCCCTCCATTTTAGAATTAAGGAAACTGAGACAGAGGTAAGTTAAGTAACTAGTTACACAACTAATATATTGGAAGAGATTTGATTTGGTCTCACTCTCAAGCCACCTCTCTAAAACTAACAATTTTGTTTAGTACTTTTATATTTCAGGAATTTCACTAAGGTTTTTCCAATGAGTCAAGTTTTCTAATGTTCATAACATCCTCTGAGGTACTGTCGCCATTTGCATTTTATAGTAGGTGCTCAAAATGTGCTAGTTTTGTGTCCCTCCTTTCTCCTTTTCTCCCCCTTTCCCATTTCTGCCCTCTCAGCTCCTGGTTCTACAGTGACTGGAAGAGGACCTGTCTCCCAGTGCACCCAACTTTTTCTGCATAGTCTCACCTGAGGTGCCAGGTGCCATTCTTTCTTCTGCTTCATTTAGTCTGCTGTTGAATCCTGGTAGTGTATTTTTCGGTTCAGTTATTGTATGCTTCAGCTCTGTAACTTCTGTTTGGTACTTTCTTATATTTTCTGTCTCTTTGTTTAAGTTCCCACAGTTCATCCATTTTTCTACCAAGTTCAGGGAGCATCTTTATGACCATTATGTTGAACTCTTTATCAGGTAAATTACTTATCTCATTTCATAAGGTTTTACTGAGGTTTTTATCTGTTCTTTCATTTGGAACACATTCCTCTGTTTCCTCATTTTGCTCAACTCTCTGTTTCTATGTATTAGATGAAACAGCTACCTCTCCCAGTTTTGAAGGAGTAGCCTTGTGTAGAAGATGAAACTTACTGTTCAACCTTGCCCCAGCTCTTGGTTGTCTCTGGAACCTTTGTGATTGTCCAAGCAGCCTATTTTATTTTTAATAGCTCCCAGTTGTTGAGGGTGTGCCCAGACTTGTCAGTTTCCCAAAGGGAAGAAGCTTAGCACATAATTTCAGACTGACTGGAAGCCAGATTCTCAGGCAGCAGCTTTTAAAGTATGAAAATATATATAGTAATGTGGAACCACAATGGTAAATCCTGCTGACCCCCAGAGCAGGGGGTCTGGAGGTGCCCCTTGGGTGACAGTTGCAAAAATTGGCGTTCCACGATTGTGTAAGCTCCTATCTGGGAGATACCAGCCAGCTGGAGTGAGGTAGAGGAACAGCGCAAACTGAGAACATCTTCCTAGCCTCTAGATGTGTGGCAAACCTAAAGCCTGCCCCTCAGGCTGTAGCTCCAGGGTGAGTAAATAGGCCTCTTTCACAGAAAGACTGGGGAGGAGTTTCAGTCTGTGGTCTGTGCAGTGCCCTGGAGGTGGTAGCCTGGCAAGAACTGTTTCTCCAATTGTTACAGTCCCCTGGGACCCAGGAATGCAAGTCCCACTGGCCCCCAGAGCCGGGCGATGAAGGGGCATCCCCTGGGCAGCAGCTGCAAAAACTGGGGCACCAGACACGTGTAAGAGTTCCCTCCAGAAGATCCTGACGCTCTGGGGCAGAGGAAGAGTGTGAAGACAGCGCCCACCCTCTGAGTCTCAGGGGAGGTTGACAGTCAGCCCTTAGATATGTGTGGAATTAGGAGCCTGCCCTTCAGGCTGCAGCTCTGATGGAAAGCCGATAGGCCCCTTTCACTGAAAAACTGAGCTCCCGGCTCTGTTACCTCTTGCTGCGCCCTGAGAGTGATAGCAGTTTGAGGACGTTTTCTCCCTTGGTTATAGTCCTGTGGGACCCACCAGCATAAACCCAGCTGGTCACCGGAGACAAGTGATGTAGAGGTGTCCCCGGTCAGCAGCTGCAAAACTCAGGGTACCAGACAGGGGGATGAACTCCTTCCCGGAAAAGGCCGGTGAGCTGGAGGGGTGGGGATGGGGGAGCATAGCGATGGCGGCGGCCGGCCTCCGTTCCCCGAGAGCACCTTCAGAGCCTCTAGAAGAGTGCCAGTCAGAAGCCTGCCCCTCAGGCCAAAGCTCCAGGACAAGAAAACAGGCCTCCTTCTCAGAAAAGCTGGAAGTTTGCTTCAGTCTGTGGTCCACCGTGCAGCACCCTGAGGATGGTAGTCGGCTGAGAACTATCTCACCGATCGATCGTTACTGTCTTGTGGGTCCCAGGGACGCAAGCCCCCCTGGACTCCACAGCCAGGTGATGAAGCGGTGTCCCCTAAACTGCAGCCGCAAAAACCAGGGCACCAGACGTGTATAAAAGCTCCCCTTTGGGAGCTACTGGCGCTGTGGAGGGCGGTAGAGGGAGAGTGAAGATGGCGCCCACCGACAGGAAAAATGGCGCCAGGTGGCGCAGGTAAGGTGGAGGGGGAACACGAAAAGGTCACCTGCCAGCACCTCTGTCCCCGGAGAGTAACCTGACAGGCCCTGCCCCTCTTGCAGAAGCTTTAAGTGTAGCAAGTGAATCTCCTTCATCTATAGTCTCAGCACTTTTCAAACTGCTGCTTCTGCACTGGGACCTGGGGCGAGTGGGTCTGTGCGTGAGCCTTTAAGAACAGCTTCTGGTCCGCCACAGCTCCTCGGATCTCTGGATGTGACCCCGCTGGTTTTCAAAGACGTTTTAGGGGCTCCCTCTCTCAGGTTCAGGTCTTTAAAAGTTGCGGGACCCGATGTGGGGCTCTGAATTTGTGAATTCCTCTCTGTGGTCGAGGCGTGGTCAGGGCATGTTTATCGCGAGACTGTGTCTCAGCCTCTCTTGCTGTACCTGTACCTCGAAGTGGCCCTTTTCTCAATTCCTGAGGCGAGGGAGCTGTTTGGCTAGTTTTTGGGTCTTCTCCAGAGGGAACGGTTCCATATGTAGCTGCAGAATCAGTGTGTCTGTGGGAGGAATGGTGCCATCCTGGACCGCCTCCAGCCTGACACCGTCCTGTGTGGTGTCCGCTGGGCCTGAGGCGTTGTGATGGAGCCCATCCCTTTTGGTCATAGACAGTCTCGGCCAGACCCAGATGAGATGCATTTATGTATTATGACACGGGAAGATCCCACCCAGACTCATGGACCCTGGAAACAGCTGGTAACTATTACTCTGTGTTTGCTTCACAGACATGTAAAGGGAGGCTTTGAGTTGTTACCTGCCTTCTCAAGGTCACATAGGAAATCCCTGACTAAAGAGGCAATGAAAGGACAAGCCTTCTATTGCTTCTGCTTTCGTGCTTTCCTTTTTCATGACATCATGCCCTTTATTATTATTTATTAAAGTGTCTTCCTTCTTGTTTATAAATTAAATGCTAGAAGATTTTAGCTTAAAGTTAAAAAACATAGTCCTCTGTAAAATATTATTAACGAAGTCAGCTCTTACACTCAATTATTCGGAAGGAATTTGATTTTAAGAAAATAAGTGGAGGAGAGACCTTCAAGGTGGCGGAAGAGTAAGACATGGAGATCACCTTCTTCCCCACAAATACATGACATACAGCTACATGTGGAACAACTCCTACAGAACACCTACTGAACGCTGGCAGAAGACCTCAGACCTCCCAAAAGGCAAGAAACTCCCACGTACCTGGGTAGGGCAAAAGAAAAACAGAGTCAAAAGAATAGGGACGGGACCTGCACCAGTGGGAGGGAGCCGTGAAGGAGGAAAGGTTTCCACACACTAGGAAGCCCCTTCGCGGGCAGAGACTGCGGGTGGCGGAGGGGGGTAACTTCGGGGCCACGGAGGAGAGCGCAGCAATAGGGGTGCAGAGGGCAAAGCGGAGAGATTTCCACTCACCAGCCCGAGAGGCTTGTATACTCGACCGCCGGGGCGGGCGGGGCTGGGAACTGAGGCTTGGGCTTCGGTCGGATCCCAGGGAGAGGACTGGGGTTGGCGGAGTGAAAACAGCCTGAAGGGGTTAGTGCACCACGTGTAGCCGGGAGGGAGTCCGGGAAAAAGTCTGGAGCTGCCGAAGAGGCAAGAGACCATTGTTTCCTGGTGCGTGAGGAGAGGGGATTAAGAGCGCTGCTTAAAGGAGCTCCAGAGACCGAGAGCCGCGGCTAAAAGCGCGGACCCAAGAGAAGGGCATGAGACGCTAAGGCTGCTGCTGCCGCCACCAAGGAGCCTGTGTGCAAGCACAGGTCACTCTCCACACCTCCCCTCCCGGGAGCCTGTGCAGCTCGCCACTGCCAGGGTCCCGTGATGCAGGGACAACTTCCCCGGGAGAACGCACGGCGCGCCTCAGGCTGGTGCAACGTCACGCCGACCTCTGCCGCCGCAGGCTCGCCCTGAACTCCGTTCCCCTCCCTCCCCCGGGCCTGAGTGAGCCAGAGCCCCCGAATCAGCTGCTCCTTTAACCCCGTCTTGTCTGAGCGAAGAACAGACGCCCTCAGGCGACCTACACACAGAGACGAGTCCAAATCCAAAGTTGATCTCTGGGAGCTGTGCGAACAAAGAAGAGAAAAGGAAACCTCTCCCAGCAACCTCAGGAGCAGCGGAGTAAATCTCCACAATCAGCTTGACGTATCCTGCATCTGTGGAATACCTGAATAGACAGGAATCATTCCAAAATTAAGGCAGTGGACTTTGAGAGCAACTGTAGACTTGGGGTTTGCTTTCTGCATCTAATTTGTTTCTGGTTTTATGTTTATCTTAGTTTAGTATTTAGAGTTTATCATCACTGATAGATTTGTTTACTGATTTGGTTGCTCTCTTCCTTTTATATATATATATATATATATATATATATATATATATATATATTTCCTTTTTCTCTTTTTGTGAGTGTGTATGTATATGCTTCTGTGTGTGATTTTGTCTGTATAGGTTTGCTTTTACCGTTTGTCCTAGGGTTCTGTGTGTCCATTTTTTTCCCCACTAATGTGAACCAATTCATTTGATTTTAATTACAGAAAAAAAAAATGGCCACACTTTGCCTAAATACATAGCCAGCTATTGAGTAAAAAGTAGTTTGAAGCATTTCACAGTCAAAGCAGTTTTTGTACAAATGACCTAAAATATTAGGTGTCTTTTGTAGCATAGCTCTATCATCCAGTCAAATTAAAGTAACTTGAAACCTCTGTTTTTCTTAGTGTCATCACTTCTTTGCTAGCCAGTTTTCCATCATTCTCTAAAATAATATGGCTCTTTTATAACTCCATAACTATAATATCCCTCCACCCAAAAGTCTCTTTTTACTCCTTATTTACTACATATTTACGTTAACTCTAGCATAAATGTTATGGCTTCTATTAACCTTCTCCCAACTCACTAAAGAAGTGTTATCTACCGTATTGTTGATGTCACAGCCTTAAATTCATCATCTATTATAGCACATTAGAGATTATATTATTAGTTATAACAATTTGATTGTTTCCCCTATTAAACATGGATGATATCCTCCCCAGAGCAAAGATCCTGGAATATAATTAATTCCTTAATAAATATTTTAATAAATAAATGACAGTGTCATATCTCCTCTATTTGAAGTCCAGAATTAGGGAAACTGCTATCAGGTTTTCACTTCTGGGTCAGGCAGCATAAGACACAGCATCTGAAAGTGTGTGAAACCAGAGAATATTGAGTTTGTTTTAATTTGTGACTTTCAGGTCACAAGGAAAAATAGGTATACTCAAGTTTTCTCCAGTGATGTGGTTTATTAGTAGAAAAAGACAAAATGTATGGAAGGAAACAAAGAAAGCATACCAAGAGCCAAGCAGTTCTCATGAAGATTCAAAGAAATAGCCACTGCTATTTTGGATTCAACAGCAATTGTAGTGGATCAGCAGTAATTTCACTAACTCAGCCATGGCTCTGGTGACCCAACCCATTTGTCTAGTGGACACCCAGTGCTTACTACTCTAGTGAATTCGTGACCTAGCTCCTCTTACCTCTGATTTTTCTAAATCTGCTACTCTATATACTTCCTTTGCTTCAACTCTGGGTTTTTCTCTAATCTATTTCTGCATCATCTGTCCTCTTTTTGTGTACTTACATTCTACATTTTTCAAGATTGTATTTTACTGAATTTTTTCTAATAGGTAGAATACTTAATATCAGGTCTCCTTATATGTTACTGAACTTCTTTCACCTAGCCTGTAGATGGTTCTCTTTACTGCATTATCATTGCTAATTCAATCAGTTTTGGTCAATATAGCAAGATCATGAAGCACTAAGTAGGCAAAATAAGGCATAATTTCTGTATGTATGATAATGAAAGTGTGGTTATGTTAAATACTCTTATTCTGGAGATATGTGTGCTGAAATGTTGGGAGGATGCAAGGTTTAGATTTCTGCAACTACTTTTCAATGTATCAGCAAAGATATATGTGAGAGAGAGAGAATGTTAATTAGTAGGTGATATGCAGAGACCTGTGTATTATTCTATTCATTTTTTTCCTGTATGTTTGAAATTTTGCATAATAAAGTTAAAAGAAAAAAGGAAAACATTAAGGAAAAATGACTAAACTGGATGCTTTTCATGCCAATATTTTATAAAGGTTGTTCTCTGTGTTTTAAGACATACATGGGAAGAAATTAAAAATGTAAGGTTATTGTAAGGTAAGGTAAGGTTATTGTAAGGTAAGCTATGTTTTTATCATGTCTTATATGAGTTTGGATCATTCCATTATTCTAGGTAAACACTGAACATTTGTTGCCTGTTCAGGATGTTGCCAGAATTAAGGTGTTAATACCTTCATAATTCTCTGAACTCCTTAGATGAGAAGTGCTATGCAATTGAAACATATTGTTGTAATGGTGATCATCACTATTAACCTTGTATGGCACCCTGTATTTGAAAGTACTTGGTAACCATTTTTTTTTTAAGTAACATGCCCAAGATGACACATATATATTTTTTCTATGTCATAATATTGGCATTCAGTCCAGTAATCCTCCACTGTAACAGCTCCTCTACTTTGCAGTGAAAATTGATTTGTATATTTTTTGCCTCTGAGTCCTTGTGGGATTTTTTTTTTAATTCAAACAGAAAGTCACAAAAATTATAATCATCCTCATCAGTTCACTCAGTCCCATGTAATTAATTTTTTTTCATCTTGATCTTTTGTTAGCACTTTTATGAAATCATCAGTTTTCCATTAGAGTTCTGAAAATGCTTATTCATTCAGTTCAGCAGTATACTCAGTTACCAGAAACCTGTACTTGTCAGAGACTCTTCCATGAATTCCTTGAAGATGAAAGCCTTTTATAGGAACATTTTTGCAAAAACATCAGAGTACACCCAGAACTCTCTGTAAATGACAAAAGACTTAAAAATGACCAGGGTTAAAGATTTGATGAAAGTTCATAATAATGCAATTGACAAGGAAATTTAGTTATTTCTGAGATATACATTTTAAAGTAATAATTAGCATTATGACTTATAACATTATACCCGAACATATAAGGTTTTTAGAAATTTCATGTAATGTCTGAAACATTTATATTAACATATTTCCATACATGTAACCCAAAAAAGGTTTAGTATTAGGTTTTTTTTGTTTGTTTTTTTATACTGCAGGTTCTTATTAGTCATCAATTTTATACACATCAGTGTATACATATCAATCCCAATCGCCCAATTCAGCACACCACCATCCCCACCCCACCCCACGGCTTTGCCCCCTTGGTGTCCATACGTTTGTTCTCTACATCTGTGTCTCAATTTCTGCCCTGCAAACTGGTTCATCTGTAACATTTTTCGAGGTTCCGCATACATGCGTTAATATACGATATTTGTTTTTCTCTTTCTGACTTACTTCACTCTGTATGACAGTCTTTAGATCCATCACGTCTCAACAAATGACTCAATTTCGTTCCTTTTTATGGCTGAGTAATATTCCATTGTATATATGTACCACAACTTCTTTATCCATTCATCTGTCGATGGGCATTTAGGTTGCTTCCATGACCTGACTATTGTAAATAGTGCTGCAATGAACATTGGGGTGCATATGTCTTTTTGAATTATGGTTTTCTCTGGGTATATGCCCAGCAGTGGGATCCCTGGACCATATGGTAATTCTATTTTTAGTTTTTTAAGGAACCTCCATACTGTTCTCCATAGTGGCTGTATCAATTTACATTCCACCAACAGTGCAAGACGGTTCCCTTTTCTCCACACCCTCTCCATCATTTCTTGTTTGTAGACCTTCTGATGATGCCCATTCTAACTGGTGTGAGGTGATACCTCATTGTAGTTTTGATTTGCATTTCTCTAATAATTAATGATGTTGAGCAGCTTTTCATGCGCTTCTTGGCCACCTGTATGTCTTCTTTGGAGAAATGTCTATTTAGGTCTTCTGCCCATTATTGGATTGGGTTGTTTGTTTCTTTAATATTGAGCTGCATGAGCTGTTTATATATTTTGGAGATTAATCCTTTGTCTGTTGATTCGTTTGCATATATTTTCTCCCATTCTGAGCGTTGTCTTTTGTTCTTGTTTATGGTTTCCTTTGCTGTGCAAAAGCTTTGAAGTTTCATTAGGTCCCATTTGTTAATTGTTGTTTCTATTTCCATTTCTCTAAGAGGTGGGTCAAAAAGGATCTTGCTGTGATTTATGTCATAGAGTGTTCTGCCTAGGTTTTCCTCTAAGAGTTTTATAGTGTCCGGTCTTACATTTAAGTCTCAAATCCATTTTGAGTTTATTTTTATGTGTGGTGTTAGGGAGTGTTCTAATTTCATTCTTTTATATGTAGCTGTCCACTTTTCCCAGCACCACTTATTGAAGAGGCTGTCTTTTTTCCATTGTATATCTTTGTCTCCTTTGTCATAGATTAGTTGAACATAGGTGTGTGGGTTTATCTCTGGGCTTTCTATCTTGTTCCATTGATCTATGTTTCTGTTTTTGTGCCAGTACCATATTGTCTTGATTACTGTAGCTTTGTAGTATCTTCTGAAGTCAGGGAGACTGATTCCTCCAGCTCTGTTTTTCTTTCTCAAGATTGCTTTGGCTATTTGGGGTCTTTTGTGTTTCCATACAAATTGTGAATTTTTTTTCTACTTCTGTGAGAAATGCCAGTGGTAGTTTGATAGGGATTTCATTGAATCTGTAGATTGCTTTGGGTAGTATACTCATTTTCACAATGTTGATTTTTCCAATCCAAGAACATGGTAAGTCTTTCCATCTATTGGTATCATCTTTAATTTCTTTCATCAGTGTCTTATAGTTTTCTGCATACAGGTCTTTTGTCTCCCTAGTTAGGTTTATTCCTAGGTATTTTATTCTTTTTGTTGCAATGGTAAATGGGAGTGTTTCCAAATTTTCTCTTTCAGATTTTTCATCATTAGTGTATAGGAATGCAAGAGATTTCTGTGCATTAATTTTGTATCCTGCAACTTTACCAAATTCATTTATTAGCTCTGGTAGTTTTCTGGTGGTATCTTTAGGATTCTCTATGTATAGTATCATGTCATCTGCAAACAGGGACAGTTTTACTTCTTCTTTTCCAATTTGTATTCCTTTTATTTCTTTTTCTTCTCTGTTTGCCATGGCTAAGGCTTCCAAAACTATGTTGAATAATAGTGATGAGAGTGGACATCCTTGTCTCGTTCCTGATCTTAGAGGAAATGCTTCAGTTTTTCACCATTGAGAATGATGTTTGCTGTGGATTTTTCGTATATGGACTTTATTATGTTGAGGTAGGTTCCCTCTCAACCCACTTTCTGGAGAGTTTTTATTATAAATGGGTGTTGAATTTTGTCAAAAGCTTTTTCTGAATCTATTGAGATGATCATATGGTTTTTATTCTTCAATTTGTTAGTATGGTGTATCACATTGATTGATTTACGTATATTGAAGAATCCTTGCATCCCTGGGATAAATCCCACTTCATCATGGTGTATGATCCTTTCAGTGTGCTGTTTGGATTTGGTTTGCTAGTATTTTGTTGAGGATTTTTGCATCTATATTCATCAGTGATAGTGGTCTGTAATTTTCTTTTTTTGTAGTATCTCTGTCTGGTTTTGGTATCAGGGTGATGGTGGCCTCAAAGAATGAGTTTGGGAGTGTTCCTTCCCCTGAAATTTTTTGGAAGAGTGTGAGAAGGATGAGTGTTAGCTCTTCTCTAAATGTTTGATAGAATTCAACTGTGAAGCCGTCTGGTCCTGGGCTTTTGTTTGTTGGAAGATTTTTAATCACAGTTTCAATTTCATTACTTGTGATTGGTCTGTTCATAGTTTCTGTTTCTTCCTGTTTCACTCTTGGAATGTTATACCTTTCTAAGAATTTGTCCATTTCTTCCAGGTGGTCCATTTTATTGGCATAGTTGCTTATAGGATTCTCTTAGGATGCTTTGTATTTCTGTGGTGTCTGTTGTAACTTCTCCTTTTTCATTTCTAATTTTATTGATTTGAGCCCTCTCCCTCTTTTTCTTGATGAGTCTGGCTAATGGTTTATCAATTTTGTTTATCTTCTCAAAGAACCAGCTTTTAGTTTTATTGATCTTTGCTATTGTTTTCTTTGTTTCTATTTCATTTATTTCTGCTCTGACCTTGATGATTTCTTTCCTTCTGCTAACTTTGGGTTTTGTTTATTCTACTTTCTCTAGCTCCTTTAGGTGTAAGGTTAGATTGTTTACCTGAGATTTTTCTTGTTTCTTGAGGTAAGATTGTAAAACTATAAACTTCCCTCTTAGAACTGCTTTTGCTTCATCCCATAGGTTTTGGATCATCGTGTTTTCATTGTCATTTGTCTCTAGGTATTTTTTGATTTCCTTTTTGATTTCTTGAGTGATCTTTTGGTTATTTAGTAACGTATTGTTTAGCCTCCATGTGTTTGTGTTTTTTATGATTTTTTCCAAGTAATTCATTTCTAATCTTATAGTGTTGTGATCAGAAGAGATGCTTGATGTTATTTCAATTTTCTTAAATTTACTGAGGCTTGATTTGTGACCCAAGATGTGATCTATCCTGGAGAATCTTCTGTGTGCACTTGAGAAGAAAGTGTAATCTGCTGTTTTTGGATTTAATGTCCTATAAATATCAATTAAATCTATCTGGTCTATTGTGTCATTTAAAGCTTTTCTTTCCTTATTTATTTTCATTTTGGATGAACTGTCCATTGGTGTCAGTGAGGTGTTAAAATCCCCCACTATTATTGTGTTACTGTCAATTACCTCTTTTATAGCTGTTAACAGTTGACTTATGTATTGAGGTGCTCCTATGTTGGGTGCATATATATTTATAACTGTTATATCTTCTTCTTGGATTTATCCCTTGGTCATTATGTAATGTCCTTCCTTGACTCTTGTGACATGCTTTATTTTAAAGGTTATTTTATCTGATATGAGTATCGCTACTCCAGCTTTCTTTTGATTTCCATTTGCATGGAATATCTTTTTCCATCCCCTCACTTTCAGTCTGTATGTGTCCCTAGGTCTGAAGTGGGTCTCTTGTAGTCAGCATATAGTTGGGACTTGTTTTTGTATCCATTCAGCAAGCCTGTGTCTTTTGGTTGGAGCATTTAATCCATTCACGTTTAAGGTAATTATCGATATGTATGTTCCTGTGACCATTTTCTTAATTGTTTTGGGTTTGTTTTTGTAAGTCCTTCTCTTCTATCATGTTTCCCACTTAGAGAAGTTCCTTTAGCATTTGTTTTAGAGCTGGTTTGGTGGTGCTGAATTCTCTTAGCTTTTGCTTGTCTGTAAAGTTTTTGATTTCTCCATCGAATCTGAATGAGATCCTTGCCGGGTAGAGTAATCTTGGTTGTAGGTTCTCCACTTTCATCACTTTTAAGTATATCATGCCACTCCCTTCTGGCTTGTAGAGTTTCTGCTGAGAAATCAGCTGTTAACCTTATGGGAGTTCTCTTGTATGTTATTTTTCGTTGTCCCCTTCCTGCTTTCAATAATTTTTCTTTGTCTTTAATTTTTGCCAGTTTGATTACTATGTGTCTCGGCATGTTTCTCCTTAGGTTTATCCTGTATGGAACTCTCTGTGCTTCCTGGACTTGGGTGGCTATTTCCTTTCCCATGTTAGGGAAGTTTCTGACTATAATCTCTTCAAATATTTTCTCTGTTCCTTTCTCCCTCTCTTCTCCTCTGGGACCCCTATAATGCAAATGTTGTTGCGTTTAATGTTGTCCCAGAGGTCTCTTAAGCTGTCTTCATTTACTTTCATTCTTTTTTCTTTATTCTGTTCTGCAACAGTGAATTCCACCATTCTGTCTTCCAGGTCACTTATCCATTCTTCTGCATCAGTTATTCTGCTATTGATTCTAGTGTAGTTTTCATTTCAGTTATTGTATTGTTCATCTCTGTTTGTTTGTTCTTTAATTCTTCTAGGTCTTTGTTAAACATTTCTTGCATCTTCTCGATCTTTGCCTCCATTCTTTTTCCAAGGTCCTGGATCATCTTCACTATCATTATTCTGAATTCTTTTTCTGGAAGGTTGCCTATCTCCACTTCATTTAGTAGTTTTCTTTGGTTTTATCTTGGTTGTTTATCTGGTACATAACCCTCTGCCTTTTCATCTTGTCTATCTTTCTGTGAATGTGGTTTTTGTTCCACAAAGATGTGGGGTATCTTTTTGGTAAGTTCCAGTGTCTTCCTGTTGATAATTGTCTAGCAACTAGTTGTGATTCTGGTGTTCTCCCAAGAGGGAGTGAGAGCACGTCCTTCTACTCTGCCACCTTGGTTCCTCTCTCTCTGTCCATTTTTTTTAGCATAGTTTTTAGCACAGTTTTTTCTACTTGTTATCACTGGTGAATTTGGTTTTTGGTATGGATGCTCTCTTCTTTCTTGTTTTTAATTACTTTTTATTTTGTTTTATTTTTCATATTTTTTTATTTTAATAACTTTATTTTATTCTATTTTATGTTCTTTCTTTCTTTCTTTCTTTCTTTTCTTTCTTCTATCTTGCTTTCTTTTTTTCAGAGCCATGAGGCCAGGAGGCTCTTGGTGCTCCAGCCCAGTGTCAGGCTTGTGCTTCTGAGGTGGCAGAGCCGAGTTCAGGACATTGACCCACCAGAGAACTCCCAGCTGCACCTAATATTAAATGGCAAAAGCTCTCCCAGAGATCTCTATCTCAATGCTAAGACCCAGCTATACTCAACGACCAGCAAATTACAGTGCTGGACACTCTATGCCAAACAACTTGCAATATAGGAACACAACCCCACCCATTAGCAGAGAAGCAGCCTAAAATAATAATAAGGTCAAAGACACCCCAAAACGCAAGGGACACAGTCCTGCTGCCCACAAAGAGAAGATCCAGCCTCATCCACCAGAACACAGGCACTAGTCCTCTCCACCAGGAAGCATACACAACCTACTGAACCAACCTTAGCCACTGGGGGAAGACACCAAACCTGCAGCCTGCAAAAAGGAGATCCCAAACACAGTAAGTGAAGCAAAATGAGAAGACAGAGAAACACACAGTAGATGAAGGAGCAAGGTAAAAACCCACCAGACCAAACAAATGAAGAGGAAATAGGCAGTGTACCTGAAAAATAATTCATAGTAATGATAGTAAAGATGATCCAAAATCTTGTAAATAAAATGGAGAATATACAAGAAACTTTTAACACGGACCTAGAAGAAATAAAGAGCAGACAAACAATGATGAACAACACAATAAATAAAATATCTCTAGAAGTAATCAATAGCAGAATAACTGAGGCAGAAGAACGGATAAGTGATGTGGAAGATAAAATGGTGGAAATAACTACTGCAGAGCAGAAGAAAGAAAAAGAATGAAAAGAACTGAGGAGAGTCTCAGAGACCTCTGGAACAACATTAAATGTACCAACATTCGAACTATAGGGGTTCCAGAAGAAGAAGAGGAAAAGAAAGGGACTGAGAAAGTATTTGAAGAGATTATTATAGTTGAAAACTTCCCTAATATGGGAAATGAAATAGTTAATCAACTCCAGGAAACTCAGAGAGTCCCATACAGTATAAATCCAAGGAGACACATGCCAAGACACATATTAATCAAACTACTAAAATTAAATACAAAGAAAAAATATTAAAAGCAGCAAGGGGAAAACAACAAATAACACACAAGGGAATCCCCATTAGGTTAGCAGCTGAACTTTCAGCAGATTCTCTTCAAGCCAGAAGGAAGTGGCAGGACATTTAAAGTGATGAAAGGGAAAAACCTACAACCAAGTTTACTCTACCCAGCAAGGATCTCATTCAGATTCAATGGAGAAATTAAAACATTTAGAGACAAGCAAAAGCTAAGAGAATTCAGCACCACCAAACCGGATTTACAAGAAATGATGAAGGAAATTCCCAAGGCAGGAAACACAAGAGAAGTAAAAGACCAACAGTAAAAAACCCAAAATAATTAAGAAAATGGTAACAGGAACATACATATCAATAACTACATTAAATGTAAGAGGATTAAATGCTCCAACCAAAAGACAAAGACTGGCTGAATGGATAAAAAAACAAGACCTGTATATATGCTGTCTAAAAGAGACCCACATCAGACCTAGTGACACATAAAGACTGAAAGTTAGGGGATGGGAAAGATATTCCATGCAAATGGAAATCCAAAGAAAGCTGGAGTAGCAATTCTCATATCAGACAAAATAGACTTTAAAACAAAGACTATTACAAGAGACAAAGAAGGCCACTACATAATGATCAAGGGATCAATCCAAGAAGAAGATATAGCAATTGAAAATATTTATGCACCCAACACAGGAGCACCACAATACATAAGGCAAAGGCTAACAGCCATAAAAGGGGAAATACACAGTAACACAATCATAGTAGGGGACTTTAACACCCCACTATCACCAATAGACAGATCATCCAAAATGAAAATAAATAAGGAAACACAAGCTTTAAATGATACATTAAACAAGATGGACTTAATTGATATTTATAGGACATTCCATCCAAAAAGAACAGAATACACTTTCTTCTCAAGTGCTCATGGAACATTCTCCAGGATAGATCATATCTTGGGTCACAAATCAAACCTTGATAAATTTAAGAAAATTGAAATTGTATCAAGTATCTTTTCCGACAACAGCACTATGAGAGTAGATATCAAATACAGGAAAAGATCTGAATAAAATACAAACACATGGAGGCTAAACAATACACTACTTAATAACCAAGAGATCACTGAAGAAATCAAAGGGGAAATAAAAAAATACCGAGAAACAAATGACAATGGAGACACGACGACCCAAAACCTATGGGACGCAGCAAAAGTAGTTCTAAGGGGGAAGTTTATAGCAATACAATCCCACCTTAAGAAACAGGAAACATCTCAAATAAAC
Organism: Mesoplodon mirus; assembly: GCF_964341445.2. NCBI lineage: Eukaryota > Metazoa > Chordata > Mammalia > Artiodactyla > Ziphiidae > Mesoplodon > Mesoplodon mirus. Next base: position 149,845,432 of record NC_138977.1, on the reverse strand, counting down.
AACCTAACCTTGCACCTAAAGCAATTAGAGAAAGAAGAACAAAAACACCCCAAAGTTAACAGAAGGAAAGAAATCATAGAAATCAGATTAGAAATAAATGAAAAAGAAATGAAGGAAATGATAGCAAAGATCAATAAAACTAAAAGCTGGTTCTTTGAGAAGATAAACAAAATTGATAAACCATTAGCCAGACTCATTAAGAAAAAAAGGGAGAAGACTCAAATCAATAGAACTAGAAATGAAAAAGGAGAATTAACAACTGACACTGCAGAAATACAAAAGATCATGAGAGATTAGTACAAGCAACACTATGCCAATAAAATGGACAACCTGGAAGAAATGGACAAATTCTTAGAAAAACACAAGCCTCTGAGACTGAACCAGGAAGAAATAGAAAATGTAAACAGCCCAATCACAAGCACTGAAATTGAGACTGTGATAAAAGATCTTCCAACAAACAAAAGCCCAGGAGCAGCTGGCTTCACAGAGGAATTGTATCAAACATTGAGTGAAGAGCTAACACCCTTCCTTCTCAAACTCTTCCGAAATATAGCAGAGGGAGGAACACTCCCAAACCCAATCTATGAGGCCACCCTCACCTTGATACCAAAACCAGACAAGGATGTCACAAAGAAAGAAAACTACAGGCCAATATGATGAACATAGATGCAAAAATCCTCAACAATATACTAGCAAACAGAATCCAACAGCACATTAAAAGGATCATACACCATGATCAAGTGGGGTTTATTCCAGGAATGCAAGGATTCTTCAATATATCAATCAACATGATACACCATTTTAACAGATTGAAGGAAAAAAACCATGTGATCATCTCAATAGATGCAGAAAAAGCTTTCGAGAAAATTCAACACTGTTTTATTATAAAAACCATCCAGAAAATAGGCATAGAGGGAAGTTACCGCAACATAATAAAGGCCATATATGACAAACCCACAGCCAGCATCATCCTCAATGGTGAAAAACTAAAACCATTTCCACTAAGATCAGGAACAAGACAAGGCTTCCCACTCTCACAACTCTTATTCAACATAGTTTTGGAAGTTTTAGCCACAGCAATCAGAGAAGAAAAGGAAATAAAAGGAATCCAAATCAGAAAAGAAGAAATAAAGCTGTCACTGTTTGTAGATGACATGATACTATACATAGAGAATCCTAAAGTTGCTACCAGAAAACTACTAGAGCTAATCAATGAATTTGGTAAAGTAGCAGGATACAAAATTAATGCACAGAAATGTCTGGCATTCCTATATACTAATGATGAAAAATCTGAAATTGAAATCAAGAAAACACTCCCATTTACCATTGCAACAAAAAGAATAAAATATCTAGGAGTAAACATAAGGAGAGAAAAGACTTGTATGCAGAAAATTATAAGACACTGATGAAAGAAATTAAAGATGATACAAATAGATGGAGAGATATACCATGTTCTTGGATTGGAAGAATCAACATTGTGAAAATGACTCTACTAACCAAAGCAATCGACAGATTCAATGCAATCCCTATCAGACTACCACTGGCATTTTTCACAGAACTAAAACAAAAAATTTCACAATTTGTTTGGAGAAACAAAAGACCCCGAATAGCCAAAGCAATCTTGAGAACGAAAAATGGAGCTGGAGGAATCAGGCTCCCTGACTTCATAATATACTACAAAGCTACAGTAATCAAGACAGTATGCTACTGGCACAAAAACAGAAAGATGGATTAATGGCATAGGATAGAAAGCCCAGAGATAAACCCACCCACACATGGTCACCTTATCTTTGATAAAGGAGGCAGGAATATACAGTGGAGAAAGGAGAGCCTCTTCAATAAGTGGTGCTGGGGAAACTGGACAGGGACATGTAAAAGTATGAGATTAGATCATTCCCTAACACCATACAAAAAATAAGCTCAAAATGGATTAAAGACCTAAATGTAAGGCCAGAAGCTATCAAACTCTTAGAGGAAAACATAGGCAGAACACTCTATGACATAAATCACAGCAAGATCCTTTTGGACCCACCTCCTAGAGAAATGGAAATAAAGACAAAAATAAACAAATGGGACCTAATGAAACTTCAAAGCTTTTGCACAGCAAAGGAATCCATAAACAAGACCAAAAGACAGCCCTCAGAATGGGAGAAAATATTTGCAAATGAAGCAACTGACAAAGGATTAATCTCCAAAATTTATACGCAGCTCATGCAGCTCAATATTAAAAAAAAACAAACAACCCAATACAAAAATGGGCAGAAGACCTAAATAGACATTTCTCCACAGAAGATATACAGACTGCCAACAAACACATGAAAGAATGCTCAACATCATTAATCATTAGAGAAATGCAAATCAAAACTACAATGAGATATCATCTCACACCAGTCAGAATGGCCATCATCAAAAAATCTAGAAACAATAAATGCTGGAAAGGGTGTGGAAAAAAGGAAACACTCTTGCACTGCTGGTGGGAATGTGAGTTGTTACAGCCACTATGGAGAACAGTATGGAGGTTCTTAAAAAACTACAAATAGAACTACCATATGACCCAGCAATTCCACTACTAGTCATATACCCTGAGAAAACCATAATTCAAAAAGAGTCATGTACCGAAATATTCATTGCAGCCCTATTTACAATAGCCCAGAGATGGAAACAACCTAAGTGTCCAACATCGGATGAATGGATAAAGAAGAGGTCGCACGTATATACAATGGAATATTACTCAGCCATAAAAAGAAATGAAATTGAGCTATTTGTAATGAGGTGGAGAGACCTACAGTCTGTCATACAGAGTGAAGTAAGTCAGAAATAGAAAGACAAATACCGTATGCTAACACATATATATGGAATTTAAGAAGAAAAAAAATGTCATGAAGAACCTAGGGGTAAGACAGGAATAAAGATACAGACCTACTAGAGAATGGACTTGAGGATATGGGGAGGGGGAAGGGTAAGCTGTGACAAAGCGAGAGAGAGGCATGGACATATATACACTACCAAACGTAAAGTAGATATCTAGTGAGAAACAGCCGCATAGCACAGGGAGATCATCTGGGTGCTTTGTGACCACCTGGAGGGGTGGGATAGGGAGGGTGGGAGGGAGACGCAAGAGGGAGGGGATATGGGAACATATGTATATGTATAACTGATTCACTTTGTTATAAAGCAGAAACTAACACACCATTGTTAAGCAGTTATACTCCAATAAAGATGTAAAAAATATAAAATAAAAAATAAATGCTGGAGAGGGTGTGGAGAAAAGGGAACCCTCTTCTGTTGTTGGTGGGAATGTAAACTGGTGCAGCCACTATGGAGAATAGTATGGAGGTTCCTCAAAAAACCAAAAGTAGAACTACCATACGACCCAGGAATACCACTACTGGGCATGTACCCTGAGAAAACGATAATTCTAAAAGAGTCATGTACCACAATATTCACTGCAGCACTATTCACAATAGCCAGGACATGTTAGCAACCTAAGTGTCCACTGACAGATGAATGGATAAAGAAGATGTGGCACATATATACAATAGAATATTAATCAGTCATATAAAGTAACAAAATTGAGTTATTTGTAGTGAGGTGGATGGACCTAGAGTCTGTCATACAGAGTGAAGTAAGTCAGAAAGAGAAAAACAAATACTGTATGCTAACACACATATATGGAATCTATAAAATAAAAAATGATTCTGAAGAACCTAGGGCAGGATAGGAATAAAGACGCAGATGTAGAGAATGGACTTGAGAACAAAAGGAGGGGGAAGGGTAAGCTGGGACAAAGTGAGAGAGTGGCACGGACATATATACACTACCAAATATAAAATAGATAGCTAGTGGGAATCAGCCACATAGCACAAGGAGAGCAGCTCGGTGCTTTGTAACCACCTAGAGGGGTGGGATAGGGAGGGTGGGAGGGAGACGCAAGAGGGTTGAGATAAGGAGATATATGTATATGTATAGCTGATTCACTTTGTTATAAAGCACAAACTAACACACCTTTTTAAAATAATTATACTCCAGTAAAGATGTTCAAAAAAAAAAAAAAAGGAAAATATGTCGAAAATAAGTGGAATGGGCATTACATATGCTTTTATATTATGATGGAATATAACGCTTACCCCTCCCACCCCTTTCCAGTCTCTTAGGAAGCTTTTGATTTTAAGTTGCTGGGTCAACTGTAGCAATAATAATGTATTTTGGCAACAGTAAAACATATGCAGATGTTTTACATTATTCCCTGTCCACAGTGGAGGAAATGAATATTGCTGATAAGAGTTTTTTTTAATGTCTTTTAAAATTACATTCCATATTGAAAATGTTGTTTGTCAGATTTTCATATTAAAATAATACTATGGGAAAAACATTTCATTGTTTTAAACTATATTGTAATTTATATAATTTCCTGTTGATATCAAAGATTTGGCTCATAAAAAGATTTTATAGGTCATGTTTCCCCTTGTGGCCCTTTGTGTTTATTTGGAATTATAAATAAAAATATAGATTATCTGCAGATGTTTCTATTAGCATATTGAAATTTCTGAGCCATAAATTCTGGTTATAAACTAGCATCTGACTCTGGTTTATAAAAAATATCTGCCTTAAAAATTTTTGGAAACAAAATGAAAGTATTCTGTTTCTTTCATTTTAATACCACATGGAAACTAGTTTTGCAACATTCATAAATTTCTTTTCATATGAATGAATTTAAGGAACCTGCATTTCCTTTGTAATGATATGTTAATCGTTTTAGTAAAATAACTTACATGTAAATATACATTTAATCATATAGTATCATTTTTGTGGAATTATCCAATTAACCTATCTGAATTGCACATAAAATAACCAATAATTATGGGTGTGCAGCTATTATGGGAGATTTTAAAATTTATAAATTGGTAGGTGGAAAATAATTCTGATTTCGTTAATCATTCTTTCCCTCACTGCTATAAACTTTAATGACATTTGTAACAAGAGAATTTCTACTTCATATCTTGTGAAGTAGAAAAGGTCAAAATTCAAGGGATGGAAGTAAATACTTTACAATGTTAGAAACTTTCTGAATAGACTTTAGACTATATAAGGAGTGGTAAGCAAATAGTGGTGTTTCAAATAATTTGAAATTAAATGAGAAAAGACTGTAGAGGAATGAGGGAAAAATAATTGAATTTTTAGAGAAAATCAATATACAAATATATTATATATATTACATAAAAATGGAAAGATAAAAAAGGGAGTATTGTCTCATCGATTTAAAATATATTTTATTTAAGTCACTTTCAATAATAAGGTATCATTTTCCCACACTATTCTAATTTTAACGTTTTTGATGTTATGTCTATTAGTTGAATTTCTTAAGTCAATGTTATTTTCTGGAAATAACTAGAGGAATCTGTTATGACAAGGTATATTTTGTGTTGTGATTCCTTTTAAAGATCCATATTGTTGACCTAATACATTGATTCAGAAATAACAAACAACTAGTTGAATCTAGTTCCACTGTTAACCAAATCCTGAAGCTTTATAGAGCAAACGATTAGAGCAAGTTTTAACAAAGGGTACTTGCCTGCCACCCACTCAGACCCTAATTCAATTAAAACATGCATGAACAGCCCTCAGAATGGGAGAAAATATTTGCAAATAAAACAACAGACAAAGGATTAATCTCCAAAATATACAAATAGCTCATATAGCTCAATATCAGAAAAACAAACAATCCTATTAAAAAATGGGTGGAAGACCTAAATAAACATTTCACCAAGGAAGGCATACAGATGGCCAAGAGGCACATGAAAAGATGCTCAGCATCACTAATTATTAGAGAAATGCAAATCAAAACTACAATGAGGTATCACCTCATGCCAGTCAGAATGGCAATTATCAAAAAATCTAGAAACAATAAATGCTGGAAAAGGTGTGGTGAAAAGGGAACCCTCCTGTGCTGTTGGTGGGAATGTAAATTGATACAGCCACTATGAAGAACATTATGGAGGTTCCTTAAAAAACTACAAATAGAACTACCGTTTGACCCAGCAATCCCTCTACTGGGCATATACCCTGAGAAAACCATAATTCAAAAAGAGTCATGTACCGCAATGTTCATTGCAGCTGTACTTACAATAGCCAGGGCATGGAACCAAACTAAGTGTCCATCAACAGATGAATGGATGAAGAAGATGTGGCCTATATACAATGGAATATTACTCAGCCATAAAAGAAATGAAACTGAGTTGTTTGTAGTGAGGTGGATGGACCTAGAGTCTGTCATACAGAATGAAGTAAATCAGGAAGAGAAAAACAAATATCGTATGCTAATGCATATATATGGAATCTAAAAAAAAAAATGGTACTGATGAACCTAGTTGCAGAGCAGTAATAAAGAAGTAGACATAGAGAATGGACTTGGGGACATGGGGTGGGAGGGGGAAGCTGGGGCCCAGTGAGAGTAAAATCTACATATATACCCTACCGAACATAAAATAGTTAGCTAGTGGGAAGCAGCAGCATAGAACAGGGAGATCAGCTTGGTGCTTTGAGATGACCTAGAGGAGTGTGATAGGGAGGATGGGTGGGAGGCTAAAGAGGGTGGGGATATGGGGACATGTGTATGCATATAGCTGATTCACTTTGGTGTACAGCAGAAACCAACACAGTACTGTGAAGCAATTATACTCCAATAAAGATCTATTTAAAAAATTTAAAAATGTAATTGTGAATCACTATATTGTACATCTATAACATAGAATATTGTACATCACTATATTTCAATTAAAAAATAAATTTTAAAAAATGCATGAAAAGAATACACAACAAAACATCAAAAGTATCTTGAATGTAGAGTTACTTTGCTTAGATGTTGCTCAGCTTATATGTTTTCCCACGTGGAATATAAAATTTAGTTTTCAAAGATCCAGACAAGTGCACATAAGATGAGGTTTCTTCTATGTATATTTTTATTAACCTAATATTAAAAATCGGTTACCCTGCAAAGTGATGAATTACTTGGGTTTCCTCCAATTGATTTTCTACATTCAGCAAATATATTAATATATATATATATATATATATATATATATATATATATATATATATATATATACACACACAGATCTGATCATGTACCAGTCCTGCCCTCCGTCTACCTTAAATTCCTTTTGTCCAGAATGTTTATTTTAGCTTATAATTATAATATATTTGATTAATGCCTGCCCCCACTGCCACTGGAGTAGGGACTAGGTCCGGTTTTCCTAGGCATAGGGCTTAGTGCAATGTCTGTTCTATAGCAATACTTAATGAATATCAGCTGAAGGAAGAGGGGTCATGAAATTGATGTTGCATGGAACCGGGGTCCTTTCTATCGTGCTGGCCAAAAGGTTCGTTCGGTTTTTTCTGCAAGATGGCTCTAGTAGAACTTAGATGTCTTTAACTTCATTTGAAACAATTTTGTTAGATTGTATGTGACAACTGTCATATCAGCGTGCATTTAAGAAAAGATTTATCAAAATTGGTGAATTTTTGTGTAGCCATTTTCATACTGAAGATGGAAGAAAAAAGCAACATTTTTGATATATTATGCTTTATTATTTCAAGAAAGGTAAAAACGCAACTGAAACACACACACAAAAAAGATTTGTGCAGTGTATGGAAAAGGTGCTGTGACTGACTGAAAATGTCAAAAGTGGTTTGTGAAGTTTTGTGTTGGAGATTTCTTGCTGGATGATTCTCCATGGTCGGGTAGACCAGTTGATGTTGATAGTGATCAAATGGAGGCATTAACTGAGGACAATTAAAGTTATACCATGCGGGAGATAGCCGACATACTCAAAATATCCAAATCAAGGTTTGAAAATCATTTGCACTTGTTTATGTGAATCTATTTGATGGTTGGCTTCCACATAAATTAAGCGAAAAAACCTTCTTGACTGTATTTTCGCATGTGATTCTCTACTTAAACGTAAACGAAAACGTTCTGTTTTTAAGACAAATAGTGACAGGTGTTGAAAAGTGGATACTGTACAACAATGTGGAATGGAAGAGATCGTGGGGCAAGTGAAATGAACCACCACCAACCACACCAAAGGCCAGTCTTCATCCAAAGACGATGGCGTTGTGTACACGGTTGGATTGGAAGGGAGTCCTCTATTATGAGCTCCTTCCTGAAAACCAAATGATTAATTCCAAGTATTGCTCCCAATTAGACCAACTGAAGGCAGCATTTGATGAAAAACATCCAGAATTAGTCAATAGAAAATGCATAATCTTCCATCAGGATAACGCAAGACTGGATGTTTCTTTGATGACCAAGCAAAAACTATTACAGTTTGGCTGGGAAGTTCTGATTCATCTGACATATTCACCAGACATTGCACCTTCGGATTTCCATTTATTTCGGTCTTTACAAAGTTCTTTTAATGGGAAAAAATTCAATTCCCTGGAAGACTGTAAAAGGCACCTGGAACAGTTCTTTGCTCAAAAAGATAAAAAGCTTTAGGAAGATGGAATTATGAAGTTGCCTGAAAAATGGTAGAGGTAGTGGAGCAAAAGGGTGAATATGTTGTTCAATAAAATTCTTGGTGAAAATGAAAAATGTGTCTTTTATTTTTACTTAAAAACCGAAGGCACTTTTTGTCCAACAAAATACATCGTGTCTAATTATGTTCAGTGGGTACGAAGGTCCTGGGATCTTTGATATTTTTTGTTAGCTTTGAAAAGTGCCTCAGTTAACTCCACCCCTCCATCAGTGCCCCCCATCCCCTTGCCTCTTTGGAAGTGAGAGATTGATTGGGAAGTTTTGGGGGCTGCTAAAGTCCATTTAATGTCTGGCTGAAAAAATGCTTTTGTCTTTCTTAGGCACACTGAGATAACTCTTGTATTCATTAATTTGCTCTTCTATCCTCACTCAACAAATATTTAAGAAGTATGTTACAACAAACACTAGAATAAAGAGTAATGAAGGTTTGACTATGTAGCCAAGTCTACTTTTACAGTTGGCAATATGGCAGCAAAAAAGCAAATGTACACTGGCTCACAGACCAAATTTCTTGCTTGAGACTCACTCACCTGAGAGGACTGTGTTACCTTTTCAGAAAGGATGGGTTGAAGAATTAAAGTGCAGTTTAACAGGCTGAGCAGAGATTCTTCCCTCTTTAGGAATATGGAGCCCAAATTGAAAAATAACTCTGCCAACCCTACCCCTTCATCCCGCTGTGGAGAGGGAGAGGAAGAAAGAGAGAGAGAGAATATGAGAGAGAGAGAGAGAGAGAGAATAAGAGAGAGAGAAAATAAAAGAGAGATACAAAGAAAAGCCATTCTGTACCACTGGAGACATTCTTTGAAGGGTCTCTCTCTATTTTTCTTTTTCTTTCTTTTTTTTTTTTCAGAGAATTCCAAAACAATAGGAAACACCCCCGACTCTGAAAGATGCAAAGAAATCTGCTACTGATTCTGTGAGGAAACAAGGATTTATGATAGCTTTTGACATTGAATATAGTCTCTTTGGGCAGTTGGGTCCTGCTTCTTCAAGCATGTCTTCAAGAGGTGGGAATAGGGCCATGAAAAAAGGACAGAATCAGAATCACATGTATTGAGGCTCTGCTCTATCAGTTGCTAGATAAGACCTTGAATAATGTGCTTAGCTTGTCTAAATATTCTAGGCTCTATGTGAATGGGCTAATGTCCTTTATAAATTTATTGTGAGGATTATATGAAACAATTGGCATATCACAGGAGCTTCAACGTGTGCTTTCCATGTTAGTATGTTATTTCTACTCTCCTAAGATTTTTCAAAGTTCAGGTAGAGATACATAATTGATGTGGGGGTCAGTGATAATATCATGAACGAAGATGGAAGTATATTTAGGGTGTACAATTATTCTTGTGTAGGAAATTAGAAGTTTGAGGTCATAACTGAAGTATACATTGCTTCTTCCTCCTGACTGTTGAATCTTTCAGAGACAGTAAAAAGTGAAAGATCTGCTATGTGTATGGTATAAGTGAGTAATAGTTTTCTGATGTATTCTTGGCTTTTAGTTAGGTATGAGGTTAGGGATGAAGTGCAATCCAGAAAGACCAGCTTTCATTCAAGGGTGTGAATGCCAGGAGGTGGGGATCATTGGAGGCCATCTTAGAGGCTGCCTTCCACAGTAACCGAATTCCTACTTCTAACAAGCGCATGAAGATAGTTGGAATTATTACCATTTTCAGGAAGGACCCTGCATTACCACTGCAAATGTAATATTGCTTTGAGCTAATTATAATTTATACTTGCTGAAATGTATGCACTATTTAATGCATTTGTAGACTTGACCTTAAAACTTAACTCTTATGACCTTTTATTTTTTGTGTATTTACTGCCTTTCTACATTGTTAATGGCATTCTGTTTTTATCAGTTCTTTGTTACCACTGCCCCATCCTCCCCTGATAGAAAAGAAATGTAAAAATGTTTCAGAACTGGCATAGGGAATTGGATGCTATATTCAGTTTAGGGCCAAGAATGATAAACTATAGTTGACAACTTGAACCCCAAAGATCATTTCCTCTGAAATACACTTTGAAAATACAAGTAGTCAAGATTAGGATAAAGTTGTTTTTTTTCCCAGTTGTAAAATTTTCTTATTATAATTAGGCAACTTACTGGGACAAGGACATTCAAATTTTCAGTTTCTCTTATAGATAAGATTTAAAGGAGACAATAAAATCAAAGTATATAGCTGGAAGAGAATCTTAGAGATGATTTACTCATTCTCTCACTTTACGGATACAAAAAGTGAATGCCTACAAGCTTCAGGTTCAAACATACCTCAAACACAGTAATGTAAAACCAGACTCATGACCTTCCCTGCAAACATGGTGCATTTCAGTCAACAGTATATGCAAGCCCCAAACCTGTAGGTCCCTGTGGACACTCTCATCCACTATATCCAATTCATCATGAAGTTCTATTCATTTCACTCCTCAACTAAAGTATTTAGTTTTCTCTTTTTTCCATTTACTTTTCTCTTTTCCTACTAAACACGTATCTGGTCTAAATGACCATAAACTACATTCTGGATTCATGTAATGGTCTCTTCCCTGATTATACTCTTGCACCTTTGTAATCCATTCTCCATAGATTAGCACAATAATTCTTTTAAATGCAAATTTGATGCCATCAATTCCATTTCTTTACATTGCTGTTAACTTCAAGACCAAAATTGCTAAGGAGCCCTCCTAGATCCTGCAGGATCTGGCCTCTTCTGTCATATCTGATGATTCTCTCCTCCCTTTACCTAGCCACCTAAAGTTCCTTTTTAAACTACTCTGCTGCTTCAGGGCCTTCCTTTAAAGACTTTCCTCACCTGGACCAGCGTTCTCTGCTCCCTGTGTCCAACCTATTCATATCTTGTGTCAGATATCACTTCCTCTAGGAAGCATTCTTTAACCTTTCTGATGCAGTCAAGTTTCCCCTCTATTCTAATGTCACATTTGTAATTATATTTTAAATTTGTGTAATTATTTGATTACTTCTATTTTCCTCACCAGATTGTGTTAGGAAGACAGAGGAAATGAATGTTTTGTGCACCATATTATTTCACTATTGGGCACAGAATTTGAGATCTAAAAACACTTTTATGAACAATATCTGAATGAATGAGTTGCGTCTTGAACTCAGGTCCCTTAACTCAAGTCCGGTGTGATTTCTACCACATTTTGCTGCCTTTTCCTCTCTTGTTAAATAAATAATTCTATCTTTTAATTGAAAGTGGAAGAAGCATAGGAATTTTAACTTGATAGTGAATCTGAAAATGGGAGGTGAATAATCACTGAAATGAAAAACCAAGGTCAATTGTTCATAATGGAAATGCATAAATAGAAAAACTAAGCACACACAAGACAGTGCTAAAAAATACAGAGGGGTATGGGGCAACAGGTAAAAATTAGGTATTTTAGCATTATCATGATAAAATAAAAGCAGGGACTATATGTGTATGTTATAAGTGGGCCCAGTGTAGAAAGTAAGTTGGAAGGACACAGGAACAGAGAAAAAGCATCTGTCACACTACCATTGCTAGCATACCTGAGAGAGATACGCAAAGCAATGGCTTCTTTTTAAGCTCTAAATGTAATATCCTAGAATATTCACTTTTCTCTAGTTAGTCCTGAAAAATTGTACAAACACTGATCCTATTGATATTTGGTTATGGCATTCTCCTCTACTCTCACCCTCTGGAAAGATTAGCTTAAAGTAAGAAAAAAGAATTTTGATGACCTACTAACCTAGTTAGATGATTAGAGTCAGACTTAGGCCACAAAACGATTCCCTGTGATTCACACTGGGCCTTGAATAAGTATTCTAAAACTTTTGGCAAAAGCTTAAAAAAATTTTTTTGCACAGTATTTTTTCCCAAACAATGAGAAGATCTACCTTGAAAGTTATGACTAAGGTGCTTGGAATTCTGCTGTCTCCTGTGGAGGAAGCAAATAGAAAAGACTGTCAAAAAACCCCTGGAAAGGATGGGCTTTAAGCCTTCTCTCAGGAAATGAGCATGCTGTACATCTCACATGTGGGTAGAGGTATGCATTCTTACTAACATCCTGAGTAGGACTGTGTTATTTTAAAACTGACAAATGAAAGACTTGCCTAGACCATATCTGATTGTGTAATTGTTATTAAGGATGATCACTCTAACAAGAAATTGCTTTTGCACAAGTATTCACAGGTACCAATTCAATATTTTTTGGATTCTATACAGCAGTAAAGTAATAACTATAATTTTAAAAGTACTTATGTTTGGAAAACGGAAAAATTAGTGTCTAGAGAGAAAAGAGGAAAGAAAAAGTAAGATATCTGTATCTTTTTTACTTCATACAAAAATCTTTGCTATTTATATATAGTAGGTGAAAATTTTTCAAATAATGACTTATATGAAAATCTGTTAATTTCTAATGAAAGTGCCGAACTTGGATTTGATCCTGAGCATATAGGCACATCGTGTCTGGTTGTTCAACCCCAAGGAAGAAGAATATATTAAATGAGGAACTGTATTTTTAACTTAAAAAGTCAATAATTGGGGATAGAATTTTCCTTTGCTATTTATTTTATATTACATGAAAACCCTTCAAGAAATAGTTTACTTGTGATATTTGAACAGCGAATATCAGTGGCATTGTCGAAACTTAAGGCAATAATGAAGTTATTTGCATTTTGGAGGCTTTAGTTTCTTAATCCATAAAATAAGGATAATTGTTCATTCCGTGTATATATGCCTATTCTAACCACTTTATATAACAGTATTAAAATAAGCAGCAAAATTAAACTATAAAGGAAAACTAGAGAAGTAGGAAATTAAACACACCCCAAACATATACACACACACAGAAAGTAACTCACTTGCCAGGTCTCCCCACCTTTTTGTTAGAGGAAAAGTAAACACATTTTTGGTTTTCAAAGGTCTATCTTAGAAATGTTACTTTATCAATGACTACATTTATTAAGTAAAAAGAAACAATAATAAACTTCCCGATGCCATGGCTTAATTTGGTTTGGGTTTCATACGTATCTCAATGGAACGTTTTTCTGCCTATAGAGCCGATTTCCTAACGTTCTATGAAGCAGAGTTGGGCATCCTGTGTCCTTACTCCCCCAGCACCAATAAAAGTGTTAAAGCCTGTAGCCTGCAGTAGAGAAACCACAACAGATAAAACAGTAAATGCAACTTTTATAACTGGAAAAGTTTCATGGTGTAAGAAGATAGTACCATTTAAGTAAGATGAGGATTTGATTATTCTAACTATGATTTGTAGTCACTAAATACTAATTTTATGATCTATAAAATAATTGAGAATCCTGAAATGCCTTATTCCAATTTCAAATTATAAATGGAGTATTTATAAAACCATCTACCAAGTTGTTATGCAAAGAGGGCAATATTTTGAAAAGTTATAAAGCCCATGGGGTTTATCAAAGCAAAACAAATTAGAAGCATTCTCACTTTGCTTAGCTCTACAAGGCATAAGCAGATTAACTGGTCTTTCTTTTATTTCTGAGATTTATATCTGATAGCTTGCTCTGAGCAATATGATTATGAGTGGAGAACTAGAGAATTTCTTATTCCTTTTAAATTCACGTTACTAAATCTCAGGGCTGCAGCCATTTGCTAAAATGCTCACAGTTTTAGCACTTAACACCATCCTGCTTTGTGTAGATTAAAAATACATTCGTTGAATATGTGAATGAATAATTGTCAGAAACTGAATACTAGCTTATATGTTAAATTTCCATCCTTGAAAAAATATGCCTTTTTTGTTAAATCTTGACATCTTTCTCTTAGCCTATTTTTTGGAGTTCACAAGAGACACAATATCAGACAATAAGTCAGAATTTAGAAAACATGGTTTCTCTGTTAAAGGAACATAACAAAGTAAAGAGAGTAGATATGTCTTACTTTATGAAAATTAACCTGCCCAGCATGTATTATAGATAAAAAGAACAATGGGGTGGATGAATAAACCAATAAATCAGCTTGTCTGGACTAAATCAGATTTGTAATGGGCATTTTCCAAAGTGGGTGTATTTTTCTGGTTTCCCGTCTGCCTGGTCCTCCTGATTTAGTGATGTGTTGTGGACTCCCTCCATTTGCAATCATTCTGATTCATTTCCTGGCTTTTAAAGTTCTTTCCTGGAATAGTGCCTTCTTGGGCTGCCATCTCAGAAGCAGACCTCTCTTCCTTGTTTGGACTTATTCCAAAATCAACTATGTGCAACTCAGGCTTTTGTGTGAAGACTTGACAAACCAAGGCCCAGATGCATTTACTTTTACCTGTAACAGATAAAATAACCAGACTGAAACAAAATACCTCCTTTGGTCTTTTTTACCTTGGTCTTTTAAACATAAGTTTTTAAATAATTTTATTGGCTTGTAGGAAAAACACAATTGATAGTGTCGACTAAGAGGATCTGTAACAGTGGGAAGGCGTGGGAGGTACATTAATTCAGCATTATGAGGCACTTCTGTGTCCAGTGCACAGTCTCTGATCATACATCCTGGGTCTTCTCCCTGTATCTTCCAGTAAATCCTTAATTGATTCAGAGGATTACTGGATATCTCTATACCTCATTTCCATCCCTTGTATAAATGAGGAAAAATTTATGGTCACTACCGTCTTTTGGAAGATAGCTATTTAAATGTTTTGTTCTCATTTTTTAATCCATCAGTCTGAAGATACACTAACTACTCCTCTAAAACTTTTGATGTTTTAACAATCCATTTGTTGTAGAGTACAAGTAGCAAAAATAATTTTAGCTGTCCTTCGTATCTCAGTCTTCACTAAAACAAGTTAATACTTGACTTCAAGCTGCTAAGCACCTAGAAGGTCTCAGAGGAAAGAGTTAATGATTTTGTTTGCATCTTGTTTTCAGTTGGAATATAGTGGTACAAAAAGTATATTCTCAATTTATGAAAAATATTCATGGTTATCTTTTAGTAGAAAGACTTATTTTAGAATAACTAAAGTTTGATCTATTTATTTGTGCAATACAATTGCATATATTTATTTTTGTGTTAGTGACTGTAGAAGAGCATGCTTGCATCTTATTATTTTTTTTTCCCAGCACATAATGGAAATTTGGAGATGTCCATATGGTTATGACTTCATGTTAATGATTTTTGTGCTTATGTAGGTCTTCCAAGTGAACAGAGAACAATTCTCATTCCAAGACTACTGGTGTTAACCAACTGCTATTCAGATTTGAGGTCTGGGTAAAAAGAGAAGGAGAGAGAATGAGTATAGCACATAATCCAGAATGTGTAACATACTTTTCATATAAGCACTCTGGTACATGGAACTCCTCCAAGCAAAATTATGCCTCATGAATCTGTAAGAACACACTGCAGATTTTAAAAATGATTTCAGTTTCATTTCAAGGGTGGAGTGCCCCACAATAGAGATTATAGTAGGCTAGTGGTAACATGTGCAGTAGATTGGCTCCCTAGCCTGGTTCATTGCTGGAATCTCCTGGTGTGACCCCAGCAATGTTAAAATCAGAAGTTCTAGGATATGTCCTGAGAATTCTATTATTTTAAATTGTCAATATTTTAAAAATCTCTCTAGTATGGGAGTTATCCTTGTAGTGGTCAGAGAGTAGACATGAAGTCAGAGAAACCAGGGTCTAATTTTGCCAAGTCTCACTTTTCTTGTGATTAAATAGAGGGAAATGATACCTGTTCTGTAAAGTGCTGCAATATGAGAGTAAACCATATGCAAAACACTTGCTAAAAAATTTTCTCTCAGAGGATAACCACTATTTTTAAAATTGATAATAAATGTTATAATGCAAGGTGAAGAACTTCAACCAGGAGAACAAGATTTGTTAAGTGGGACTAGAGAAGAGTTCAGAAGCTGAGGGTTAAGAAATAATGTAATAAACAAGAAAAATGGTATATGAGGAAGTGGATGAACAATTCAGAGTGATGACAGAGATGCTGATGTGGGAGGCATGAATAGTGTAGGTCAGAACCATGGAGAAAGTGAGAACCAAGTTGTCAAATATTGTTGAAGGATCATCCTGGAGAGAGAAGCAACCCAGAACTCAGGGAAAAAGTCCCTGAAACCTAAATCAAGAACCAATGCAAAGAGCCTGGACAGCAGACATCAGAACCTTCCACGTGTGAGAATGTGGTATATAGTCCAGCACTAGGTTACTGTTGGTACAGTCTTCCTAGATTTAGGGGCTGGGAGCAGGGAATGGGGAGCACATAATTATGGATCATGGATGAACACAGGAAGTGCTGGGCCATAGTGTGTGAGGTGGTGGTACAATTCTCTCCATTTGCTTTTCTGTGGATATTAAGAAACTGATCAATAGACCAAGGCAGTTGATATTCTTCTCACATTTGAGTAGAATATGAGGAAATAGATGTGTCTTTCATGACAATAATATGACACCGTATTTTTAGTTAGTGTAGAAGATTTTCTCTCAATGTAAAGGTCGAAAAAAATGGGTGGCTTTGGATCTGAGAAAGGCAAAGACTTTCCTTGTGAGGAAAATATAAACTGAGACTTAGAGGTAAAAGTAACAGCATCATTTCAGAGGAGAAAGTGGTCAATCAACAGAGTTACTAGTAGATTGGAAGTGGATGCAATGATTGAAAATAGAACAATTAGAATATTACTGCTACATTTATTTGGGTGTTGCACTTACTGAAATTTTACTCTCTAGTCCAGATCATAAGATAATATTAGATTTTTAAAAGCCAATTTTTATATTATTTTTTCCTATTTGATTTTGGTAAAGACATTTTATTCCTTTGAGGTTCATAAAATTATTCACATGGTTTTAATCTTACTATTTAATTGTGTAAGTACCAGACAGAGCTAGATTAATTTCTTGTTTGAATGTTGTTTACTCAAAATGTTTAACAATGTCATTTGAATACTTTGACTGAGGCATGACCATTTAAAAGCCTTCATAGAATCTAGGAAATTTTAGAGATCTGACTTTCTCTTATGACAAATATATTAAGATGTTACCATTCCACATTAAATATTTATACATAATTAAATAAGTTGTGTTTCAA
This sequence comes from Mesoplodon mirus, assembly GCF_964341445.2. Taxonomy (NCBI): domain Eukaryota; kingdom Metazoa; phylum Chordata; class Mammalia; order Artiodactyla; family Ziphiidae; genus Mesoplodon; species Mesoplodon mirus. Next base: position 149,827,870 of record NC_138977.1, on the reverse strand, counting down.
TGCAGTTGAATAGTTGATATAACGTACAATTTTGTACATAAGTTATTATCAGTTAATAATAATTTCAATTTATAATTTTCTTTTCATATTTTTGAGCCCATAAAAAATTTAGAGTCTTGAAAATCTGACAAGCACAAGATGCAGTGCTTTTAAAGATTTATGGAAAAACAATTGGTCTAGGAGTAAGGAGTATTTTACATATGTAGGATAACCTCTTAGAAAAAGTACATCTTAAGACTCATTACAAAGGAGTAGAGAGAATGTTTGTTGATCCATTAAATATCCCATTTCTCAAAATAATAGGTGTAGTGATTAGTTTGAGGGGTTGATATATTTACATTTATGTGGTTTCTTTCCTGAAGTATCTTGTAAACTACTTAAGGCATAGCTTTCTTTTTAGGCCTCGTTTTATCCTCAGAATCAGTCTAGCAACTTCTACTTAGTAAGAGTTTATAGATTAATTATTCCTTCAAATCTAACCACCTCCTTTATTTACTTTTTTTCCTTTTGCTTTAACATTGTGAGTATAGTTCCTATGTTGGTGCCAGCTTGCAGAAATCATGAAAATGTGTTACCAATAGATTGTGCAATATTTAAGGATTTACTGTGACTTCCTATGTTCTAACCAACAGAAAAATATTTTAACAGGTCAGCATATGGGTCTTTGTATTAAAAATGACCTTCTCAAAGTTTACGTCTTTGCATATTATTGAGTTTAATGCCAGCGCTGAACTAATATATAAGTAGGAAAAAACGTCTGCCATTTCACCGACTTGCTAATAAAATTCTGTTACAAATTAACTGATCCCTTTGTTAAGAATTTTCTAGTATGAAGAAAATTTGTCTTATAAACATAGTAAAATCCAATATGTATAATATTTATGCTAGATCTAATCTCATCTACTTTTCCTTTTCAACTGGCTGTTTAAAAGCAAATGGTGCGGGCTTCCCTGGTGGTGCAGTGGTTGAGAGTTCGCCTGCCGATGCAGGGGACACAGGTTCGTGCCCCGGTCCGGGAAGATCCCACATGCCGCGGAGCGGCTGGGCCCGTGAGCCATGGCCACTGAGCCTGCGCGTCCGGAGCCTGTGCTCCGCAACGGGAGAGGCCACAACAGGAGAAGCCCGCGAAACGCAAAAAAAAAAAAAAAAAAAAAAAATCAAGTGGTGTTGAAAGGCATTGTGCCACATCTAAGCCTGAGATGCCTTAGAGCTATAACTTGGGTGGAGGTGCAAATAGTCAAATAAAAAGATACAGTCGATATAATGGTGGAAGAATGGAATGGGTAAAATGGGAATAAATGTCCTAAATTATTATTAAATAGTGGAATTGACTTTCATTTTGAAGTTAAGTTTGTTTTTCTCTATTTTTTCATATCTTATTTTAAAAGAAAATGATATTACCTGTTAAAATGTCACTAATTTGGAAAAATATAAAAAATATACCACAGATATTATCTCTATATACAAGTAAGGGGAATTAAATTAAAAATGTTATCCTACTATATGACATTTGGGAGAAAGAGAACAATGAAATCATTTAGCAGTTTTTGAATTTGTAAAAACATAATGTGAAAAAAGAAGCCAGCGTATCTAGCCAGCCTATATCATTACAGATTCTTACATGTCTATATTCTTAAGAAAGAAACAAAAACAAATGAAAATTATAGAGGATGACATACACCATCTTAGTCATAGCTTTCCGTATGTTTCCTTAACAAGTTTCGTTACATCTAAATGCTTCTAAATAGGAACAAAACAACTCATTAGATTTTTGCCTGAGCATGTGCAAGAAAGTATTTACTCCTTAGAGAAAAGCAAAGGGAATGATATAAAGAGTGCAAAGAGAAGCAAGGAAAAAGACATCTGTGTGGTCTGATAGAATAACGGGTACAGAGTCCTGTAGAGAGATCCTTATGGATTTGAGAATGTGCTGGAACCCGTGACAAGAACTTAGTCTAAGTAAAATAAAAACATTGCCAAATATAGAGGACCACAGAGTAGGGTCCCAAAGTATATTTGCTGAACCTAATTGGATAGTTTTCAATGTATTTGAATATCTGGTTCATGTTTAAAAATAAAAGCACTGTTGAAAAAATCGGTAGCTGCTGCTCTCCTTCACCAAAGCTGTTACCACGGAAACCACACTCCACTTTTAAACAAGTATGAGTGTTTTGGTCTCACGTACTTAGTGATACTCTTTTGGTCATTTTCAGGACGGTGGTTTTTCTTTCCCAAACATTAAAGCCCAAATCCTGACATAAGAAGCCCTGTGAAGACAAAACAAGTGCTCATCAACTACCCAGGATCAAAACTTTGAATTCTTCCGAGCAGAGGGTAAAGAATTTGGAACTAAGAATTAAAGAATTTTGCTAGAGACTTCCCTGGTGGTCCAGTGGTAAAGAATCCACCTTACAATGCAGGGGACACGGGTTCCATCTCTGGTTAGGGAACTAAGATCCCACATGCCATGGGGCAACTTAGTGCCACAACTACAGAGCCCATGCACCCTGGAGCCTGCACACCACAACTAGAGAGGAGCCTGCACACCACAACGAAGAACCTGTTCACTGCAGTGAAAAGATCCTGCATGCCTCAGTGAAGATCCGGTGTGCCGCAGCCAAGACCCGACGCAGCCAAAAAAAAAAAAAAAAAAAAAAAGAATTAAAGAATTTTGCTAGACCAACAATTTATGTTTGTTTATTTGTGTGTGGGTACTCTGGCTGGCTAAAGGGAGCATTATCTTTAGCTGTAAATTGGAATTTTCTAGGAATAGGCTGGAAAGAGTGAGGATAGGGAAAACAGGTTCACATTAGAACTTTTCTTGGTACTTACTTTGAGAAGAAACTTAATTTCAGAGAAGGCATTCTAGGTTCTCCACTTTTTGTTTAAGGCATCTTAATCAAGGTCTCAAAACCCTTTTTTAAATGAAGATGAAATACCTACCTTTCAGTATAGCTATGAAGATTAAGTAAAATGATGTTTTAAAACAGACTAGTATAATAATTGTGATAATAACACTAATAACAACTGATATGGCTGAATTGTGTCTTCCTCAAAATTCATATTTTGAAGCCCAAATTTTTAGTACCTTAGAATGTGAATCTATTTGGAAGTAGGGCCTTTAAAGGGGTGATTAAGTTAAAATGAAGTCATTAGGGTGGGCCCTAATTCAATCTGACTAGTGTCCTTATAAGAAGAATAAACTTGGACACAACAGACAAACACTATGAATGCTCCAGCACGGAGGAAAGACCATGTGAGGATAGTGAGAGAAGGCGGCCATCTGCAAGCAAAGGAGAGAGGCCTCGGAAGAAACCAAGCCTGCCAACACCTTAATCTTGAACATCTAGCTTCCTGAAATGTGAGAAAATACATTTCTGTTGTTTAAGCCACCCAGTCTGTGGTATTTTGTTACTGCAGCCCTAGAAAACTAATATAATAACAGGGACTGAAAACTTACCATAGTTTTTATAATTAGTACTGCTTCTTGGTACAGTCACTGAATCAAATTAGAGGATGGGTGAGGATGCGAAGGGAGCACTCCTCCACCTTTGCCTTTAACATCCTGGCAGACCAGCTGTAGTTCAGGCAATTAATTGTGTCTTAGTATTGCAAGAACAGAGAGAAACCATCTCTGAGAGTAACTGACAGGGTCTTTCACAGTTTATCTTTGGTGTGTTACTTAGTTCTGGGTGGAATCTACCTAATTATCAAATAAAATCTGCATATTTCATTAAAGTTTTATTCACCATTCTTCCTATGGAAATGTAAATACACAATAATGACTCAGATTTTCCTTTTCTTTCAAATTTTCTTTCTTTCAGATTTTGAGCGTGGAGTGAATGGAAAAGAAAATCCATTCCATATGATGTATTTGTTTACTGTATTCTTGCAAGGCATCCTTCATATTGGTTCAACTTGGAAGATCTACCACTGTTTTCTCTCTAAGTATGACCAGTTTTACTTTCTCAAATTTTAATACAGATTTCTTTATTCTGGTGAATATGGTATGTTTATTCTTTCTTTCTTAGCAAGCAGGAAGAAGTCTGAACCCCAATTAAAAATGCAAATTTATTCTAAGTCCAAAATTGGGGGAACCACTAAATAAGTGGGCAAAAGTATTATGATGCTTTAAGAATGCCATTAAAATTTCTGTTGGTTAAGATTTCTGTACGTGTGTATATATTATATATGCATATATATGTGTATTATCAATTACATATTAAAAATCACCTATACTGTTTGTTTACCTATCCATCTGTCTATTATCTTCTATCAAATCCATTTTAACTTAAGACGTATGTACAGATTAGGTGATGACTAAACCTTAGAAAATTAATTAAAATGATAATTCTTTCTATGAGATTAAACTTATCTCAAGTTATAGATACCAACCCACATGTTAATTTCACTGTTGATCTTTTCCTTTAAAGACCAAGTCTGATTACCATTTGTAAATTATTTTTAAGGCAGTTAATTGATTAATATCTTGGCTCATTTACCTGAGAGAGAAAGCAAAATTGAGAAGGCTCATTCAAAGGCATATTGACTACAAACTGTGGTAATTCTAGAGTTTCTAATAAAAATCAAATATGTAAGGTTTAGTTATACACATTACTAATGCCTTGGGACATCTTAAATTTGCAGTATGTGTACACTAGTTTTTCTGCAATTTAATTGAATAAGGCATACTTTGTAACCTGCTTGTTTTGGTTACTGTTAGTTTCTTCATGACGCTTCTAGTTTTTCTTCCCATGGTCAGTTAGTTTTTTATGTTTGTTAAAAAACATGTTTAATCTCAAAATGACATCCTTTAAACCAAGGAATAGATGTCTTTCATAGACTATCATAGTACTACTAAAATTGTGCTAATTTTGTGTTTTCTTTGCTGTGTATTTTTAAAATAAGCTTTGACAAGCCCTTACATTTATTTTTTCTCTACCCCTGCATATTTGTTATTTTGAAATCAGATACTGTTGCTTTTATACTCGGGTAAGAGAATAATTTTTGCGTGTTAAAGAGCAGGTGAAACATTTAAATATTTTTGTTTTTGCATCGGAATAACTTACTTGGAAAAATAAATCAGTATAAACAAATATTTTAAAATTTTCTAGGGGCTTCCCTGGTGGCGCAGTGGTTGAGAGTCTGCCTGCCGATGCAGGGAACGCGGGTTCGTGCCCCACTCCGGGAAGATCCCACATGCCGTGGAGCGGCTAGGCCCATGAGCCATGGCCGCTGAGCCTGCGCGTCCGGAGCCTGTGCTCCACAACGGGAGAGGCCACAACAGTTAGAGGCCGGTGTACCGCAAAAAAAAAAAAAAAAAAAAAAAAAAAAAAAGATTTTCTAGGTGCTTAATGCATAGTAGAATTGTAGTAGTTTTTGTTGGATGAATAAATGAACAATAATAATTTAAAATGTAAGTACCATAATTTAGAAAAAACTTAAATTTTTAGTTTCTCATTTTTTAAAGGATCATATACGAGGCCTACCACTTTTATAGATGTTTTGACTGGCAGATTCTTTTCTCAAAAAATAGCTCATTTGTAATATCATGAAGGTAGTAGTTTATTGAGAGTAAGCTTTGATAACCTGTCAATAGTAGTTGACTTCCACACTGTGACTTGTACTCACATTCCATTTGAAAACTGATTACCTTCACTGTTATTGAGAATATCTGCCTATAGAACATAAGAATACTAGATTATTCATTCTTGATTTGTTCATTATGAGTCTGGCCATTAGCTAATGACAGTGGCTGTGGTGGTCATATGGGAGGTTTTTTTTTTTTTTTTAGCATCTTTATTGGCATATAATTGCTTTACAATGGTGTGTTAGTTTCTACTTTATAAGAAAATGAATCAGCTATACAAATACATGTATTCCCCTGTCTCTTCCCTCTTGCATCTTCCTCCCTCCCACCCTCCCTATCCCGCCCCTCCAGGCAGTCACAAAGCACCAAGCTGACTCCCTCTGCTATGTGGCTGCTTCCCACTAGCTATCGGTTTTACATTTGGTAGTGTATATATGCACATGTCACTCTCCACTTTGTTCCAGCTTCCCCTTCTCCCTCCCCATGTCCTCAAGTCTATTCTCTGGTAGGTCTGCGTCTTTATTCATATCCTGCCCCTAGGTTCTTCATGACCTTTTGTTTGTTTGTTTGTTTGTTTTAGATTCCATATATATGTGTTAGCATACGGTATTTGTTTTTCTCTTTCTGACTTACTTCACTCTGTATGACAGACTCTAGGTCCATCCACCTCACCCTCACTACAAATAACTCAATTTTGTTTCTTTTTATGGCTGAGTAATATTCCATTGTATATATGTGCCACATCTTCTTTATCCATGCATCTGTCAACGGAAACTTAGGTGGCTTCCATGTCCTGGCTATTGAAAATAGAGCTGCAATGAACATTGTGGTATGTGACTCTTTTTGAATTATGGTTTTCTCAGGGTATATGCCCAGTAGTGGGATTGCTGGGTTGTATGGTAGTTCTATTTTTAGTCTTTTAAGGAATCTCCATACTGTTCTCCATACTGGCTGTATCAATTTACATTCCCACCAACAGTGCAAGAGGGTTCCCTTTTCTCCACACCCTCTCCAGCATTTATTGTTTATAGATATTTTAATGATGGCCATTCTGACTGGTGTGAGATGATATCTCATTGTAGTTTTGATTTGCATTTCTCTAATGATTAATGATGTTGAGCATGCTTTCATGTGTTTTTTGGCAATCTGTATATATTCTTTGGAGAAATGTCTATTTAGGTTTTCTACCCATTTTTGGATTGGGTTTTTTTTTTTTTTTTTTTTGATGTTATGTTGCATGAGCTGCATGTAAATTTTGGAGATTAATCCTTTGTCAGTTGCTTCATTTGCAAATATTTTCTCCCATTCTGAGGGTTGTCTTTTCATCTTGTTTATGGTTTCTTTTGCTGTGCAAAAGCTTTTAAGTTTCATTAGGTCCCATTTTTTTTAATTTTTGTTTTTCTTTCCATTTCTCTAGGAGGTGGGTCAAAAAGGATCTTGCTGTGATTTATGTCATAGAGTGTTCTGCCTATGTTTTCCTCTATGAGTTTTACAGTGTCTGGCCTTACCTTTAGGTCTTTAATGCATTTTGAGTTTATTTTTGTGTATGGTGTTAGGGAGTGTTCTAAATTCATTCTTTTACATGTAGCTGTCCAGTTTTCCCAGAATCACTTATTGAAGGATCTGCCTTTTCTCCATTGTATATTCTTGCCTCCTTTATCAAAAATAAGTTGACCACGTGTGCGTGGGTTTATCTCTGGGCTTTCAATATTGTTCCATTGATCTATATTTCTGTTTTTGCACCAGTATCATACTGTCTTGATTACTTTGTAGTATAGTCTGAAGTCCAGAAGCCTGATTTCTCCAGCTCCATTTTTCTTTCTCAAGATTGATTTGGCTATTTGGGGTTTTTTGTGTTCCCATGTAAACTGTGAAATATTTTGTTCTAGGTCTGTGAAAAATGCCAGGGGTAGTTTGATAGGGATTTCATTGAATCAGTAGGTTGCCTTGGGTAGTATAGTCATTTTCACAATGTTGATTCTTCCAATCCAAGAACATGGTATATCTCTCCATTTTTGTATCATCTTTAATTTCTTTCATCAGTTTCATATAGTTTTCTGCATACAGGTCTTTTGTCTCCTTAGGTAGGTTTATTCCCAGGTATTTTATTCTTTTTGTTGCAGTGGTAAATGGAGTGTTTCCTTAATTTCACTTTCAGATTTTTCATCATTAGTGTATAGGAATGCAAGAGATTTCTGTGCATTAATTTTGTATCCTGCTACTTTACCAAATTCAGTGATTAGCTCTAGTAGTTTTCTGGTAGTATCTTTAGGATTCTCTATGTATAGTATCATATCATCTGCAAACAATGACAGCTTTACTTCTTTTCTGATTTGGATTCCTTTGTTTCTTTTTCTTCTCTGAGTGCTGTGGCTAAATCTTCCAAAACAATGTTGAATAATAGTGGTCAGAGTGGGGAACCTTGTCTTGTTCCTGATCTTATTGGAAATGGTTTCAGTTTTTCACCATTGAGAATGATGTTGGCTATGGGTTTGTCATATATGGCCTTTAGTATGTTGAGATAAGTTCCCTCTATGCCTACTTTCTGCAGGGTTTTTATCATAAATTGGTGTTGAATTTTGTCGAAAGCTTTTTCTGCATCTATTGAGATGATGATATGGTTTTTATTCTTCAATTAGTTAATATGGTGTATCACGTTGAATGATTTGCATATACTGAAGAATCCTTGATTTCTTGGGATAAACCCCACTTGATCATGGTGTGTGATTGTTTTAATGTGCTGTTGGATTCTGTTTGGTAGTATTTTATTGAGGATTTTTGCATCTAAGTTCATCAGTGATATTGGCCTGTAGTTTTCTTTCTTTGTGACATCTTTGTCTGGTTTGGTTATCAGGGTGATGATGGCCTCGTAGAATGAGTTTGGGAGTGGTCCTCCTTCTGCTAAATTTTGGAAGAGTTTGAGAAGGATACGTGTTAACTCTTCTCTAAATGTTTGATAGAATTTGCCTGTGAAGCCATCTGGTCCTGGGCTTTTGTTTGTTGGAAGATTTTTAATAACAGTTTCAACTTCAGTGCTTGTGATTGGTCTGTTTATATTTTCTATTTCTTCCTGGTCCAGTCTTGGAAGGCTGTGCTTTTCCAAGAAATTGTCCATTTCTTCCAGGTTGTCCATTTTATTGGAGTATAGTTGCTTGTAGTAATCTCTCATGATCCTTTGTATTTTTGCAGTGTCAGTTGTTACTTCTCCTTTTTCATTTCTAACTGTTGATTTGAGTCTTCACCCTGTTTTTTCTTGATGAGTCTGGCTAATGGTTTATCAATTTTGCTTATCTTCTCAAAGAACCAGCTTTTAGTTTTATTCATCTTTGCTACTGTTTCCTTCATTTCTTTTTCATTTACTTCAGATCTTTATGATTTCTTTCCTTCTGCTAACTTTGGGGTTTTTTTTGTTCTTCTCTAATTACTTTAGGTGTAAGATTAGGTTGTTTATTTGAGATGTTTCTTGTTTCTTGAGGTAGGATTTTACTGCTGTGAACTTCCATCTTAGAACTGCTTTTGCTGCATCCCATAGGATTTGGGTCGTCGTTAGTTCATTGTCAATTTTTTCTAGGTATTTTTTGATTTCCTCTTTGATTTCTGCACTGTTCTCTTGGTTATTAATTAGTGTATTGTTTAGCCTTCATGTGTTTGTATTTTATACAGATTTTTTTCCTGTAACTGATATCTAGTCTCATAGCGTTGTGGTCGGAAAAGATACTTGATATGATTTCAATTTTCTTATATTTACCAAGGCTTGATTTGTGACCCGAGATATGATCTACCCAGGAGAATGCTCCATGAGTGCTTGAGAAGAAAGTGTATTCTGTTGTTTTTGGATGGAATGCCCTATAAATATCAATTAATTCCATCTTGTTTAATGTATCATTTAAAGCTTGTGTTTCCTTACTCATTTTCATTTTGGATGATATGTCCATTGGTGAAAGTGGGGTGTTAAAGTCCCCTACTATGATTGTGTTACTGTGTATTTCCCCTTTTATTGTTGTTAGCCTTTGCCTTATGTTTTGAGGTGCTCTTATGTAGGGTGCACAAATATTCACAATTTTTATATCTTCTTCTTCGATTGATCCCTTGATCATTATGTAGTGTCCTTCTTTGTCTTTTGTAATAGTCTTTGTTTTAAAGTCTATTTTGTCTGATATGAGAATTGCTACTCCAGCTTTCTTTTGATTTCCATTTGCATGGAATATCTTTTTCCATCCTCTCACTTTCAGTCTGCATGTGTCCCTAGGTCTGAAGTTTGTCTCTTTTAGACAGCATATATATGGGTCTTGTTTTTGTATTCTTCAGCCAGTCTATGTCTTTTGGTTGGAACATTTAATCCATTTACATTTAAGGTAATTATCGATATGTATGTTCCTGTTACATTTTTCTTACTTGTTTTGGGTTTGTTATTGTGGGTCGTTTCCTTCTCTTGTGTTTCCTGCCTAGAGAAGTGTCTTTAGCATTTGTTGTAAAGCTGGTTTGGTGGTGGTGAATTCTTTTAGCTTTTGCTTGTCTCTAAATGTTTTAATTTCTCCATCGAATCTGAATGAGATCCTTGCAGGGTAGAGTAATCTTGGTTTTAGGTTTTTCCCTTTCATCACTTTAAATATGTCCTGCCACTCCCTTCTGGCTTGCAGAGTTTCTGCTGAAAGATCACCTGCTAACCTTATGGGGATTCCCTTGTATGTGATTTGTTGTTTTTCCCTTGTTGCTTTTAATATTTTTTAATGTATTTAATTTTTGGTAGTTTGATTAATATGTGTCTTGACATGTTTCTCCTTGGGTTTATCCTGTATGGGACTCTCTGAGTTTCCTGGACTTGATTAACTATTTTATTTCCCATATTTGGGAAATTTTCAACTAAGGTGTCTTCAAATAGTTTCTCAGCCTCTTTCTTTTTCTCTTCTTCTTCTTCTGGGACCCCTATAATTCGAATGTTAGTGTGTTTAATGTTGTCCCAGAGGTCTCTGAAATTCTTCTCATTCTTCTTTGTATTTCTGCTCTGTGGTAGTTATTTCCACTCTTTTATCTTCCAGGTCACTTATCCATTCTTCTGCCTCAGTTATTCTGCTATTGATTCCTTCCAGAGAATTTTTAATTTCATTTATTCTGTTGTTCATCATTGTTTTTTGCTCTTTAGTTCTTCTAGGTCCTTGTTAAATGTTTCTTGTATTTTCTCCATTCTATTTCCAAGATTTTGGATCATCTTTTCTATCATTATTCTGAATTATTTTTCAGGTAGACCACCTATTTCCTTTTCATTTGTTTGGTCTGGTGGGTTTTTACCTTGCTCCTTCATCTGCTGCGTGTTTCTGTGTCTTCTCATTTTGCTTCACTTTCTGTGTTTGTGGTCTCCTTTTCACAGGCTGCAGGTTTGAAGTTCCCATTGTTTTTGTTGTCTTCCCACCAGTGGCTAAGGTTGGTTCAGTGAGTTCTGTAGGCTTCCTGGTGAAGGGGACTAGTGCCTGTGTTCTTGTGGATGAGGCTGGATCTTGTCTTTCTGGTGGGCATGTCCGTGTGTGGTGTTGTGTTTTGGGGTGTCTGTGATGTTATTATGATTTTAGGCAGCCTCTCTGCTAATGAGTGGGGTTGTGTTCCTGTCTTGCTAGTTGTTTGGCATAGGGTGTCCAGCACTGTAGCTTGCTGGTTGTTGAGTGGAGCTGGGTCTTGGTGTTGAGATGGAGATCTCTGGGAGATTTTCCCCATTTGATATTACATGTAGCTGAGAGGTCTCTGGTGGACCAGTGTCTTGAACTCGGATCTCCCACCTCAGAGGCACAGGCCTGACGCCCGGCCGGAGCACAAGAGCCTGTCATCCACACAGCTCAGAATAAAAGGGCGGAAAAAAAGAATTAAAGAGAGAAAAACTAAAATAAAATAAAGTTATTAAAATAAAAAATAATTATTAAAAATCAAAAAAATTAAGAAATTAATTTAAAAAATAAAGAATGAAAGAAAGAAGAGAACAACCAAAGCAAAAAAGATATCCACCAATGATAACAAGTGCTGAAAAGTATACTAAAAAAAAAAAAAAAAAACAGACAGAGAAAATGACACAGAGAAACATACACATACACACTCACAGAAAGAAAAAAAGGGGGGAAAATATATATATATCTATATATCGTTGCTCCCAACGTCTACCGCCTCAATTTGGGATGATTCGTTTTCTATTCAGGCATTCCACAGATGCAGGGTTCATCAAGTTGACTGTGGAGATTTAATCCGCTGCTCCTGAGGCTGCTGGGAGAAATTTCTCTTTCTCTTCTTTGTTCTCACAGCTCCCGGGGTTTAGCTTTGGATTTAGACCCGCCTCTGTGTGTAGGTCGCCTGAGGGCGTCTGTTCTTCGCTCAGACAGGACGGGGTTAAAGGAGCAGCTGCTTCGGGGGCTCTGGCTCACTCAGGCCAGGGAGAGGGAGGGGCACGGATGTGGGGCGAGCCTGCGGTGGCAGAGGCCGGCGTGACATTGCACCGGCGTGAGGTGCACCATGCGTTCTCCCGGGGAAGTTGTCCCTGGATAACGGGACCCTGGCAGTGGCGGGCTGCACAGGCTCCCCGGAGGGGAGGTGTGGAGAGTGACCTGTGCTCGCCCACAGGCTTCTTGGTGGCGGCAGCAGCAGCCTTAGCATCTCATGCCCATCTCTGGGGCCCGCGCCGGTCTCTGGAGCTCCTTTAAGCAGCGCTCTTAATCCCCTCTCCTCGCGCACCAGGAAACAGAGGCAAGAAAAAGTCTCTTGTCTCTTCGGCAGCTCCAGAATTTTTCCTGGACTCCCTCCCGGCTAGCCGTGGTGCACTAACCCCTTCAAGCTGTGTTCATGCCGCCAGTCCTCTCCCTGCGCTCCGACCGAAGCCAGAGCCTCAGCTCCCAGCCCCACCCACCCCGGCGGCCGAGCATACAAGCCTCTTGGCTGGTGAGTTTTGTTCGGCACCGATCCTCCGTGCGGGAATCTCTCTGCTTTGCCCTCCTCACCCCCATTGCTGCGCTCTCCTCCGCGGCTCCGAAGCTTCCCCCCTCTGCCACCCACAGTCTCCACCAGCGAAGGGGCTTCCTAGTGTGTGGAAACCTTTCCTCCTTCACAACTCCCTCCCACTGGTGCAGGTCCCGTCCCTATTCTTTTGTCTCTGTTTTCTTTTTTCTTTTGCCCTATTCAGGTACATGGGGGAGTTTCTTGCCTTTTGGGAGGTCTGAGGTCTTCTGCCAGCGTTCAGTAGGTGTTCTGTAGGAGTTGTTCCACATGTAGATGTATGTCTGATGTATTTGTGAGGAGGAAGGTGATTCCCACGTCTTATTTTTCCGCCATCTTGAAGCTCCTGAGGGTGTGGTTTTTCTTTCTTCACACCATCCTGAAAAGTTTAGGAGTTGCTTTAAATTTACTCTTTTCTCCTCTTTCCTTCCCTTCTGGATTGTGTGTATGAATATCATTTTATAGCTCCATCATTGTTATAAATATATACAGGAAACATACTTATAGGGAACATTTTGTATTTACATTAATATATTGAAAGTTTTCTGATCCAAGCAATTGTGTCTTATCAACTTATTTTCTCCTACTTATATCCATTATAGGTTTTGGAATCAATATCAGATATTGAATATCTGTCGAATTAATGATTGGCCTGAATATCCTTCTGAGAAGTGTTCCATTATTAGCTGTATGAGGTAATGCTTAATTTGTTTTAAATTATGCTTTCAAGTTTTAAAGCATAATCCTTTAACCCAGTATTTCCAGATTGGTGAACATACCTTATAGATACCATTTATGTGTTTTTAGAAAACCCATAAATGTCTGAATATATCTGGAATTGATCAGATTAAAATTTCTCCATTAAGAGAAATGGGCAAAGACTGAGTGTGGTTGCTGAAAAATAGAGTTGCATATGTAGACTTGAATTTGCAATTTGAGAGATGTGCACCCTGAGGGCAAATTGTGGTATCTGCATTCTATGAACTTACTAAATACTTGAAACAATCAATTGCATGTGTATGAAACAATTCTTAGACTTAGCTGGTATGTGGTTAAACAATCAGAAGAATGACACAGATAGTAAGTGCCTTAAGAGTTCAAACACTATGGTTTGGAGGGGGTGAGAAAAATTTCACTGAAGGAAGTGGGACCTGAGAAAAGTTGTGAAAAATGCTTGGAAGCTGATGCAACATTATATGGTTCAAAGTCCTGCTACCAGCCTGTGCTGGTATCACACTCTCCCTAGCCTTGGGCAGCCGTTGACTCTGTATGGTCTCATTAATCCAAGCCTTGTGGGACATCTATCTAATAAGCCTCCATACCATCAAAGGTAGTATTTTTGTACCAGATTAATAGTTCCTGTTGCTCTTCCTCCAAGAAATGGATCAATGCTATCATATGTCATATCCCTGTTTAGCGCCATCATAACTAAAAATTTGATTTCAAGAGTAGTCATCGTCACAGAAACTCTCATCCTTGTACTGTTCTGTCCAACCCTTAATCTCATCCTCTTACTCTCATCCTATTTCCCTTAGAGCCCCTGTTCTTGATCAGAAAACTACCCTATATGTTCCAACTCTTCTAGAAACATTCTCTTAGAATTTCACCTTAACAAAAATTGCTTGTCCCTTTGTAACTGTTAGCTTTAATGTGGCCCTCTCAAGTAAAAGCTGCTTGTTCTTTCTCACACTGACTAAATGATGTATAAGATAATGAAATAAAAATTCAAATTTTAAGGCAAAACAGGAAAAACTTAAACATAAAATTTTTCTTTGCCCTTTGGACCTCCTCTCTCCGCTCCAGTGTGCATTGTGCAACTGCATTATGTGTTAACTAGACCTCCCAGTGGCAGAAGTACCTGCTCAACCATAAAGATCAATTTTTCTCCTTTTGCTGCCGGCCATATAACTCCTTAGAATATAACATTCCTCTCTAAATCCTGTAAGGGTTCACAATGACCCACCACTCACCTTGTACGTGCAGATATCTTTGGTCAACTTTATGGATAGTGCTAATAAATCATTTCCTTTAAAGATAGTGACTGGTGCAGAGCAGACTGGTCAGAAGACCTGGGGAGATACTGTGCTGCACCTAGTGGAAGTTCTTAGCTTAAATACTTATGACCTTATTAATGTTATAGCTGTATTACTTGTACTCTGCCTATTTTACAAGATTATTGTTTCTTGCATTACTAAATGTATGTTGGACCTTCAGATAAAATTAATGATGATTAGGTGACTTGAAATGATTGACCAAATATATAGTGCTATAAGATCAATCAGTCACGAAATGCCTCCCAAACGTTTGTTGAAATTAAGACTGAAAAGGGAAGGGATTGTAAAATAAAGAATGTTGCCAACCATCCGGTTCTACAAGAATCAAGCCATTAACTACTATAGTCACTGACGTATGATACACCCTGAAAGGAATTCAGGGTGAGGTCAGAATGAGGCACTTTGTGCTCTGGGAAAACTTGCAGAACTGGCCCTCAGATAGTTAGAAATTTTTAGGAAAACATTTTATGAACCCAGTTTCTTGCATCTTCCCATACTTAGAAAAGCACTAAAACCATTAACTAAGATGTCTGTTCTTCATGACTAGCAGCAACCATCTACTGAGATGTGTGCTTGACTGCACATACCCCTTTTGCCAAAATCACGTACATAACTAGCTTCCTCCCGTTACCTCATCAAAACAGTTCTCAGAGCTCTCTGAGAGATTGTCTCCCAGGTTATAATCCTCAGGTTGGCTTGAATAAAAATTTCCATTTCTTTCTCAGATTGACTGTTGATTAATTTTTCATTGACAAAGAGGTTGGGTTGGTGTTTTCTTTGATTTTTATTTCCCCTACTAGCTCTTCATTCTTCTCCCTCCTGCAAATGTCTACTACTACTCTTGAGCTTCATGCCACCAAATTATATCCCTCTTCCATATTTTTTGTCACTGTTGTCTATTTACCTACTTATTAAAGCCCTTTTATTTAAGAATATAGATTCCTAAATTCTGTGTATTTCTTTGTGACTTCAGAACCACATAAATAAATCGTCCAAAATGATGGCTTTTTGGTGCTTTGGTCTTCTCATCTTCAAATTTCTTTTTATTTCTCCTGTCCAGCCATTTTCATACTGTTTTTTTTCAGAAAATATACCACTTCTGAAATCTTGGTTTTCAATAACCCATTCACCCATAACCACTATCTACTTTTCTGGAACATTTATTCAAATATGTCTACTGTCAAAATTTTTCAAGTACATCAAGACTGTAATCCCTACTCACATTTTTTTGGTGGTCCACTCCAAGGTTCATTTTTTTCTCCTAATCATCCTACTTTCTGTCTTTATTCTAATTACTTTGTTGCAATTTTCTTCAATTCCTTCTGCCTCTGTTCTTCCATTTCATTTACCTTGCAAAATGCTGCCATTTGCTTTTGTGATGAACTTCAGTTGAGAATATTTGTTAGAGAAAGATCACATGGCTCTGTGATTTAAAATATTAAACTTCCACTCAATACTATTCATTGACTGCCATTTTCTTCTAATGGGATCATGTTTCCACTTTCAAGATAAAACTTCCCTCTCCAAACCACCTATAACTTCTCCTTCACTGTTACTCTCAAGGGATCATTGTGCTGTTTTATTTCTTACCCTTTCATTTTCACTGAAACCCATGGTTACAGGATTTCCAGGCCCACCATTCTGTGCCCAACATTCCACTGAAATCTTAGCTGGATCAACAGTAACCTTCCACTGTCTACATCTTGCTCAATTTCCCATAGATGGATAATTTCTTTTTTTTTCCCCCTCACCTTTCTCCTTTGGCTTCTGCTTCACGACCTATTGATTTTCTTTAACTTAATGGCACCTTGTTTTTTTTTCCTCTGCTGGCTACTCCTCCTCTATTAGACCTTTAAATGGCCCAGGTTTCCTAATTCTGGGTCCTAGATCTTCTTTGTGTCTTCAACATACTTTTTCTAAGTGATCTCATCATTTGACATAGATATGAATTCAGTATTTATTCTGATGACTTTCAAATGTTTATATTTATCTCTGAGCTCTTGACTTGTATTTCAAACTGCTTACCTGCCATCACAATTGGATGCTTCACATACCTCTCAAGTATATCCTATTAGGAAGCAGAAACTCATGATCTTCCATTCTAAATCTTAAACTCCTCTCTTTCTTTGACACCTTAGCAAATAACATCAAAATCCATCTAGTTGTCTCTTCTAGAAGCAAAAGAGTAATTTGTTCTTTCTTTCTTTTTCTTTCTTTTTCTTGCTATACCAATCTATCAGTAAATTCTGTTGATTGTATCCCCAAATTATTCTCCAAATCTGTCTACTTCTCTTCATCTCCACTTACCTATCTCAGTTCAGATCACTATACTTTTTTTTGCCTTAAATATAGCTTACTAACTTTTTTTTATGTCTATTATTGTTCCCTTCAAATCATTCCCTACAAAGAAGAAAGCATGATTTTTAATTAAATCTAATCAGGCCATTCCTGTGCTTAACACCCATCAATGACTTCTAATTATACTTAGAATATAAAGCAGACTTCTTTCCATGACCTACAGAATCACACATGCTCTGGTTCCTGCCTACTCTTCAAATCCATTGCAAGCCACTCTCCTAACAGTTCACTATGTTATTGACACTCCAGTCTTTTAAAAATTTAATGAGCCCATCGAGGTTTTTCCCATCCAGACGTATTTGTAATCCTTGTTGCATCAGTATGAAAATCTTTCTGTAGGATTCAATTTCAATGCCATAAAAATTACATCTTTGTCTTCCTCATTCCTTATTGATTTCCCAGCACCTAGAATGGTGCCTGTCACACAGTACGTGTTCAATAAGCATTTACTGAATTAAATACATGAATACATTTCATCCCTAAGGTTTTAGCTGAAATTTCCACTCCTCAGATGGGCCTTTGTTAAATACTGTTTCTGAGGTAGCTCCTACTCCAGATTAAATTACATTTCATCCGCCCCTTACCATTGTCATAGTATCCCATAACATTTTAATTTTCTTCCTAGCAGTTTTTATAATCTGCAATTATCTTGCTTATTTATTTACTTGCTCGATTATTATCTGTGTTCTCTAGTAGAATACAAAATCAGTGAGGGCATCTTCTGGCTTGTGTATCACTGAAACGTCAGTGCCAAGCACAGTATCTGTGCACAATAAACCTGTACAACCCCCCCTCCCAGGAAATATTATGAAACAAATTAAAAAATAAGGAAACAAACAAGATCAATATGAAAAGATTTCTGAGGAAAAGATGAGGGAAGATGAAGGCAGACTATGATAAACACAGTTTAGTGAAAATAAATATAAATAATCTGTTGTTTACCCCATTAAGATTACTTATAAAAATGCCAAATTGCACAGGTTCTTTTATTACTCATCTGGAGAGAACAATTTGTTCTTCCCCTTTATTTTTCCTCCTTTTTCTGAGCCAATTTCTTATCCGTGATAAATGTTCTCCCAACCCCTAGTCATGCTGGTTGAAATTTTTTTTTCCAGTCTTTGACGTGGAAATTTTTCAGTGGCTTTGGAAATTTAAATAGATTAGTCAGACTTTTTTTTTTTTCTCTGCTAAACCAGGAATGTATTCCTCCTCTGATAGGATTTTATCTAGATGTTTAGTAATCCTGCCTTTTATGCATGCCTGAACTTAACTCATAGCTGTCCCTATGCTGTTTTATGGTTGTCTATCTTTTCTACAAAAAAATATTGTCTACCATGGTTTTGAATTTTTAATTTAAGATATCCGTTCATTGAAAAGTGCACAAAATATGAATATAGAGATCAATGATTAGCCACCTTTCAGATCAAGAAATTAAAAATTACCAGCACCACAAAAGACCTATTTTTAATGCACTCCCAATTTCTATAATTTCCCTCCTCCACTAGTTTGGTTTGATTTAAAATTCACACAAATAGAATCGTAAAATATGTATTTTTTTTTATACGTGGCATCTTTCTTGCAACATTATGTCTCAAAGATTCATTCATGTTGTTATGAGTAGCAGTATTTCATTCTTTGTCATTGCGGTTTTTTGTTACACTGGACAAGGTTATCACAATTTATCTATCCATTTCATTATTGATAGCAATTGGGGTTGTTTCCAGTTTTTGGCTCTTATGAATAATGCTGAAAATTCTTCTACATGCCTCTTGAGATACATGTGCAAGCATTTCTTTGGGGAACGTCCTGGTAATGGAATTGCTATCTTATAGGGTATGTATATGTTCAGTTTTAGAAGATACTGCTTAATAGATTTCCAAATTCTTTGTATTGATTTAACATTAACCAACAGAATATGAGAATTCCATTGTTTCATGTTCTTGCATCTCTTGATACAGAAAGTCCTTTTGATTTTAGCCATTCTAGTGGGTATGCAGTAGTATTTTATTGTGCTATAATTTTCCGGGTGACTAGTTCTGTTCCACACTTTTTCATAGATTTATTGGTCATTTGGATATGTCTCTTGCCCATTTTTCTTTTAGGTTGTGTGTTTTTTCCCTATTGATTTTTTTTTTTTTTCGGCACGCGGGCCTCTCACTGTTGTGGCCTCTCCCATTGTGGAGTGCGCAGGCTCAGCAGCCATGGATCACGGGCCCAGCCACTCCGCGGCATGTGGGATCTTCCTGGACCGGGGTACGAACCCGTGTCCCCTGCATCGGCAGGTGGACTCTCAACCACTGCGCCACCAGGGAAGCCCTCCATATTGATTTTTGTATGTATGTTTTATTTATCCTGCATATAAGCTCCTTCTCAGTCATATGTGTAGCAATATTTTGCTCATTTTTTTGACTTGTTTTTTTTAACTTTCTTAATGCCATCTTTTGATGAACACAATTGCTACATATTAAAGTGGTTTAAATGATCATAACTCCCCCTTATTGTTAGAAATTTTTGCTTCTTTTGTAAGAAATGAGCTACCTAACTCAAGGTTGTGAATACATGATTTTGTATTATCTTATCAAACTGTATTGCTCTCCTTTTCATATCTAGGTCTACTCTCTATCTGGAATTGTCTTTGTTTGTGAGATATGGGTAACATTCATTTTCTTCTATGTGGGTATACAATTAAACCAACACCATTTATGGTAAAGCCCATCCTTTATTCACTGTGTTTTAGGGCTACCTTGCCATAAATCAAGTGAGTATACTTATGGACTCTCTGTTCCATTACACTGGTCTATTTTTCTATCCTTATGCCAACAAAACACTGCCTTAATTATTGCAGCTTTATAATGTCTTGATTTCAGTAAAACAAATCCCACCTTATTTTTCTTCAAGAGTGCTTTTGCTATTCTTTTTTTTTTAAAGACTATTTTTTTTAGAGCAGTTTTAGGTTTACAATAAAATTGAGAGGAAAATACTAAGATTTTTCATATATTCCCTGCCTCCACACATGCATTTTCAACATCACTCACCAGAGAGGTACATTTTTTACTAAGAATGAACTTACAGTGACTCATCATAATCATCCAAAGTCCATTGTTTACCTTAGGGTTCACTTTTGGTGTTGTACATTCCATGGATTTGGGCAAATGCATAATGACATATATTTATCATTATAATGTCATACAAAGTATTTTCACTGCCTTAAAATTTCTCCATTTTCTGCTTATTCACCTCTTCTTTCCCTTTTTCACCCTTGGCAACAACTGATCTTTTTATTGTCTCCACAGTTTTGCTTTTCAAGAATGTAATATCGTTGAAATCATACAGTACGTAGCTTTCTCAGATTGGCTCCTTTCACTTAGTAATATGCATTTAACATTCTTCCATGGTTTTTCATGGCTTGACAGCTTATTACTTTTTAACACTGAACAGTATTCTACTATCTGAATATACCACAGTTTATTCACTCACCTATTGAAGGACAATCTTGGTTGCTTTCAAGTTTTGTCAATTGTGAATAAAGCTGCTATAAATAGCCATGTGCAAGTTTTGGTGTTTTTCATTCCTTTCAGTAAATACCAAGGAGAATGATCACTGGATTGTATGAAAAGAGTATGTTTAGTTTTGTAAGAAACCATCAAACTGTCTTCCAAAATGGCTGTACCATTTTGCAATCCCACCAGCAATGCACGGAGAGAGTTCCTGTTGTTCTGCGTCCTCACCAGCATTTGGTGTTGTCTGTGTTCTGGATTTTGGCCATTTTAATTGATGTATAGTGATATCTTATCACTGTTTTAATTTGCATTTTCCTAATGACATGTGATGTGGAGCATCTTTTCATATGCTTATTTGCCATCTGTATATCTTCCTTGATGAGGTGACTGTTAAGGTCTTTGGCCCATTTTTTACTTGGGCTGTTTGACCTTTGGCTGTTCTTAGCCCTTTGTGTTTTCTTATAAATTTTAGAATCAGTTTGTCTAGCTCCACAAAAAAAACAAAAACAAGGAACCTGTTGAGATTCTGACTGGGATTGCATTGACTTTATAAATCAATTTGGGGAAGTTAACTTCTTTATAACATTGACTCCTCCAGTATATAATCACAACATTTCTTTTCATTTTTATAGCTCTTTTAAAATTTAAATATAAGATTTATAATTTTCTATGTAGAAATGTTGCACATATTTTGTACATTTATTTTGAGTATTGATATTATTTGGTGCTATGTAAAGAGCATCTTTGTACATATTTTTTAAATTATGTAGTTGTTTCTATTTAAAAGTAAATACAACTATTTCCTGATGGCTAAAACATCTCTTTTTGAAAATATAATGGTAGGCAACTGAGGAACTATGTAGAGAATAAAGGTAATGCTGAATATTTAAAGGTAAAATTCACATAGTTTTTGATGTTACTTGTGAATCATTCATTCAAACCTTGATGAATACCTCCCATTTACCAGATACCATGAGATTCATGAGGGACATAAAATGGTCCCAAATACAATGTAACAGTTCTGTAAAAGAGGCACGTATAGTACTGTATACATACCTCTTTTACAGAATATATATTTTATATATATATTTATATATACGTATATATAAATATATATTTTATATATATTTGATCTTCTCTCTCTATATATATACTCTCTCAGTACATATATACACATTATGACATATATATATATATATATATTTTTTCTTTTTTCATGTGTATCATCTAATTTAATCCCTTTGACAGTCTTGTGAATTTAGTTTTATTAATTCTTGTGGCTGGAATGGGAACTCATACAGGATAGATAATCTCTCTTTAGGTCCCAGAAGTTATAATTATGGGGCTGGTACTCAAACTCAGGTCCTGGTCTCTGAGGGAGGAGCCCATTCCCCTGTATCATAAACTTTCCTTGGCACTGAAGTCCCACCAGTCTATAAGGTGCAGGGTTCCCAGTGGAAACATTCTGATAAATAGAGGTCAATGATGAAATCAGCATGCATTCCCCTGGAATGTAAACTCCATGAGAGCATGTGCATAGTAGATGACATGGCAAGGGAATGGCCTGCACAAATGAAATGATTACAGGCATCTCTTTGATCTTTAATGGTAAGTTTAGTTTTCTAAGTTGTTTTTCTCCAGCTTGCAAGCTAGGATCTGAGTCACACCACAATAAAGCAGTTGAAAGTACATTTTAGCTCAGACTTAAAGATCCTGAAAATAAACATAACAATTTTGAAAGCAAACAGTGAATCATTTTTAGATATCACTTTATTCAATTCATTTGCTGTTAACTCCTTGTCATATACAATTAACTGGCTCATCAATTCACCTTCTGACCCTCAATAAATTTGAGAAACTTATAAAAATATGTAATTCTCATTTGAAAGGTATATTGGGCTGTATCCTCATGCCTATATCACTAGTACTTTGTCAAAACCTTGGGAGTGTGAGTTATCTGTTTCAAATCAATGGAGTAATTTTAGATATAATTTACTTAATTTCTTCTGTTAGTTACATATAACTTGACAACAGTAATTGTAAATTTAATTCAGAATTTTTTTTTTTTTCGGTATGCGGGCCTCTCACTGTTGTGGCCTCTCGCATTGCGGAGCACAGGCTCTGGACGTGCAGGCTCAGCGGCCATGGCTCACGGGCCTAGCCACTCTGCGGCATGTGGAATCTTCCCAGACTGGGGCACGAACCCATGTCCCCTGCATCGGCAGGCGGACTCTCAACCACTGCGCCACCAGGGAAGCCCAGAATTTTAATTTAATTTACAAATGTGTTACAGAATCATAGAAATGGAATATTTTTCATATGTAAATATGAATTTTCTAGGTTTTCTATTCTGTTTTAGAGGGCTGTTTATTTCTGCTCCAGTAATACAAAACTGCCCTAATCATTATAACTTTCTGCATTTTTAAGAACTGAGGTAAAGTTAACATAACATAAAATTAATAATTTTAAGATATACAAATTAGCCATATTTAGTACATTCACTATATTGTGTAATCACAATCTCTATCTAACTCCAAAACATTTTCGTCACTCCAAAAGAAAATCCCATACCCATTAATAGGTCATTCCCCAGGTCCCCTATCTCCAGACCCTGGAACCATTAATTTGCTTTCTGCCTCTATGGATTTACCTATTCTGTATATTTCATATACATGGAGTCATATAATAGGTGACCTTTGTGTCTGGCTTCTTTCACTTAACACATTGTTTTCAAGGTTCATCCATATTGTAGCATATGTCAATACTTCATTCCTTCTTATGGTTGAATAATATTCACTGTATGGCTGTACCACATTTGTTTATTCATTCATCAGTTGATGAACACTTGGATTGTTTCCACCATTTGGCTACTGTGAAGTGCTGCAATAAATAAAATATTCTTTAAAGGTTACTTATTTTTTCTCTCTCACCCACTGCACCATTACCAACACTTGGTCATATATACACAATATGAGTCTGATGACAGTACCTCATAAAAGAAGCTATTCCAATATTAGCAGTAATTGTTGGATAATTTCTATATCTAGCCAAAAATTTTTGTTATCTAATTCCATTAAAATCACTTTAAAATGTATATGCCTATAAATCACTGAAAGGAGAAACTGAAAAAAACATGCTTAGGATAATGCTTAGAAGAAATTGAAAAAAACATGCTTAGCTGCATATGATCATATTTTAAAAAAACAATCAATTTATCTAATATTTTTTAATTAACTAAAAAATGCTTTAACTCCTTTTTACTTTAATGGGAAATCCTTAATTTATGCAGCTCTATGAACCTTGATTTCATTCACTTGGTAATTCCTAGAAATTTCTCCTCCTCAGACTATTCCCTGCATTCACAGGGATTTTTTTTTTTATTTTTGACATTTTGCAAGAATTTTTGAAAGCTATCTTTTTACTTAGAGCTGAAAATTCTGAAGTATTCCCTTGAGGATTCAAATTTTGTTTTTGTGGAAAAAGAGGGGACCAGGAGGAAGAAACCAATTCTAATAGTATTGCAGAAAGGCTACTGTTTAATGCTCCTCTTCTCTAAAAATAAATGCAAACCCCAAAACTAGCATTTTTTTTGCACTTTAACCTTGAATGCATCACATCCTATCAGTCACTCATTGACGTTATTTGTCATCCTAGAACATTTCATAGTATCACTTATGTCTGAGCCACTTCCCCTAATAAGAGTTTTAGATGGATATGGATATGTAATAAATCGAAGTTTTACTCTCAGGTGAATTTACATTTTCTTGGCTATAGATAAGCAGTAACTGAAGTGAAAACCTGTCTCTTCTTACCCCCTTTGGATGTAATGCCCCTGCAAGTGTCTCTTTGCCACCTCTGTGCTATTGATGGTGTCATTAGCTCAGTCTCAATAGGGACAAAGCATTTTATACATGGAACAGAAATGCTTTTATACTGCTAGATGAGTTTTCTGGGATTTCAAACACTGCCAGTTTTATTAAAGATGGATGCCTACACAGTGTAGGAACATTAATTGAAGTTTATTCATTGTGAGAAGTTTGGTTTTTAAAAAATACCTTTGTTTTCTGTTTACTAGACTTCATTACGAAGGTTTTTTGCTTTATCTTCATTATTTTTCTAGGCTTGTCTATATTTGCACTTTGGCCAAAGCAAAAGATGAGTTCCAAGTGGTAAGCAAACATCCAATAGTCTGGACTAAAATTATTCGCAAGATAGCCTTTTGGAAAGTAGTCCTTCTATTATAGACTGTTTGAGTACCCCAAACTCATGTTGAAACCCTACCCTCCCTCCTCATGTCATGGTATTAGGAGGTAAGGCTGTTGGGAGACAGTTAGGATTAGATGAGGCCATGAGGATAGAGCCCTCATGAATGGGATTAGCGCACTTATAAGAGTCACGAAAGAGCTTGCTTCCCTTCTCTGCTCTCTGCCATGTGAGAATGCAAGGATAAGTTGGCTATCAACAACCCAGAAGATGGCTCTCACCAGAACCTGACCATGCTGGCTCCCTGGTCTCAGACTTTCAGCCTCCAGAACTGAGAAGAAATAAACTTCTGTTGTTTATAAGCCACCCAGCATATAGCACATTTGTCATAGCAGCCTGAATGGACTAAGACTTTGCTTTCCACTTAGAGTATCTTATTTTATGACTGTTGTTGCTAAAACAAAAAGAATGTTCTTAATAAGCCATTCAGTGCATTTAAAGGGCAGTGTTATTTATCTATTTTTTCTCATGTTTGAAATTTTCTTATGTCTTCTTTGGTCAACATAAATCAGGTCAGTGTTCTGTGGCCTGGGTGTAGACATGATACACACCTCCTGTGGTACACACAGGATAAGGGTCTGTACATGATGCAGGATTCTAGAAAGGGGTAGGTTGCTACAGATGTAAAATGAGATGAAGTGACTTGCCTGAGGTCAGGAGTACACCCAACGTCAATACTGGCAGAAGCAAAGTATCTACAGATCCAAAGGAATGTTTTTTCACACAGTATTTTTGATGTAAAGGTGTAAAGAATTGCACAGGGGATGGCAGGGGCAGATGACATCAATCTTGATATGATTCTCCACTTACATGACAGTTGACTCCACCAAGAAATAAAGAGTGGTACTTGTTTTCCTATTAAAAAATGCATAAACTGCAACTGTTTAAATAGTCTAGTTTTTTCTTATAATCAAGTTCCTCTGTCTAATAATTGTAGAAAAGAAAGCTGAAGATGTACAGTAACTTTTATAAAATAAGCAGTGATAACAATTTGATAAATGCATTTTGGATTTCATTTAAGCATTACTCCGTTAGATAATATATAACAACAAGAAGAGTAGAATAAACCATCTGGGTTGAAAACTGTAGGAGAAATAGACTTAGTTGGAAGCTTGTACATTAAATGAAAATATTGTACTAGAAGAGTTTGATTTTTGCATGCATGGTGGCAGGCAATTAATTTCTTGGCTGTGTTAACTCATGTTTTTTAATTCAAAGCTAAACATCTGGCATTTGAAAGAATGCTTAAGAATGCAACTTATAGATAAGCCTATTTAGAATACAGTAAACTGAAGGCATCGGGTAAGTAGAGTTATGAAAAAATCTATGCTTGTAAACACCATGACTTCTTTCCCTGCCCTCAACTCTCTTCCCACCCCTAATGCATCTCTTAGGGGACTTCTTTTTCAAGCAATCATTTAATGAGGGGTTACTATGTGCCAGGCATTATACTAGGTGATTTACACAGATTATTACGTTTAATTCTCAAAACAACCTTGTGAGCGAAGGTTAACTGGAACTGCTGTGAAACCTTTTTTGATGTGGAACTCACTCTGAATTGACAACTGAAACCTGGCATATTTTGTTCCAGAATCCAAAAAGACCCACCAAGCATTGTGTCTCTTTCTCTGTGGTAAGTGAGAGGGTATATCAAGTTTCTCTCACTTTCTAAGTGATATCCTGACATTTCCTAGACATGGACCTCTGAAACTTCTCCAGTTTATCTTCCACCCTCTGATGTGCATGGGTCTTATTAAGGCATCTAGGGTTCTTCATTCCTGATCCTAAGCTGCATTTAATATAACACTGTCAATATAATAAACAATCCAGCATGACATTCTATGGCATATAAAGACTATAGGGACTCTATGATGAGAGAGGGCCTGAGGCAAAATGGTAAAGATACACTTTGTCTCGGAGAAGCTGAGTACTTCTGATTATATTTTTAGATTTTTTAAAAATGTGTTAAGCCAATAGTTTTATTCTAGTACTGGGGGCTATAGAGATGTTTCCTTATATGGAACTGCAGATTAAGTTTGTGATAAGGCTCAGTCATTTTCCAAGACTTATCAAGCTTTGCACCAGCCAAATAGGCTGTTAAAGTGGACATATGGTATGAATCAATTCTCCTGCATTTAAAACATCTTTTGTTATGGACTTAGTGTTTTCAGTTTACCCAGGCAGTGGTATCACTTTTAGATTGCTGTATTTTGAGGAGGATGGGGAAGAAAGGTTGAGGGGAGGGGAAGTTTACTGAAAGCAGAGAGACTATCTATATGGAGAGGGCCACTGGACAGAAGCTGTGACATTCAGAGGAAATGGAGCCAACTCCCGGCCTCCAGCAAGGAGGGACCTAGGAAAAAACACAAATGCCCTGAACTCATCCTTCTCTACCCTCCCAAATGTGCTGATGCCTCCTATTGGCCAAACCAACCAGAAGCCAGAGGGGGCTGCAGCTATCAGTGCATGCCACAGAGATCAGCCTCTGGGAGAACAAGCAGAATAAATAAGGATGAGAGTATGATGGGTGGGAATACCGATTACTGAAAATAGCCAAATACAGGCTTTTCACAATTTAAATACATTGCTGCTAGTTGTGAGAGGGAAATGAACAAAGCTGTAAAATTATGAAGTTTACAGCATCTTACACATTTCTTTCAAGCATGCATCTTGGTCTACATTTTACTGATTCTGTTCTTGCATGTCACTGGAAGCTCAGTTAACTTCTGTGCCCAGTTCTGAATTCCTGTACTTGTGATCACCCCTTCCATCCTTCTTTGTTTAAAGCTGGTCATTTGAACCACTTCCTACAGAACGGCTACATTTTCAAGCATTTAGATCTGAAGATGCAAAATAAGTAAATTAAAAAAAAAATGCTTTGATTTCCAGGATCTTATTGGCTGGATAAACATCATTCCACCGAAGCTCTTCTCCATTTAAAATCTGCTCATATCTGTGTCTTTTCTCTCAGGGATTGACTAAGGATTATTTCTGTTCTCTCCTTTGGCTGGATGAAAGTATTTGGGGATGACACTTGCAAGTACCTTATGCCTCTCCTAGCTATTTCTTAAAATAACTATATTTGCTTGTTATTATTTTCTGTGTCATGTAATCAAATATTTACCTTCTCCATAGCAGCAATAACTGTTCTTAAAGCCATTTACTTGCTTCTACAATAGAGTTCTTTTGACTAATTCTTTTTTTTTTAATGTCCAAAAATGTGCGTTTTACATTACATGTTGGAGGGGGCTGGTGCCAACCAAGTGGCTGTGGAATGGAGAAGATTTTGTTGTGTTTTGTTCAATCTTGTGTTTCTGAGTTGGGTTTTGAGCTCGTAGATTGTGAAATACCAAAATCATATATGTGGAATCTAATGTACAATTATTTCTAAATCATAAATAAGCTGTAAGTAGGAAATTGAGATTCCAAGTATTTTAAGACACAACAGAGCAATACCTCTTTAATTTTCCACTTCAAAGAAAGTCCCTCACCAATCAAATGTTGTTTGCCTCACATTGAATTCTAAATAATGCAGGGGAATTGACATTCCAGAAGAAAGATACTCCTAAGACTGACAAGAATCCTCATTCCTTTCTGAATTTATATAGGCTAGAGTTTGAGTTTAACAACTATAGGAAAATTTAAAGGGAATAGTTTAAAACTTAGAACATGTATTTTCTCTTACATTGGTTAAAGGACTTTGGACTACAAAAAAAAAAGAAAAAAGAAAAAAGAATGAAATCACCCATGATAAAACATCAGGCTGAGTTTTGCTGTTTCTTTATATTTTAAGTATTCCAGCTTTCCTAATTTGAATGAGTAATATTTAAGTGGGATAATTGTTACTGTTCATAATGCTTATCTTTCAAAAGAGAACATTGCATTGTTTGTGGAACCTTAGTACTGTGGGAAATTATTGTTTTTCATTCAATTTACTTGCTCAAACTTTTTGGTGAACATTGCATACCCTAGCAGAAATTGTGTGGTTTAGAAAGTAGATATTCTAGCTCTCAGTGACTCAAACTCTCTACTCAACCAAACCCAGGGTGAAAAAGTCTGTTGGAACACAGAACTCCTTGTCCAGTAAGTGCACCCCTTAAAGAAAGGAATTTGGGCAGAGTCTGGTAGAAGCATAAATAAAACACAGAGTTTAGTTATATCAGGATGGGCTCCCACAGGAATTAAATGCTTGCTTATCCCCCAGGGGAAACTACAACTATTAAAGACAAAATTTAGGGCTGTTTTTAAGTGAAGAAGAATATTCTTGTTTGATTTTATTACATGCAGATTTTGCTTTTACAAAATGTGGAACAGATGGAAAAATTCAATTACCATCGTAGCAGTTTTTGCATATCTATTCCATTTGAAAGATAAAGATGATGAATATAACTTCCAAATTACCACTACTTTATGTGTTTCAGTGAAGATCAGCTGGTGTATTATTCCTTAGATAATGGAGCATTTTTAAAGAATTTTTATTATGGCAAATTTTAATTGTATAAAAAGTAAGAGAATAGTATAATGAAATCCCATTACTCATCATCAAGCTTTAAAAATCTTGAGCACAGAATTAGTATTTTCTATCATAATTTCAGAAAATTTGAGAATTATAAAGTCTACAAGACATCAGCCCAATATTATGACAGTATTTTGCAGATGTGGTGGTTGAGAGCTAAAGAAGTTGAACGAGAGCCATGTAGGGAGCCTATGTCCATTCCTGGAAAGTGGTAAGTCACCACTACTATTGGTAGTAGAGAAACTTCAGCTTTGGTGAAAAATCTTTATCAGAAGTAGAAGAGCTTAGGGAAATGGTTGAGAAGCACGGATGTCTAAACCCCCCCAAAGAAGGTGGAAACATTAACAATTAGAATCACCAGCTCTCAGAGGGGCAATCTGAAGTGGACAGTGTGCAGCCAAATCCCCAAATCCAACAGTTCTGTAAGCAGGATGTCCCCAACAGGCTGACACTCAGGACTGGAAGGCTGCTCTGGTTTGTCCTAAGAGCCAACTACTCTGTGGTAGAATTATGGGTAGAGAAGAGCTGATGCAGTGAGTGACAGATACTTAGGGGGATTATGCAGCCAATTACAGAGGGGGAAAGAAAAGAGAAGCAGAAGCTAAGATTAGAATCAGAGATCAATTTTGATTGCCCTCCCACGTGTTTGTTTGTTTTTTTAACATCTTTATTGGAGTATAACTGCTTTACAATGGTGTGTTAGTTTCTGCTTTATAACAAAGTGAATCAGCTATATATACACATATATCCCCATATGTCCTCCCTCTTGAGCCACGTGTTTTTTAAAAAATGCTAACTAAAAGAATTTTGGACTTTGATGATTACCTCTTTGTTTATGCATGAATTCTTTATGTAAGTGTCAAGTGGTGGTGCAACTTCTTGTACTTTAGAAACATTTGGAAGCTAGTACTCATGCTTGTGTAGAATCTTCACTGAGATTTTTTTCCAGGACAGGGCCTAAGGTTCCAATAAACAGGGCTTGCCTGAAACTTACATGCATGTGCCTACTTTTAACAAGTGTACTAGAATCGTTTATCCACCGACTTCCTTTGAAGATAAAATGAGACAATAAAGTTTTATATTTCTGTTATAGAAACTCTCAGTCTTTTAAAATATTACTTTTCTCTCCATTTTTTTTCTCTGAAAATACTAATTAGGTAATAATCTCTTTGGCATGTCTTCAAATTGTCTTCTTCAACTTATAAAAGATGAATCACTTTTGGCCATTTTCTAATTTCACAAATGAAAAACAATATTTTTAAAATAATATTACCCTATAAAGCAAAATATCTTAAAATCTGGACAAATATTTTGCTTATTTCTTCTATCTTAACACATGTGTTTTATAAAATCTCAAATCCTGTTGTAGTCTCTGGGTGTACATAAAGAATGCTGAATTCAGGCTACTATTTGGTCAATTGGTAGGAAACATCTTTCTATTAATACAGTTTGTTGTTTTAGAAATTCAAACAAGCATATAAGCAATATCTCATTCAAAACTGAGTCTTTCGCAGTTTAGGAGTAATTTAAATCAGACAACAGAATTTTTATGAGAATCAAAGTGTCTAAAGTGAGACTGGAACACTTACCAAAGAAATGAAGTTTGTCTTTTTTTTCTTTCTATAGTTCAATAGTTCAAGAAATATGTGAAGCAATCAGCAATCATTAGCATATTTTTTCTGGCATAGTTTTTCTGATTAGTCCACTCTAATTGAAGAGTAACCTTAGGGAATAGCTCACAAGGTGTTAAATTTGATTGGAGAAGAGCAACACATTGATCAGGGGACATGGATTCTATCATTGTGGTTTAGCTGTACATTGCTCGGTGGCGTCTGACGGGGCAGCCACGGAGAAACACAAGTGGGTTGGGGATAGTAAGAGAAGGTCAAAGACAGGAAGTACATGTATGGTGCACAGATAGACTTCACTTAATTTGCAGTTGTGCCTTTGGATGATTTCATTAGGATAGTAACATTTCCATGTTTCCCTCTGTTCCTTGATTTGCTATTCAACAACGCTTATAATCAAGACTTTGATTCTAATGCCTGTCTAAACCTATTCTCTAAGTTTAAGTACTTTGTCATATGTCCTTACCTTAGGGGAACTGACAAACTATACATTGTCACACTTAAAATCTTGACTTTGTATTCTTTTGATCAAATATACCCACTTTTCTTACTTAACCTCATACCAAGACTGAATTAAATTTTTTTAAAAAGATTTCTTTTGGCTACTGAACAATTCCCTAATAAGTATTGGTGTTGAGGACAGAAAGCAAATTACATCACTATTTCTGTTTATTTTACTGCTCTGTTTCCAATTCAGGATGCTTATTCATTCAGCTACAGTAGGCCAAAAAAGAAGGGTAGTTCCAGCTGTGAAAAACTGATAATCTGAGCTTTTCTTGGACTAGAGGCTGATGAGTGAATGAAAATAAATATATCTGAATATTTATGAACACTATATATTCTAGATTTTGACAGTTTGATTTCACTCTCGTTTAACTCTTTCCAAGTGACCAAGTAACCACTTGATATATTAGAGCATTTTTAAAAAGAGGAGGGGGGAGACACTCAGAGTACCTTTTTAAAAAAATCACAGCATATGCCACCTTCATATGTTTTCCTCTACTTCCCCCCAACCCCAGGTTACAAATATTCATCAGTCATTTCTACCTTTACCAATTAAACACTGATGAATTGAATGCCATTGATTACGAACTGGTACACTGAAATACTATAATGTTAGATTGCATATCATTTAAAAATATCTTAATTACTTAAAAACTTAACTCTTCAAATATTCAGAATGAAACTACTGTGTTTTTACATTGATAAATTTCTAAACATGTCATATTCTTAGAAAGTAACTAATAGACTTGGAAAGTATATCATTATTGTCTATGTCTATCTCTCTCTAACCTGCTTCCTCTATTTGTATTTGTGTAAATATGTATAAAAATGTCTATAATATATACTAAGTATATTTTAAATATTATAAATATATTGTCACAAGAAAATATAAAGGTTTGTTTATGGTTTCAAAACAAAAATATATTAAATGTTTGAAGTGTGTTTTAACATATGTGTGAATTCATTGAAACCAGAGGTGAAAAGGACTTTGTAGTGTAGTAGAATCAGTTCTTGTCTTTCTTTGTCTAATAAGTAAAATGTAATGTTTCTATGGAAATTGCTTTTGGGGAAAACAGTAACTACTATTTTAAGTATTAAAATACCCATGGTATCATAAAGTCAATAGAATAATTTACTGTTTAATGATAGAAACACTCTAACATTTAAAATATATTGTACATTTTGAGCACAGCACATATTTTATAGCTTAAAACTAAATTTCAAGGAGTTTCTTTTGCTATTAAATGAATAGTAAACTCAGTGCCCCTCCAAACATCTACTATATATTGCTTTTAAGAAAAATATTTTTAAAATTGTGTATAATATTTGATAGTACATTGTGAAAAAAAGTCCCTTTGACCAAAATTGGTCAAATTGGCCTGGATGGTAATGCCATAAAAGAAACAAGACAAAACAAAACTACATTACCACAAAAAATAGAGACAATTTTTGTTAGAATAATTTTTACAGGTGATTTTTAACAGATTAAATATGACATAGATGTTTTCATGTAATTAAATTGCATACCATTGTGTCTTTCATTTAGCCAAACATTACCTACTCTGCTAAATTAATATGACCCATTACATTCATGATGTACTGCAGAAATGCTCACTCAATTTCAGCATCTTCTATAGCACTTGTTGGAAAATATAGTAACTGTCTTCTTCAAAGTCAATTCAACTGCATCTTTGCAGCCCTGCACAGAGCTTTTTGTAGATCATCTTGCTGTTTTGCTTAGTACAATGATTATGTTCTCTGGATTAGCCATTGCTCCACACCACACTTGAGCAGATGGATTCTGGAAGGCAATGGGCAGAGGTGGCAGTCTTTTCTTTTCAGATGTTCACGCCTCAAGGCATGTCCAGGTTTGAAAAAGTTAAGAGGATTGGTGTTAGCTGGCTGAGAAAACAAGGAAAGGTTTGTTAACCAAAAGTTGAAGGAGTCTTCCTTCCTTGGTCTTCTGCCAGCTTTGGGCTTTTAACAAATCATTTTCAGACTACCTTGGTGCCTTTAAGATATATTAACAATATATCAGGCATTCCTTTCATCCTCCTTGTTTACTTTCTCCTTTCTCTATTCCTTTCTCTCTTTTGTCAATAATGGGTTTGGGGAAGGGCTCTGTCAAATTTCGGGAAGTGTTGCCTCACTCAGAATAAAACTGATGTCAAGGAGTGGTGTCAGTGGAGATTTTCAGTTAAAAGGCATCAAGCAAAGCTCTATATTAAGGCAAGGGATACAATGTGAATGCTGATGTCACCTAGGGTAACAATCCTTTGACCTAAAGCATATCATCTGTCTTTGATGAAGTAATATTTTTTTTTGTCTTTCCTTAAGTAATTCTTTATGAACCACATGAGTTAGCAAGGTATTACACCAAAATAAACCACAAATCAAAACTAAAGCAAAACCCCCCAAAATTATGTTAATCACTTACCTTCAAGAATCTTACATTGTAATAATATTTAAGGGAACTCTAAAAGTCTCCTTGATTTCTTTTTTTTTTTTTTTTGCGGTATGCGGGCCTCTCCCTGTTGTGGCCTCTCCCGTTGCGGAGCACAGGCTCCGGACGCTCAGACTCAGCGGCCATGGCTCACGGGCCCAGCCGCTCCGCGGCATGTGGGATCTTCCCGGACCGGGGCACGAACCCGTGTCCCCTGCATCGGTAGGCGGACTCAACCACTGCGCCACCAGGGAAGCCCAAAAGTCTCCTTGATTTCTGAGTTGCAAGCTCTATTTTCTAGATTTGTGCCTAATGATAATTTAAAGTTGATGGTTAGATCCTGTCTCCTGCTATCTATACTTTAACTTACATGGTACAAAAACATATTTCTGATTTATTTAAACAGTGTATTATATAAAAATAAATCTGTGTGTATTAGAAAATATTGAATATAAAGAATAATACATTAATTATTCAGGGTGTCCCAATCCAGAGAGGCTTCAAAATAAGAAAACTAAAACAAAATGAAAGAGAGAGAATTTTCAAATAAAAATAGACAAAAATATCCCAGACGTGAAGAGAGACAAAAAATTTTTAGGTTAAAGGGGCTTGCCTGGTATCAGGCAGGATTAATGATAAAACCTACAAACAAAGATATCCTGATGAAGTTTCAGAAGTCTAAACCTAAACAGAGAATCCTAAAAGAGAGAAACAGATAACCCATAAAAAAATCAACAGTGAAGAATCTGACAAATCAACAATTGTACCAGGAGCTTTGAACATATTTCTTTGGACTGTGGCTTCTTCCCCATGTTTATATCTGCTTTCTGAATTTCAGATATTAGTTACTATTATCATATCTGCTGGTAACTGCAATGCTTATCTTCTATTTTCTTCACTATTGGGGTGAAGAAAATAGAAGACATTTGAAAATTAGTTTTGAAAATTAGTTTTCTGCCATATAATATTCTCTCAAGAGGGAAGAAGTCCACTATCCTGACCTAAAATTTAGAATCTTTAGATTCCTTAATCAAAATGTCTTCATTTAACTTAAGTAGATTTGTGACTGCTGTCTGGACAGGACTTATATTGTCACCTGCCCTTTGTATTTTTGTGTCACTCAGCCACCTGATTTCAATATTTTGCTTCAGAAGATGATGATTATCTTTCTGAATGGTACAGCTTTCAGTGCTCATGATACTGATGTTTTTACCTTGGTAAATATTTCTTAATATGATGACAGTACTCTTCTGACTCATAATAAAATTTTAAAATATAAAAAATTAGATTAAAGGCTATTACTGCACATAATACTATAAAAGTGAACATGCTGTAGTGCTATTGATGCTTTTGAGCGTGGAGGTTGCAGTCCAGTCACAGTGATGGGTAAGGCTGGTTGTCACAAATCTGTTTCTCAGCACTGAACTTTATCCCACTTAAATTGTCCAAAGAAATTCCAGAACACATAACAAAACGTCTCCTCTCCATTTTTATGTGAGATGAAAGAAAAATACTGCAGTAAGGATTTTGCTGACAAGTACATTGGAGGATCAACTACTATTTAGTTTTATTCAGTTACATTAACAATGAAACAAAGCCTTAGGCAAACACTGAGTCACTAGTTGTTACATAATTTTTTGATAAGAAGTTATATTATGAGAGCTCCCTTCTCAGAAGTAGGTATTTCCTTAGGAGTCTTTAAGATGTTTAAATCTCTCTTCACGTATTAGCTACTCTATAAATACTAAATGCTTTCTATAACAGTGCCATGTGAAGTTCTTTATCAAAAGCCTCACAACAACCCTATAATGAATGTTCAATCATTATCCCCTTCTTTCAGATGAGGAAATGGTAGCTTACAGAGATTAAGTAGCAGGGATAGGGTACTAACCCAGGCCCAGCTATCTGTGATTCTGCCGTGCTCTGCTCCCTATTTTAAATGAAGGTATTGCCTGTTTTACATGTCTGATTAGGAACCCTCTCAAAGGGATTATTGTTGAAGAGCGCTAAAGAAGTTGCTAAGAACTTTCATAAGAATCTCATGTAAATTTCATTTCATATATAACTGTGTTCATGAACCATGTTAACCTAAAAAAAATGGACTGCCAGATATTTCTCCAGCAAAAATGGGTTTATTCAGGATCAGCAGAGAATTGCAGTTTGGGGTCTGCAGCCATGTTGAGCCACATGCAAGTTTCCACACGGGAAGGGAAGGAGAACACTTTTATAGAGGGGAAAAGGGACTTGAGAGGGCTATAGTAAACAGTGAGTCTATGGCTTTTCATTGGCTGAGTCTTTGCCAGGAAAGAAGAGACGTCTTTTTTTTTCTTCCTGTTGGGATCTGCTATCCTTAGAGGGCATGCAAGTTCTCCCAACCCTATTTGACTGAGATTTCTGTTTATTAATTTTTTACAACCATTATGCAGGTTCAAGTCTCTTTTTGAAATCCTCTGTCTTTGTTACTCTACAACCTCAAAACAAATGCCAAATCCTGTTGTTTAATATCTGTCTTCTCTACAAGGTAGGCTTTTGTCTTGTGAAGCAAGCACCATTTTGGTCTAATGATATTTCTTGTGTCTAGGAAAGTGTTTACTTAGAGGAGTTACTCAATAAACGTTTGTTAGTGCAATGATGTTTTTCTTACCTGTTTCCCCTTTTCAACTCCTACTGTCACCAAAGCAGATAGAGTCTTCAAAACTTTTCACCTGGGCTGCTAAGTACAGTCACCTTCTCTTCGTTGACCTTTCAGTCTTCAGCCTCTTTCTGTTTCTCAAACCTGCCAAGCACATTGCTGCCCCAGGGCCTTTGCACTCACTGTTCACTTGGTAGAAACAATCTTCTCCCAGGGGGCCATGTTGCTTACTCCCACACCTCTCTTGGGTCTCTGCTCAAATGTCCTCCTATTATTGAGAATGCCTATTTAAAATAGCAGCCCCTCTCCACCCATGGCTGGGTATCTGATTATTGAAATTTCAATCCGTTGTTTAAGGTTCAGCTTAATTCCTTAGGAATAGCTCAGGGTGAAGCCAGTGGGGTGGTAGTGCATACAGTCACAGAGGTAGGGGGTCAAATGTCGAAGGCCTGAGAGACAATTTTGAGAACTATAACTTTTGCTATGAATGGGAGAAGGAGTTATTGAAGGAGAGAAATGAGCAGGGAGATCAATTAGAAGGATATTTACTACTCTAGGTGAGAGAGACAGACAGACAAAAAGAATGGTGTCTTGGAACCAGGTGTTAACAGAGGAAGATATGGATAATATATGCCAATGAAATAGATGTAGAGTGTGAGACAAAGAGAGGAGTCTAGAATGACCTTAAGGATTATAGTCTGAGAAATTGGAATGGTGGAATTTTTATTTACTAAGTCAAGAAAAACTTTGGGGGAACAGTTTTTAATGGGACGGTAAAGATTTCAATTTAGGACATGTCAAGTTTGAGAAAATATTTGATATTTAAGTAAAAGGTGATAAATAACCAAATAGAGTGGTGAAGTAGACAGTTGCATGTAAAATTCTGGCATTTAAGGAATAAATCCAGACTTGGGATATGAATGTAGAAGTTGTCAGTGTGTGTGTGGTGTGTAAAACCATGAGGCTGGGAGAGATCACTCAGAAGTGAGGGCAAATAGAGAAGAGGTTCAGGCTGAGCCCTAGGACACTTCAGCCCTTAGATGAGGAGAAACCAGCAAAGGAGACTGGGAGAAAGCAGTCAATGTGATGGTAAGAGAACAAGTAGAGTGAGCAGTCTCAGAAGACAAAAGAAGGTGTTTCAAGGAGGAAGGAGAGATCAGCTGGGTCAGTACTTCTGACGAGTCATATAAGGTTTGGATTGAGAAATGACTAGTAGAATGAGAAACACAGAGGTCATGTCCAGCCTTTAAAAGAGTTCTGGTGGAGGCGAAAAAATCTGGTGTTCAAAGGAGGTGATAGGATGTAACCCAAGAAAAGAAAATATGTGCAAAAGGACGGGAGTGTGAGGCAGATTTTGGAGAAAACAATCAGTTCCCTTTCTAAATGAGAACTAATGGGTAGTTCCTGGCCATTAAAGACTCATTACCTGGCATAGGTATGGGATGCATATATGTATGCATATATTTATGTGTGTGGTTGTGTGAATATGGACCATTCAAAGTTTAAGAGCAGGACAGTAACACATCCAAAATTATGCTTTAAATATATTATGGTGGCATCAGTATAAGCAAGGAATTTCGGAGACATAATGATTTCTCTAAGGGAATAGTGAACTGAATTAAAAAAATAAAGTTAAATTCAGTCTTCACATTTGTCATTGTTTCTTTAGATTTTTATTAACACAAGCAGAGTTGACACAAAACAGTCTTGAGAATGTGGGTAGTGAAATAACAATTGAAAATACATGGTTTAAGCATGAAATTAAAAAAATCAGATTACAGACTTAGATTTAGTGTTTGTGTGTTTTATAAAATCTCAAAAGTATATAGAAAACATTCATTTTGAAATTCTTGAGAAAAGTGTACTTCATAATCTATGGCAAAGATGTTTACTAGTTCATCTAATATAAAAGTAAATATTTAACTACAAAAAAATGTTTCATATGTGGGCTGCTGAAATTGCTATGAAGTATTCACTCCTTAAAATGTACTTGTGTTTGTATTTTCACGGTCCATACAGCACTAATGTAAAACAGATTTTTAACAGTACTTGTACATTTGACACAGCTGTCATGGAGCTAATGTAATGATCCTGTATCCGTATATGATCAGTGATGTAATCATTTGATGTATACATTAATGTTTAGTAACTTATACCCAGAAACTGGTGATATTATAAACTGATTTTCCAGAATCATAATATAGTGATTGGAACATTGGATTAACTGTCATGTAGATTAGACCTGGTTAGTAACTCTGGATCTGTTTCATCATCTCAGAAGAACAGTATTTACTTTGTCTGCTTTTTAAGGTGGAAGGAAGGATCAAAGAAAAAATGAGATACATCTTCTTCCAATGCATCATTAATGTTTATTAATATTTTAATACTATTTTATATTAATAAAGTAGAAATTAATTTTAATTTATATTATTTCTCAGTTTGTAAGTTGTACCAAGAACCTGTATATTAAAGTGTGAGTGTATATGTGTGTGTGTTTAAAAAAGAAATATTAGTGGAACAAAAAAGAATATTTTGGTATCTCATTTTTATTTGTTTCAGCAGATATATTCGATTTTAAAATAGTAATATGAAACAAGAAATGAGCTGCTGAAATAGTTTATAAACTACCTTATTACAACCAAATCCAGAGATAAAGTGTCACCTAGCTTTAGAAAACAAGCTTCATTTATTAAAAGAAAAACAATCCATCTTTCTTTCATATGACTAATGATAAGTATATGTTAGTTTTCCTCATATGTTTGCTAGATTTCTTTTCCCACCCTATATGTGATGACTTAAATTCTGTAATTTCTGCCACATTTGGGTCCAGATCTTCACTCCCTCACAATGTTGGAATGCTTATTGTTTGCATGCTAATCTGTCTCACGCATTCCTTTTTTCTCCTGTGCTTGAGCTCCATTTGTTCTTGATTCATATTATCCAATTTGAAGGAAATCAGTTTTCAATTTGGCCCACTACAATACGCACGTATCCTTAGCACACTCTAGACACACTGGAAGAGAATTTATCATTTTGGCCCCTGATGGGTGCTCTTTTCCAAGAAGGCTTATGAATACATTTATTTTATAAAGAAAAAGTAATAAAAAAGACAGTCTACCTTTAGGAAGAAATAAAATACAGGTTGCTTGTTGGTGTCACCTCAACTGTCTATGCATTATCTGCATGCCTTGTGAGTCTTAGAAGATAGATGTATCTTCTTCTTCTTTACTGCCTCTTGAGTAAAAGGCAGGTATGTTTACTGCTCATTATAAAAGGTTCAGGTTTCCTGAATTAAAGATTTCTTTCCTATAATGCAAACCACTGCATATGCAGGTGTCACCTAGTCCTACTTTCATAACCCTGTGGGAACTGGGGGCTTAAGGAAGCTACACAAATATGCAGGCTACTTGTTGCATGCTATAGACTGTATGTTTGTGTCCCTCTAAAATTCATATGTTGAACTTAATCCCCAGTGTGATGGGGATTTGGAGGTGGGACCTTTGAGAGGTGACTCTATCCTCATGAATGAGATTAGTGCCATTATAAAAAAGACCCTTTTATAGAGAAAGAAAAAGAGCTCCCTTGCTCCTTCTTCCATGTGAGGACACAGAGAGAAGATGGCCACCTATGAAATAGGAAGTGAGTCTTCACCAGGCACTGAATCTGCCTTGATCTTGAACTTTCCAACTTCCATAAGTGTAAGAAATAAGTTTCTGTTGTTTATAAGCCTCGCAGTCTATGGTATTTTTGTTATAGCAGCCTGAACAACTAAGATATTGTGCTATGAGTAATAAAACTATCTCTCAAACTATGGCAAGCTAAATAGTTAGCTTTCAAGTAAGATAGAATCTAATGACCTTCAGAGATTTTGACAATTTTGGTGATGAAGATGGGATGCTGATAGAGACATGGCCTCCTGGAAGAAGGATGAAGGCCATGTGGGCCAATTAATGAGATTTGAGAGAAATCCATAGGTATCAGTAGCAAATGTCTTGGCCAAGTTGAATGGTCAACTGGGCAATAAAAGATCCTCTACTTTATTGACTGCTAATGAGGAGGAATTGAGGAAGTTGACTGCAGACTAAAGCATGTCTTGTTGTTGTTCTTAACTCTCCTCTAGGTGAGAAGAATTCTTTATCAATATGAGGGACAGTCTCAGTTCTGCAGTTCAAAGATTCTTCATGGGTAGCCAGAAGGTTCTTCCCCTGTGATGGTTAATTTTATATGTCAACCTATCTAAGCCCACATACCCAGTTTTGGGTCAACTACCAGTCCAGATGTTGTTGTGAAGGTATTTTTTTCAGATGTGATTAACATTTATATTAGTAGACTTTGAGTACAGCAGATTACCCTCTATAATATGCATGGGCCTCATCCAATCAGTTGAAGGCCTTAAAGGAAAAGACTGAGGTCCTCCAGGGAAGAAAAAAAATTGGTCTCTGAATGCTGTTGGATTCAAGACTGTAACATCATCTCTTCCATGGGTCTCTACCCTGCCAACTTGCCTTGCAAATTTAAGACTTGCTATTCTCCACAAACATGTGAGCAAATTATTATTTTTTAACATGTTTATAGGAGTATAACTGCTTTACAATGGTGTGTTAGTTTCTGCTTTATAACAGAGTGAATCAGCTATGCATATAGGTATATCCCCATCTCCTCCCTCTTGCGTCTCCCTCCCACCCTCCCTATCCCACCCCTCTAGGTGATCGCAAAGCACCGAGCTGATCTCGCTGTGCTATGTGGCTGCTTGCCACTAGCTATCTATTTTACATTTGGTAGTGTATATATGTCCATGCCAGTCTCTCACTTTGTCGCAGCTAACCCTTCACCCTCCCTTTGGCCTCAAGTCCATTCTCTACGACTGCATCTTTATTCCTGTATTGCTCCTAGGTTCTTCAGAACCATTTTTTTTAACATCTTTATTGGAGTATAATTGCTTTACAATGATGTGTTAGTTTCTGCTTTATAACAAAGTGCATCAGTTATACATATAAATATATTCCCATATCTCTTCCCTCTTGCATCTCCCTCCCTCCTACCCTCCCTATCCCACCCTTCTAGGTGGTCACAAACCACCAAGATGATCTCCCTGTGCTATGCGGCTGCTTCCCACTAGCTATCTATTTTACTTTTGGTAGTGTATATATGTCCATGCCACTCTCTCACTTTGTCACAGCTTACCCTTCCCCCTTCTCATATGCTCAAGTCCATTCTCTAGTAGGTCTGTGTCTTTATTCCTGTTTTACCCCTAGGTTCTTTATGACATTTTTTTTTAAATTCCTTATATATGTGTTAGCATACGGTATTTGTCTTTCTCTTTCTGACTTACTTCACTCTGTATGACAGACTCTAGGTCTATCCACCTCATTATAAATAGCTCAGTTTCGTTTCTTTTTATGGCTGAGTAATATTCCATTGTATATATGTGCCACATCTTCTTTATCCATTCATCTGTTGATGGACACTTAGGTTGTGTCCATCTCTGGGCTATTGTGAATAGAGCTGCAATGAACATTTTGGTACATGTCTCTTTTTGAATTATGGTTTTCTCAGAGTGTATGCCTAGTAGTGGGATTGCTGGGTCACATGGTAGTTCTATTTGTAGTTTTTTAAGGAACCTCCATACTGTTCTCCATAGAGGCTGTACCAATTCACATTCCCACCAGCAGTGCAAGAGTGTTCCCTTTTCTCCACACTCTCTCCAACATTTATTGTTTCTAGATTTCTTGATGATGGCCATTCTGACTGGTGTGAGATGCTATCTCATTGTAGTTTTGATTTGCATTTCTCTAATGATTAATGATGTTGAGCATACTTTCATGTGTTTGTTGGCAGTCTGCATATCTTCTTTGGAGAAATGCCTATTTAAGTCTTCTGCCCATTTTTGGATTGGGTTGTTTGTTTGTTTTTTGCTATTGAGCTGCATGAGCTGCTTATAAATTTCGGAGATTAATCCTTTGTCAGTTGCTTCATTTGCAAATATTTTCTCCCATTCTGAGGGTTGTCTTTTGGTCTTGTTTATGGTTTCCTTTGCTGTGCAAAAGCTTTGAAGTTTCATTAGGTCCTATTTGTTTATCTTTGTTTTTATTTCCATTTCTCTAGGAGGTGGGTCCAAAAGGATCTTGCTGTGATTTATGTCATGGAGTGTTCTGCCTATGTTTTCCTCTAAGAGTTTGATAGTTTCTGGCCTTACATTTAGGTCTGTAATCCATTTTGAGCTTATTTTTGTGTATGGTGTTAGGGAATGATCTAATCTCATACTTTTACATGTCCCTTTTCCAGTTTTCCCAGCACCACTTATTGAAGAGGCTGTCCTTTCTCCACTGTATATTCTTGCCTCCTTTATCAAAAATAAGGTGACCATATGTGCCTGGATACATCTCTGAGCTTTCTATCCTGTTCTACTGACCTATATTTCTGTTTTTGTGCCAGTACCATATTGTCTTGATTACTGTACCTTTGTAGTATAGTCTGAAGTCTGGGAGCCTGATTCCTCCAGCTCCATTTTTCCTTCTCAAGATTGCTTTGGCTATATGGGGTCTTTTTGTTTCCATACAAATTGTGAATTTTTTTGTTCTGGTCCTGTGAAAAATGCCATTGGTAGTTTGATAGGAATTACATTGAATCTATAGATTGCTTTGGGTAGCATAGTCATTTTCACAATGTTGATTCTTCCAATCCAAGAACATGGTATATCTCTCCATCTGTTTGTGTCATCTTTAATTTCTTTCATCAGTGTCTTATAGTTTTCTAAATACAGGTGTTTTGTCTCCTTAGGTAGGTTTGTTCTTAGGTATTTTATTCTTTTTGTTGCAGTGGTAAACAGAGTGTTTCCTTAATTTCTTTTTCAGATTTTTCATTATTAGTGTATAGGAATGCCAGAGATTTCTGTGCATTAACTTTGTATCCTGCTTCTTTACCAAATTCAGTGATTAGCTCTAGTAGTTTTCTCTACCATCTTTAGGATTCTCTATGTATAGAATAATGTCATCAGCAAACAGTTACAGCTTTACTTCTTCTTCTCCGATT
This sequence comes from Mesoplodon mirus, assembly GCF_964341445.2. NCBI lineage: Eukaryota > Metazoa > Chordata > Mammalia > Artiodactyla > Ziphiidae > Mesoplodon > Mesoplodon mirus. The sequence continues at coordinate 149,784,381 of NC_138977.1, read as the reverse complement.
TTAATTTTTTTTTCTTTTTCTTCTCTGATTACTGTGGCTGAAACTTCCAAAACTATGTTGAATAAGAGTGGTGAGAGTGGACAACCTTGTCTTGTTCCTGATCTTAGTGGAAATGATTTCAGTTTTTCACCATTGTGAACGATGTTGGCTGTGGGAATGTCATATATGGCCTTTATTATGTTGAGATAAGTTCCCTGTATGCCTACTTTCTGGAGGGTTTTTATCATAAATCGGTGTTGAATTTTGTCAAAAGCTTTTTCTGCATCTATTGAAATGATCATATGGTTTTTCTACTTCAATTTGTTAACATGGTGTATCACATTGATTGATTTGCACATATTGATGAATCCTTGCATTCTTGGGATTAACCCCACTTGATCATGATGTATGATCCTTTTAATGTGCTGTTGGATTCTGTTTGCTAGTATTTTGTTGAGGATTTTTGCATCTATGTTCATCGGTGATATTGGCCTATAGTTTTCTTTCTTTGTGACATCTTTGTCTGGTTTTGGTATCAGGGTGATGGTGGCCTTGTAGAATGAGCTGGGGAGTGTTCCTTCCTTTGCTATATTTTGGAAGAGTTTGAGAAGGATAGGTGTTAGCTCTTCTCTAAATGTTTGATAGAATTCACCTGTGAAGCCATCTGGTCCTGGGCTTTTCTTTGTTGGAAGATTATTAATCACAGTTTCAATTTCAGCACTTGTGATTGGTCTGTTTATATTTTCTATATCTTCCTGGTTCAGTCTTGGATATTTGTGCTTTTATAAGAAGTTGTCCATTTCTTCCAGGTTATCCATTTGATTGGCCTATAGTTGCTTGCAGTAATCTCTCATGATCCTTTGTATTTCTGCAGTGTCAGTTGTTACTTCTTTTTCATTTCTAATTCTATTGATTTGAGTCTTCTCCCTTTTTTTCTTAATGAGTCTGGCTAATGGTTTATCAATTTTGTTTATCTTCTCAAAGAACCAGCTTTTATTTTTATTGATCATTGCTATTGTTTCCTTCATTTCTTTTCCATTTATTTCTGATCTGATCTGATCTTTTTCATTTCTTTCCTTCTGCTAACTCTGGGCTTTTTTTGTTCTTCTTTTTCTAATTGCTTTAGTTGTAAGTTTAGGTTGTTTATTTGAGATGTTTTCTGTTTCTTGAGGTAGGATTGTATTGCTATAAACTTCCCTCTTAAAACTGCTTTTGCTGCATCCCATAGGTTTTGGATCATTGTATTTTTGTTGTCATTTGTCTCTAGGTTTTTTTTTTTTTTTTGATTTCCTTTTTGATTTCTTCAGTGATCTCTTGGTTATTTACTAATGTATTTTTTAGCCTCCATGTGTTTGTATTTTTTCAGGTTTTTTCCTGTAATTGATATCCTGTCTCATTGCATTGTGGTCAGAAGAGATACTTGTTATGATTTCAATTTTCTTTAATTTACCATGGATTGATTTGTGACACAAGATATGATCTATCCTGGAGAATATTTCATAAGCACTTGAGAACAATGTGTATTCTGTTGTTCTTGGATGAAATGTCCTATAAATATCAATTAATTCCATCTTGTTTAATGTATCATTTATAGCTTGTGTTTCCTTATTTATTTTCATTTTGGATGATCTGTCCATTGCTGAAAGTGGGGTGTTAAAGTTCCCTACTATGATTGTGTTACTGTCCATTTCCCGTTTTATGGCTGCTGGCATTTGCCTTATGTATTGAGGTGCTCCTATGTAGGGTGCATAAATATTTACAATTGTCATATCTTCTTCTTGGATTGATCCCTTGATCATTATGTAGTGTCCTTCTTTGTAGCTTGCAATAGTCTTTATTTTAAAGTCTATTTTGTCTGATATGAGCTTTGCTACTCAAGCTTTCTTTTGATTTCCATTTGCATGAACTATCTTTTTCCATCCCCTCACTTTTAGTCTCTATGTGTCCCTAGGTCTGAAGTGGGTCTTTTGTAGATAGCATATATATGGGTCTTGTTTCTGTATCCATTCAGCCAGTCTATGTCTTTTGGTTGGAGCATTTAATCCATTTATATTTAAGGTAATTATCGATATGTATGTTCCTATTACCATTTTCTTAATTGTTTTGGGTTTGTTACTGTAGGACTTTTACTTCTCTTCTATTCCCTGCCTAGAGAAGTTCCTTTAGCATTTGTTGCAAAGCTGGTTTGTTAGTGCTGAATTCTCTTAGCTTTAGCTTGTCTGTAAAGGTTTTAATGTCTCCATCGGTTCTGAATGAGATCCTTGCTGGGTAATCTTGGTTGTAGGTTTTTCCCTTTCATCACTCTAAATACGTCCCGCCACTGCCTTCTGGCTTGCAGAGTTTCTGCTGAAAGATCATCTGTTAACCTTATGGTGATTCCCTTGTGTGTTATTTATTGTTTTTCCCTTACTCCTTCTAATATTTTTTCTTTGTATTTAATTTTTGGTAGTTTGATTAATATGTGTCTTGGTGTGTTTCTCCTTGGATTTATCCTGTATGAGACTCTCTGTGCTTCCTGGACATGATTGACTATTTCGTGTCCCATAGTAGGGAAGTTTTCCACTATAGTCTCTTCAAATATTTTCTCAGTTCCTTTCTTTTTCTCTTCTTCTTCTGGGACCCCTATAATTCGAAAGTTGGTGCATTTAATGTTGTCCCAGATGTCTCTAAGACTCTTTTCATTCTTTTTTCTTTATTCAGCTCTTCGGTAGTTATTTCCACTCTTTTATCTTCCAGGTCACTTATCTGTTCTTCTGCCTCAGTTATTCTGCTATTGATTCCTTCTAGAGAATTTTTAATTTCATTTCTTGTGTTGTTCATCATTGTTTGTTTGCTGTTTAGTTTTTCTAGGTCCTTGTTAAATGTTTCTTGTATTTTCTCCATTTTATTTCCAAGATTTTGGATCATCTTTACTATCATTACTCTGAATTCTTTTTCAGGTAGACTGCCTATTTCCTCTTAATTTGTTCGGTCTGGTGGGTTTTTACCTTGCTCCTTCATCTGCTGTGTGTTTCTCTGTCTTCTCATTTTGTTTAACTTACTGTGTTTGGTGTCCCCTTTTCACAGGCTGCAGGTTCATAGTTCCCCTTGTTTCTGGTGTCTGCCTCCAGTTGCTAAGTTTGGTTTAATGGGTTGTGTAGGCTTCCTGATGGTGGGGACTGTTGCCTGTTTTCTGGTCGATGAGGCTCGATCTTGTCTTTGTGGTGGGCAGGACCACGTCTGGTGGTATGTTTTGCGGTGTTTGTGACCTTATTATGATTTTAGGCAGCCTCTCTGCTAATGGGTGGGGTTGTGTTCTTGTCTTGTTAGTTGTTTGGCATAGGGTGTCCAGCACTGTAGCTTGCTGGTCGTTGAGTGGAGCTGGGTCTTAGCATTGAGATGGAGATATCTGGGAGAGCTTTCGCTATTTGATTTCTTGGAGCCGGGAAGTCCCTTGTGCATCAATGTCCTGAACTCAGCTCTCCCACCTCAGAGGCACAGGCCTGACACCCAGCCAGAGCACCAAGACCGTGTCAGGCACATAGTTCAAAAGAAAAGGGAGAAGGAAAGAAAGAAAGAAAGAAAGAAAAATAAAATAAAATAAAATAATTAAAATAAAAAATAATTATTAAAAACAAAAATTTAAAAAGTAATTTAAAAAGAGAAAGAAGAGAGCAAGGAAACCAAAGAACAAATCCACCAATGATAACAAGCACTAAAAACTATACAGAAAAAAAAAAAAAAGGACAGATAGATCCTTAGGACAAATGGTAAAAGCCAAGCTATACAGACAGAATCACAGAAAGAACCATACACATACTCACTCACAAAAAGAGAAAATGGAAAAAATTACATATATCATTGCCTCCAAAATCTACCGCCTCAATTTGGGATGTTTCTCTGTCTATTCAGTTATCCCACAGATTCAAGGTACATCAAGTTGACTCTGGAGATTTAATCCGCTGCTCCTGAGGCTGCTGGGAGAGATTTCCCTTTCTGTTCTTTGTTCGCACAGCTCCTGGGGTTCAGCTTTGGATGTGGACCCTCCTCTGCGTGTAGGTCGCCTTAGGGTGTCTGTTTTTCGCTCAGACAGGACGGGGTTAAAGGAGCCGCTGATTCCGGGGCTCTGGCTCACTCAGGCAGTGGGGTGGGGGGGAGGGGTACGGATGCAGGGCGAGCCTGTGGCGGAAGAGGCCGGCGTGACGTTGAACCAGCCTGAGGCGCGCCGTGCGTTCTCCTGGGGAAGTAGTCCCTGCGTCACGGGACCCTGGCAGTGGCGGGTTGCACAGGCTCCTGGAAGTGGATCCCGGAAGTGGAGGTGTGGATAGTGACCTGTGCTTCCACACAGGCTTCTTGTTGGCGGCAGCAGCAGCCTTAGCGTCCTATGCCCGTCTCTGGGGTCCGCGCTGGTAGCCGCGCCTCACGCCCGTCTCTGGAGCTCCTTTAAGCGGCGCTTGTAATCCCCTCCTCTCGCGCACCAGGAAACAAAGAGGGAAGAAAATGTCTCTGCCTCTTCGGCAGCTCCAGCCCTTTTCCCGGACTCCGTCCCGGCTAGCTGTGGTGCACTAGCCCCCTTCAGGCTGTGTTCATGCAGCCAACCCCAGTCCTCTCCCTGGGATCCGACTGAAGCCCGAGCCTCAGCTCCCAACCCCGCCCGCCCTGGCGGGTGAGCAGATACGCCTCTTAGCGGGTGAGTGCTGGTCGGCCCCAATCATCCATGCGGGAATCTCTCTGCTTTGCCCTCTGCACCCCTGTTGCTGTGCTCTCCTCCGTGGCCCTGAAGCTTCCTCCCTCCACCACCCGCAGCCTCCGCCTGCAAAGGGGCTTCCTAGTGTGTGGAAACCTTTCCTCCTTCACAGCTCCCTCCCTGAGGTGCAGGTCCCCTCCCTATTCTTTGTCTCTTTTTCCTTTTGCCCTACCCAGATATGTGGGGAGTTTCTTGCCTTTTGGGAGGTCTGAGGTCTTCTGCCAGCGTTTAGTAGGTGTTCTATAGGAGTTGTTCCACATGTAGATGTATTTCTGATGTATTTGTGGGGAGCAAGGTGATCTCCACGTTTTACTCTTCCACCATCTTGAATGTCGGATCCCTCATATTTTTAAAGTCCCTTATAATCTGATATGTAAAAGACAGCCCATGCAATAGAAAACAGCAAAGATAATGAACAGGTGAATCATTGCAGAAAATCTCTCCCTGCTAACTTGGAATCACAGCAGAATATCTCAGAATGCCACAAACCTAACTTTCATATGCACTGGGAAACCAAAAAAATTGTGTGACTCACTTTCTTGCCATATTTGCCTTATTGTGGTGATCTGGAACTGAACCTGAAATATCTCAGTCATGTCTGTACTTCGTTTTGGCAGCCCAGCTGACTCATACATTTTCTAAGATAGACCCTAAAAATTTATGGTATTTGTTAAGTTGTTTCTGTTCAGGACCCAAGGGACCTGGTTGAGTTCAGTACCACCAGTTTCTCTCATCCTGCAGTTGCAACTCTAATGAGATATTGTGTGGAACAAATTAAATGGATTTGGTTCCAGCTCCTGTGGGTCAGATTAATCAGAGATGGTGATGGAATGGCTTACTCATGAAAAATTTCACCAGATGTCAAGATGATCTAGAAGTGAGGGGTGGTTGTTGTTGGGAGACAGTATAGTTGTCTCATGTTTCTGAAGATGTTGTGAGCAGAGGCACTGACTATTGTTCTCGACTATCTTTACAAGGATGTTTGTAAAGGAACAGCCTTGAAAGACAGAGATAGTGTTTCCCTCTGGCACAGAAAACGGGCTTGCTTATTGCTCATAATAAAAGATCTGAGTTCCCTAATCTCAGGTTTCTTTCCTGTATTGCAACCCACGATGTGTGTGCAGCTGTTATTCAGCCTTCGTGTCGCCATCTGGAAATTGAGACTCTAGGAACTGCTATAAAATATGCTGATGCTCACACTGCTTGCAGTGCCTTGAGTAATCAAGTGTTTGTCACTGACCTAGGAGGCTTGTGTCTTCCGCCAGCATTCATGAAACTGTAGCAAGGCTAACTTGTTAGCTTTTAAGCAGGGTAAACTCTCAGACCCTTAACAATACTTGAAAACGGAGGAAAATTCTCCTTATTGAAAGGAAAAACATAGGAAACAATTGAAATCTATTTCAAATAATCTGTTGGTCAGTTGGGGGCCACAGTCCCCTTAATATCTGGGAAAATTTAAGGGATTTTAATTCTCCCTTCTGTTTTCTGCACATTTCTAGATCAATTGCAATGGATGCCTTCTGGACTCCTGCATAAACTTGATTCATTCTCTGAACGTGCTACTTATCTTGATTGTGGGGTTGCTTTTGTGAGAATATACACAGGTCAAGACTCATAAAACTGTACATTTTATATATGTGCAGCTTTTGTGTGTCAAGTATACCTCAATAAAACTGTAAAAGAAAAAGCAGAAAAAATTTTTTTGCTGTTTGTGACTATCCTATTAGATTACACATCTCAAAACCCACTCACCCCTAGATTTTCAATAAAGTAAAATATATGTATTCAGTAAAAATAATTTTGTATAAATATATATACATACATATATTTTTGAACTAAAGAATGGGGCAAATATGACAGAGTAGAGCATAACAAAAATTCAGAAGATAAATCAGGTTATGTAGGAGACTAGGAGATCACAAATTTTTTTTGTCATTTTTATAATACTGTGTATGTTACTTCTACATATGGCTATAAACTGCTAAATACATTATTATTTTTCTTTAAAACTTTATTTTTTAAAAGGCAATAAAGATAAATTTAAAAGTCTTACATTTACTCACATTTTTACTATTTCTTCAGCATTCAGACCTCCATCTATTTATCATTTTCCTGATGCCTGAAGGACTTTATATATACAAATTTTAATTTTAATATATATTAAAATTAAATTATAAAATAATATTTATTGTATAAATTATATGTAATTTTATAGCACAAATCTATTAAGCTTTTGTACATCTGGAAATGTTTTTATTTTATATTTTTTGGAAATTATTTTTACCAAGTATAGAATTTTGGTTGACATTTTTTTTCTTTCAGTACGTTAAGACATTGCTCTCTTGTTTTCTACCTTGCCCTGTTCTGACATGAAGTATTTGGTTATTTGTTCTTCTGGAAATGATGTGTCTTTTTTTTCCCCTCTGACTGCTTTTAAGATTTATTTTTATATCTATTTTTAAGCAATTTGATTTTGATATGCCTTGGTATAATTTTGTTCACATTTGGTGCTTGAGATTTGTTGGGCTTCTTAAGATCTGTGGATTATGCTTAATTTCAAAACTATTTGGCCATTATTTTTGTCCTATTCCCACCCTCCCCCTTCTGTTTTTTAAAAATAAATTTATTTATTTATTTTTGGCTGTGTTGGGTCTTCATTGCTGTGTGCGGGTTTTCTCTAGTTGCGGCAAGTGGGGGCTACTCTTCGTGGCTGTGCGTGGGCTTCGCATTGGGGTGGCTTCTCTTGTTGCGGAGCACGGGCTCTAGGCACGCAGGCTTCAGTAGTTGTGGCACGTGGGCTCAGTAGTTGTGGCTTGCGGGCTCTAGAGAGCAGGCTTAGTAGTTGTAGCACATGGGCTTAGTTGCTCCTTGGCATGTGGGATCTTCCTGGGCCAGGGCTCAAACCCGTGTCCCTTGCATTGGCAGGCGGATTCTTAACCACTGCGCCACCAGGGAAGCCCCCTCCCCCTTCTTTTGGGGACTTGAATTACATGTACATTAGGTCACTTGAAGTTGTCCAACAGATCACTGCTCTTTTTGTATTTTTTCAGTCTTTTCCTCTCTCCCTTTCATCTTGGATAGCTTCTGTTGCTATGTCTTAAAGTTTACTAATCATTTCTTCTTCAGTGTCTAGTCTGCCATTAACCCCATGCAGTGCACCTTGGTCTCCTAAGCGGGCGAGGGGAGCAGAGAGGGGCTCCAGTGGCTGGTGTCAGCAAACATGAATACCCGTGGGGTGAAAGCTGGTGAGATTTGCAGGAGGTCCCTGGGAACTGTACTGACCTTTGGTTGCTTCTTCAGTGGTGAAAACTTCTGGGTTTATCCGTCCAAGAAGTTCACTGTTAACCATGATTGCTTCTGCTGTTGACTATTACAGGTAGTCCCTGCTTTTCTTCCTTGTTTCTGACATCCCTATATGTCTCAACTTTGCTGCTCTGGATGGGGTAATATCCAAATGGGACCTTCCTGCCCTGAAAGGCCAGGGAAGCTGGTTACTCACCTGGCTTGCTCTCCCTTTTCCAGGGAGAAGAACTCTTCTAGCTGGGGAGATCCCTCTTGGCTCTGAGCAGTTTGGAAGATGGGATGATGCAGCCAGAACTGAAGCTGTCTTCTTTCTCTTTTTGTGTGGCTCTTCTCACGTTTTTTTGTTCCACTGTGTTGCTGAAGTTTTTTGTTGATATTTGTGTGAAGAGGAGGCTGGGGTCTCCTATGCTGCCGTAGTGGTCTGAAGCCTCCTCAAAAACTGCTGTTTTTGAGAGGAAACTCATTGGAGCAGGTGATTAATCAATTTAAATTAGATTTTAACATTAAAAAATACTTCCTCTGCGAAAACTACTAAACCATTATTTGGTTTTTAATATTGACCATAGTTCAAAGTTAGTATTAATGGCCAGTGTGTAGCATTGTAAAATCTCAGATTCTATGCTTTTTTTAAAGCCATAAAGTCATGTAAATTAGAATAATTAATTTCTAAATTTGAAACACATTCTTTTATACTGTATTCAATCTGAATACGTCTTTAATAGCACTGAGATCACTCATTTAGAATTTATTAAATTTTTCCCCGTTTTATAATCTCTAATTTAAAAGCTCTTCCATTTTCAGTAAAGAATATTTAGGAAGAACATGATAGTGCCTTACTCAGAATAAGACAAGGACACAAAATCCTAATGAATCTTAATGTATGTGGAACACTTTACACCAGCTCCCACACTTGATTCTCATGAACAAGTAAAATGAATATGATCACTTCTAGTTTACAGATAAAAAAATGGGTTAAATGAGTTATACAGTATCATATAGGTAGAAAAGACCATTTTTCTATACTGAATCAATAAATATGTACTTCTTTTATTTGGGGAGGGTGTTATAATTTTTTTTTCTCAAAAGCCAGTCTTTGCTTATGATGATGTAGACTACCTTATTTTTTTTCAGAAATATTGATGAAAAACAAATGTGTATAAGAATTATTTTAAACTAGCTGTGATTTTTTTCATTAATATGTAACTACTTAAAATTTTTTCCAAAAATTTGAAAAGAATGGTAATTTATCAGGGTTCAATTATAAAACATACTTAACAGAAAGCATAATAAATGAAATAATAGAAGAGGGAGTTTTAAAATGTACAATAGCAGTTTAGAGTAGATGTCATAAAAGAGCTCATTAGACCAAATGTAGATTCTGACAACTTCCTTATTGAATAATTTCTTTAAACTTAAAGACTTTGGAGAAATTTCTGAAAAGTCCCTCAATGATCATCTAATTTTTCCATACTTCACTTTTGAGAGTTGCTGCAAATAGTCATGTTGTCTTTGAGCCATTTTCACACATCTTATATGCTCTCTTTCCCCATAACCTTCTCATGGCTCTTCTCTAGCAATTGTCTATTATCCTAGATCTCACACAAGCTCAACAGCTCCGCAGGTTTTCTTCAATCATTATGCAGTGCTTGTGATGATTTCTTTTTGTCGTTTTACAAATGAAGGAACAATGAAAGTGTAAGAAAAAAAATCCTTTGTAAAAAATACGTTTCCTTCTTTGTGGTGGTCCAAATTCCACTGGATATTACTCAATTTTGTCATAAACTTGTTTCATATTGTACTAGGTAATATTTTATTCATATAATTCTCTGCAGAGCACTTTTCATATTTTCTCTATTCCTTTAGGCAAATCCTCCCAGTTTTTATTTTTCTTCTGCTTCCAGGGCTCTGCATACATTTTCACGTTTCATTAGTAGTTAACTTCAAAATGCAATTAGAAAGAATTCCTTTGAGGATAGCAGAAAAAACTGGCTTCTTTCTGCTCAATCCTTGTTAAAGAGCATGGGAAGATTCTTTTCAACCAAGAATGTTTAGAACAGAGGCCAAAAAGAAAATCTCTAGTCAAATTATTGCTATTTTGGCATTAGTATAGCATATGCATGGGTCATTAAATAAATCATGCCCCTGCATTTGTCTTTTACGTTGGTTAAGCAATAGTAATTAACCCAGCTGAAAGACAAGCTTTTGACACCCCGATTCTTTAAAAGTAAAAATACCACATTATGTTTCAGGTTCTCTTAGTTAACAAAATGTCAGATTATTTTACTCTGTGTTTAAAACTCAGCATTGAATAGTGTACATGAAGCATGACTCTTGGGTTAAGAATCATGGTACACCAAAGAATTGAGGAGAGTTTTATACAAATATGCAGGAGACTTTCTTAAAATACTCCACAAACTATGCACCAGAGTCATGCAACTTCAGAATGCCTGTAGGATATCTCAGTGTATCAGGTATGGCAGCTTCTAATTACCGGCTCTGATTTTTTTTTTTTTTTTTTTTTTGCGGTGCACGGGCCTCTCACTGTTGTGGCCTCTCCCATTGCGGAGCACAGGCTCCGGACGCACAGGCTCAGCGGCCATGGCTCACGGGCCCAGCCGTTCCGCGGCATGTGGGATCTTCCCGGACGGGGGCACAAACCTGTGTCCCCTGCATCGGCAGGCGGACTCTTAACCACTGCGCCACCAGGGAAACCCGGCTATTTGATTTTATAAGGGCGATTATCCTGGTGAGAAATGAAGTAGAAAAATTTAAAGGTATGGACGTCTTTATGGGCATGTAAAAGAATATCCCAGGGAAGCTGCTGATGACCTTATTAATAATAAAAAAGAAACAAAATCAGAAGTATCCTGACTCTTAACAGCTGATTAGTTGTTATGTCAAGATGGTATATAATCAATGTCAGCCAAAATTTTCTGGTCGATGATTCTCTGGTGAAAAGTTCTCCATATTAAGGGCCTGGGGTTGTGTAAGGAAAATTGAGAAGTCCAAGAGCAGTCCTAGGCATTCACAGGTGCCAGATAGTGTAATTGTACTCCAGAGAGGAAGAAAGATTTAGAGATTATTTCACATGGTGATGCCCCCAACTCCAACATTGATTTGATACATTGATTCACCATTATGGACTACATATTAATGATTTATTTATTTATTGACAAGCAAGTTCTATTTAACTCTCAAGGAACAGAAAATCCTTGTTCATAAAACTTCTTACAGAACAAAGAAAAAAGCCAAGCCATTAAATTTAATTTTGAAAACAAAGAACAGGTAAAAAATATTGGCTAACTTGACTTATGATATTGAAAAACACAAAGAATTCAAATCTAGCAACGTATTAAAAAATAGTACATTGTGACTAAGTTGAATTACTCATCAAAGTGAAAGGAAGTTTCAGTGTTTAAAAAAATCTTTCACTGTAATTTACCACATTAATGGCAAAGAATGAGAAATTGAGTGATCACATATTAAAGATTTATGAGTGGTTGAGTGTGTACTCTGGTGCAGACTTGCTTGCTTTTAAACCCTAGCTCTACTACTTAATGACTATGTGACCTTGGACAAGTTAATCATATCACCTTTGTTCCAGTTTTCATATCTGTAAAATGGGGTCATAAGAGTATCTACTTTATAGTTTGTCGTGAGCAGAAAGGAGGGCATTGATGCAAAGCACTTAAATAATCTAGTACATTTTCTGGTACTTACTAATTTTTAGCTTTATTACATTGAAATATATAGTTCTAAAATATGATTTATCACTGCAATTTCAATTTATTTCTTGAACATATTTCTATGTTGATTGGAAACAATTAGTCAATGTATTCTTTGACTTGATACCTTATACACGTGAGTTTCAACATCATAGGAGCAAGGGTAGAACATGCCATAGAATCAGGCAGGGAGCTTAATATCCCCCAGAGACACTGATAGGAGCTTTTGTTGGTAGGATCTAACAGCATCATAGAGGAGGGCATTGGATTAGGAAACAAAAGACCTGATTTCTAGTGGTTTTTTTTTTTTTTTTTTTGGCGGTACGCATGCCTCTCACTGTTGTGGCCTCTCCCGTTGTGGAGCACAGGCTCCAGACGTGCAGGCTCAGTGGCCATGGCTCACGGGCCTAGCCACTCCGTGGCATGTGGGATCTTCCTGGACCAGGGCACGAACCCGTGTCCCTTGCATCGGCAGGCGGACTCTCAACCACTGCGCCACCAGGAAAGCCCTGATTTCTAGTTCTGACTCTGTCAGTGACTGACTATTTGGTTTAGAATAAATAATAAACTTTAGTATGACATAATCATTATGGCCATGACAGGCTATACAGCCTCCCATTCTAAGACTTCTATGCAAACACATATGATGCCTTCTTTGTGTACTTCAGTCCAGCAGTAACAGTAATATGCTTTTGTAAATATAATTTTCTTTTTTCTTTTTTGGGGGGGCATTGTCTCCAAAAAGTAACATTTTATTATTAAAGTTTTGTTCAAATTATTATTTTTATTTAAATTATTTTAATTGAAGTATAGTTGATATACAATATTATAGTTTCAGTTGTATAATAGTGCTTAAATATTTTTGTAGATTATACTCCATTTAAAATTATTATAAAATATTAGCTATATTCCCTGTGCTGTAAAATACATCCCTATAGCCTATCCATTTTATACAACGTGGTTTGTATCTCTCAGTCCCCTACCCCCATCCTGCCTCTCCCTGACACCTCCCCACTAGTAACCACCAGTCTGTTTTCTATACCTGTGAGTCTGTTTCTGTTTTGCTATATTCATTCATTTTATTTAAAAAAAATTTTTTAAGCTCCATTTTTATTTTTATTTTTTTCTTTTATTAAAGTACAGTTGCTATACAATAATATATGTTACAGGTACAATATAGTGATTCACAATTTTTATAGGTTATACTCCATTTATAGTTCTTATAAAATAATTATATTCCCCGTGTTGTACAATAAATCCTTGTCATTTGTTCGTTTGTCTTTTTAGATTCCACATGTAAGTGATAACATAAAGTATTTGTCCTTCTCTAACTTATTTCACTAAGCATAATACCCTCTAGGTGCATCTATGTTGTTTTGAATGGTAGAATTTTATTCTTTTTCGTGACTGAGTAATATTCCATTGTATGCATATACCACATCTTCTTTATCCATTCGTCTGTTCATAGACACTTAGGTTGCTTTCATATTTTGACTATTGTAAATAATACTGCTATGAACATTGAGGTGCATGTATGATTTTGAATTAGTGTTAGTTTTTTCGGCTGTATACCCAGGAGTGGAATATCTGGATTGTATGGTAGTTCTATTTTTAGTTTATTGAGGAACCTCAATACTATTTTCCATAGTGGCTGCACCAATTTACGTTTCCACTAGTAGTGTGCTAGGGTTCCCTTTTTCCTGTATCCTTGCCAACATTTGTTATTTGTGGACTTTTTGTTGATAGCCATTCTGACAGGTATGAAGTGATAGCTCATTGTGGTTTTGATTTGCAGTTCTCTCATGATTTGTAATGTGGAGCATCTTTTCATGTCCATCCATATTGTCCATCCATATGTCTTCTCTGGGAAAAGCCTGTTCAGGTCCTCTGCCCATTTTTAAATCAGACTTTTTGTTTGATATTAGGTTGTATGAGCTATTTATATGTATTGGATATTGGGCATATCATTTGCAAATAATCTCTTATTCAGTAGGTTGTTCTTTCATTTTGCTGATGTTTTCCTTGTTGTACGAAGGCTTTTAAGTTTTATTAGGTTCCATTTGTTTATTTTTAGTTTGTTACCTTTGTCTTAGGAGACAGGTACCCCCTGGTCAAATATAGCTATGATTTATGTTAAAGAGTGTTTTGCCTACATTTTTTTTTGTTTTTTTTCTTGTTCTTTCCTTTGAAACAAATTTATCTGTCTTCTCACTTGCTTAACTTTCTCTGTCTCTATGAAATTAGGTGAAACACTTACCTATTGTGGTCTTGAAGGAGTGCCCTTGTGTGGGAGTGTCCCTTTACAGTCTGCACGTGCCCAGTGGGTTTGGTGGGAGAACTGGATCTGACATGAGCATGAGTCACGTCTTTCCCCAGGGTGTACTGACATCTATCACCTTGGTAGGAGGTAGGGCTGCAGATGAAGGGGCTAGAGCCAGAACCAGGTGTGAGCCAGGGTTTCTCCTCTGCTCAGTGGCCAACACCACCCTATAGGGGAGAGGGGCAGGCCTACACTGCTGGAGTAGAAGACCTGAGGGTCACGTCTCAGCTGGCTCTGTTCTCTCTAGGTGCGTGCTCTCTCCCCTCTCAACATAAGCACCTTTCCCCCAGAGGGGAATGGTGCTGGAGCAGGTGGGCACTCAGCATGTGTTGGAGTGTGAGCTGAGGCAATCTGAGCACCATTCAGAGTGCTGGGCCACTTCCGATCTGCTGTGTCCATGATCACCAGTAATGGCTGCCCTCGCCCCACTGAGATGCCACGTCAGGTCTGATCTGGCCCCATCCCCTATAACTTCATACTGTCCTCGTCCACAGCAGCCTGTGCTCTATGTGAAGGTATGCCAAGGAGCAAGTGGGTCCAGAGCAGGGGCTCAGTTCAGGCAGTTGCGGGAAACCAGTCAGAATCCTGAGCGATTTCAATTTACTTCCTCTGTCGTGTTTTGGGAATAAGCAAATGTGTGCATGCTCTTCACAAGCAGAGTCTATGTTTATTACAACCCTCCTATAAGTCCCATTGGTTTCGAAATAGCTAAGGGGACTTGTCCTCCTGATGTTGGACCCTAGGGCTGGGGTACCCAATACGTGGATTGAACCACTGACTCCCTAGATAGAATCTGTGAGTCTGTGTAATCCTCCTCCTCTTCTGTGTCCTCTCCCAGGAGCACAGGTCCTGACCTGATTGCTTCTCTTCCCTTCCTACCCAATTCCTCATGGATCTTTCTTATAGTCTTTGTTGTAGAAGAATCTTTATGCCAGTCTCCAGTTAGTTTTCAGTAAGAATTGCTCCACATGTAGATATATTTTTGATATGTTCATGGCGCGATGCGAGCTCTGTGTCCTCCTACTCTGCCATCTTGATCTCCTTCTCCCATAAATATAATTTTCAATGCTGATGCTGTATAAGTTTTCAAAATCATTTTAAAAACATTTTAATAGTAACTACCTTAAACAATTATATTGGGCTGGTCAAAAAGTTCGTTCCGGTTTTTCTGTAAGATGAACGAACTTTTTGGCCAACCCAATATTACATTAATTTATGCATGGCAACTTTGCTATTAAATCTTTACACTTAAAATTTCTCCATCATCATTTAGTTTTAAGTAGAAGTAATCATTTTGCATCAATTCATTCACCCAATGCTTTAGTTTTATATTCTCCCCCTCTGCCCCCTCTTTTTCATGTTTATTCAATGTTGAATATACACTATGGGTTGAGAATTATGATGTTACACATATCATTTTATTAAATAGCTTCAATTTTTTTACAACACTGTCTAATCCCCGCAACAGTATAGGAAACAAACAAATCATCAAAGGTAACTTTAAAACAAGAGAGAAGAAGATAACATATGCATTTAAAGAAGCAAAGTT
The DNA here is from genome assembly GCF_964341445.2 of Mesoplodon mirus. Lineage (NCBI taxonomy): Eukaryota > Metazoa > Chordata > Mammalia > Artiodactyla > Ziphiidae > Mesoplodon > Mesoplodon mirus. The sequence goes on along the minus strand of NC_138977.1, from coordinate 149,768,779 downwards.
TGATTGTGAACATGAAATGAACTTTGAATTTATGAAAGGAAAGAAGACAATATTTTTACAGAAAGAAAAGCGGGGACTAAGAATCCCTTGCACTTACAAATTCTAGTCACATTGCTCTTGCTACAATTTTTAAGTTTAAGGCAAGAGTCCATTAAATGTTACTGACAAGATCTGATTAAAAATTGACACAGACATAGGTGTTTAATGGCTGGCACTTACACTACTCTTAATTTCGTATCTCTCTAAAGAATGTATGAGGAGGAAAGTCTTATTGAATGAAATCTAGGCCAAGCAATTAAATGGTGGTGGGATTTCTTTTAGATGAAGTAATTTAAAATTGAGATTTCTTGGAGAAGTATTTTTTCCTTGCAGACTTTTATAACAGTATCCTTAAAATCTGGTCATGGCAAACTGGAGAAAATGATCCTTTAAAACCTAAAAATATGCTCAATTCACTTCTTTGAAATCAGTTCTGGGAAAATATCCATATCATTTTGGAATAGCAAACAGATTTGTCTGGTGGAATTTTGCCAGAAAAGAAGTAATGTAGACATGTTATGCTCTATTGTGGAAACATGAAGCATCCCTGTCTGCTAATGATTCATGAACAGGAAGATGAGGCATCCTTGCAGCTATTACCTCCTCTCTTAAGCTGAAATACCATGCTGTTCACATCATTGCACATATGTTCATGTTGGTTTAAATGTGTTGTCATTGTATATTATTATGCACAATGGTTAGCCTCCTATTTGAAAAAAACAAAACAAAAAACCATTATATCACATAGCACTAAGTATTTTAGCTATTACTTCAACCTAGCTGAACTTCTACATTAAAATTACCTTAGTTATGTTACTAGGTTACATTTTATTTAAAAGGAAAGCAAGGCTTTGTAAAACTTGCTTAATTCTCTGTCCATTTAATGACTAGACATTATTATTATAATGGATAGCATTAGTAATAACAATTATCATATAATTGACAGTTATAGGAAGATAGTCACTGTGTTCATTCTATGGTATTAAATAAGGCACCTTGCTTCCATTATCTCATTTAATCTTTCAAACATTCCCCAAATGTATATGTCATACTTATTTTACATATGAGGAAACTGCAGCACAGAGAGCTTAAGCAGTGTGCCCAAAGTCACACAACTAACAATTAGCAGAGCTGTGATTCAAACACAGGTAAAGTTTAATACAGGTTAAAGCTATAGGAGAAGGCTTATTGGAGGAAGTGGCTCTTAAAATGTTTTAAAAACTAGTCATGAGTTGATGGGGAAAATACATTTCTGATATGTGGAATAACGTGGCCACCAAAGAGAGCCACTAAGGCAGAAAACATGTGGGAAATATATTTGTATGAGCAAACCAGAGAGATGGATAGTAAAGAATGCAGAGAAAAATCCTATATTACCCAAACAATAAAATGATTGTCTATGCAAGAAAAAATTAATTAGTAGCAGGCTTTAATATAATTCCTTGGAAAAAGTGTCTCTAAAGTCTTGAGGGGAAAATATTATTATTTGAAGAAGAGTACCTATATTTCACATAGGAGACAGATTGAAAGACATTCTCAGAAATTTGTGAAATGAGAAAGAACACCACTCCCACAGTTGCCCTGGAGAAAAGAAAAAGAAAAGGAAAACCCTGAAAAAATATGCTAACTGAGAAAAAGAAAACCCTCATGATTGGGAAAGGTGTAGCATAGTAGAAAGAAATGGATGATGAGACCAGTGAAACTTAAAGCTGTTGTCTATAAGTTGTTAATGTTATTACAAAATAATGCAGTTGTCAAATAGTTCATAAAAGTAAAGGTAAATATTGTAAAGTCATAATAAAATCTGGAGCTAAGTTCTTGAATTACTCCAACAAAACAGCAAGAGAAAGAAATATGAGGTAGGTGATTAGGGATAAAATAAAGTTTTATGTTAAAATGGGGATGTGAGTAGTTATTGCTTCTTTATAATATTAGAGAAATACATGTTCACATTTAAGAAATATGAAGATAATTACTAATAGAATTAAAAACAAGATATAGAACTCCTAAATCATTAAAGAAAAAGCATGAGCTCAGAAACCATGTTCAATACATGAAGATAAAAACAAAAGTTAAACATAAAAACTGCTAAGGAAATATAAAATAAAATCACAAATAAGCAAGCTTATATACTTTTAAAATAAATATGATTGAGTACAAATTTTTATTAAGAGAAATGTTATAAAATAATTCAATGATATACTACTATGAAACAAAAATCAAATGTTAAGCTAAAGGAAAATTAAAATAAATATTGTAAATATTACCCAGTCATTGAAAGCAGAAAGAAATCAAGAGCAGCAGTAATAGTAACAGATCATATAATAATTCAGGGGAAAAGAATTAAAAATGTCAAAGAGAATTGTATATATTTGAAATTGTCCAACCTATAATTAAGATATAGCAATCACAAACATTCATGTTTCAAATAACATAGTTCCAAAATGTGTAAAGCAAGAAATATTAAAAGTTCAAAAAAGTAAAAGAATGGGAAGAAGTTCCAAGCAAATAATGTAGGAGGTTTTAACCTGAGTCTAAAAAATATATATATATATATATATATATGCACATATATATAATATATACATTAAAATTCTCTTTTATCTGGGTTTTTGTGCTTGTCCAGTATTTTCACGTCTGTTACCTAAAACTATCTTTAAATATATGAAAGGCCTGTAAACAAAGATCCACTGGTTATTACTGTGGTCCATGCTTCTAAAAAGGTGGAAGAGGTAAGGTGGGCTAGAGACAAGTATAAAAAACAAACGTATTTTCTAGTTACAAAGGCTCTTAGTTGTGATTTGTAGTAGGTCTGAGTACAATATAAACCAAACAATATTGGACATGAGGTAATTCACTTCTGTTAAAACTTGTGGATGCTGTTCTGGGTGATGGGTGGGGACTATCAGTGGTATTTAATATCACAAAAGAAATATAGTTGTGTTCATTTTTTTAATCTACTATTTCATCTATTTTCCATTTCCATTCCTATTGGGGATGGATTCTCTTTTACAGTAAGTATTTTAACACCCATTTCCCAAAATCTTTGGCTGCTGAATGCTGAACTAGTGTAACAATATCAGCCACAGTCAGACCATAGACACAGAGGACTCAGATTAAATTGTCTGATTAAGGAAACTAGAATAAGAAACACACTTGTCAGTACCAGCTGAATGGGTTAGGAGTGTTGTGAGACAAGCAGAAAAAGAATCAGATCAGAAAGGTCAAACTTTAAAATGCCCTAGGTCCTAAGTGAGAAACAGCTAAATCCTGATACCAGAATTATACTTTGTACATCTTTTATAGTTACTTTATATATAACCACAGATAGTAAATTATATATAATTTTAATATAGAGTGTAGGTTCAGTAAGAATTAAAACATTTGTTTTTAGTTGGTGAAATGAAGTGGGAGGATCCTTCCTAACTAATAGGGCAGAAATTCTGCCGCCAAGAGTGAGGAAAATTGAGGTTAATAGCATTTCTTAAAGAACAGTCTTTAATGAGGCTTTTGTGTTAAAGAGGTTTCCATTTTCTGCCTCATTTCATAAAGACAATAAAGAAGTTTCCAAGATCAGTTATTTCATAGTCAAGAAAAACTAACCAGATACAACTCTCTGTGGAGGAGCACAATCTCTCCTTATATGTAGAACCTGGTTGCTTGTTGGGCTTGGCATTGAAGTGAGTGGAGTCTTTGTCTTCAGGCTCTGAAAGCTCAATTCATCCATCCTCCCTGTCACTAGAGCTGTCACACTGAGACTATTCTAGAAAGGTATATTCTCTAAGGTCTTGAAACTCAGAGCAAAAGAAATCACAACAGAGTTTCAAAGTCCAAGTTCAGTATTTCTCACACTGTCAAAAAAGAACCAGTTTCAGAGTAATTTTAGAAAATGTTAAAGCAAATGGTTCATTTGCCATATACTGCGACAGGCAGTATATGCTTCTACATAGATCTAGGCTCCATTACACAGTCATTCCTTTGCAGAATTTCAAATTTATAGCATTTAAGTGAGGTAATTTCTTTATTTGTAAAAAGTTGTTAATTATTCTCAGATGAAAAGCATGGGAATTGGAATAAAAATTGTTCTTCATTCTGAAAAAAAGCATGGTTTGATACCATATAGTTTAAATATGGTATGCCTATACTGTATGATAGTGAAAGAATGACAGGAAAGATGTGCCTATACAAGATATAAATTGCAATTTAACTTGATATAAAATATTTGATTTTGTAAGAGAAAGTATGAAATTGAATTTATCAATACAATGAACTTTAATTTTAAAATCGTTAGCTCCAATTTCTCTCCACAAATACATTTTTTAATGATAGGAGAAAGCAATAAGTGAATTTGTAATTAAGAAGGTGCATATTCAAAGAGACTTTTTTCTTTAGCATGCATGTTTCACTACTTATGTACTATGAAAAGTAATTGTCAGTATTTGTTTTTAGTTATTATACTGACATTCTATTACTCTTTTCCAATTCCAACATCAATTAAATGAAAGCTTTGCATATGTCTTTTTATTGCGATCCTTTCAAAGTTACCAGTTATTTCTTGTATTAATTCCTCTGTTAGATTAAAACCACCAAATATAGATAGGTAAATCATACTTCTCTTACTGTTTAGAAAGTGGCATTTACACTGGCAAATCTCTCAACTACCATCTATTAAGTTTAACATGCCATCAGTAATTGTTCAATGGTGTAATCATTTTCTAAGATGTTCTTTACTAGTATGCCATAATATATAAAACCCAGAGGACTAAAAGGAATTTATGGTGAAATAACATGAAATTAACTTGATAAGGCTTTCCATTCATCTTCAATAATTTTTTTTTTAACTTTAAACACTGGTGACTCTGTTTCAACACTGTGGAATAAGAGAAGTATTTTTCCACTCTAGTTAAATAATGTCCTGATATTGTTGATTCTTCTGAGAAGCTGTACACATCTGTGCCTGACTGTGTTTAATGGGCTCGGGAAATGTGGGAAAAATGCCTTCCTTGTATTATTGACTACAACTTACATATTTCAAGTTGACTATTACATAGAACTTCTAAATTTTTATTTTTTCCTTTAAAGAAGAATGCTGAGATGGAGAGAAATATCTTTAAGAATTTTCTTCATTTGGTTTCCAAAAAAGCATGAATTTAATTCTAATATTTTTAAAACTCTATCATAAAGAAAAAGATAAGGGAATAATTCCATTCTCAAAGTAAACACCGGTATATTCGGGAAAATATTAATAGGATATATATAACTTTGTATAAAGAGGGGACAGTCCTTCTCCAAATAATGCACATTATTTCTTTCTATTTCCTTAATTATTTTAATCAGAAAAATGAACTAGAGTTCGGAATCAGGGTTTAATTCAGAGAGAGGAAATAGAAAATTATCAGGGGTGAGGTAATATGTAGACCCTCCCTAAATGCTACAAAATAATAATGAAACTTATGAATGTATTATTTAATTTTGTGAAATACTTTATAGCTTTCTTTATTCACCTCTCTTCCTTAACTGCCAAATCCCAAAAAGCAAATGATTAACAACTACAAAAAACATTGCAATCTGAGAAGGAACTGAGAAAGCTGAGGGACACAATAATTTTAGTACTACATTTGAACAGATTTGGGAAGGCAAAAAGAATTTAAAAAATCAGACAAAAATATAATCTCAGAAGAAGTAGAAAATACAAATTTTCAGTCAGTATTTTCCCACCACCCAGAAATAAACTTTATCATTTTGGTATATTTCCTTTCAGTAGAAATATGCATATTGACAGAGTACAGTCTAACAATAACATCATGAGGCATATATATTTGTTTTTTGAGCAAATAAAATATGAACTTTTTCTAAATCAACAAATATTATATTTTAATATTCTGTTTTTTTGTAATATTATAATAATATAATTAATCCTCTCCTGCAAACATTTGAGTTGCTTTAAAATTGTAAACCATTCCAACATATGTTTTGCCCACTTTTCTGATCATTTCTGTTGATTAATTTGAAGGAAAAGAATTACTAGGTTAAAAGGTATAAATACTTTAGAGTTTTAAAAAATATATCTTTTGTCAAGTTGTTTGATGAAAATCTATAAACAATATCCTCTCCCATAACCCTGCTGTAGTGTGGAAGGTGCTCATTTCCCTGAACTCTTTGTTTGAAACATGAAAAATATTATCTCATTTAATACATTTTTAATTGTTAGATATGTTTATTGACTAGTTGTATTTCTTTTTATGAATTATATATTAACCACTGTTTCCTTTTTTCTATTAGTGTATTTATCATTTTGATTTATGATTGCCTATTTATAAAATATACTAAGGTTTATATCATTAATATTTTCAGTCTTTTACTTTTTATTTGTGGTCATTTTTAAGGTACTGATGTTTCAAATTTTAATGTTGTTAAATTTATAAAATTTCCTTTTAATGATCTCTGACATTATTTTGTCTCAAAAGTCCTTTTCCATTCCCAATAATATATATATTCACCTACATTTCCTTTCAGTTCTTTGATTTCTTCATAAAGCTCTTTATTTTACATATGTTCTACTGGAAATTACTAATGGACCAATGTATGAATCTCTGTCCTTTAGATCCTGAATCAGCCACACTTTTTAATTATATCTCACAATGACTAACTTGGTGAAGGCTAACTTCATGTCGTTTATATTTCTAGAATTTCTATTAATATTAGCATATTAATGGAAAAGGCAATCTTACCCACCTTTCATAAAAAATAATATTAGCTGATTTATAGATATAAAGAGATACATAACAATTATTCATTTTACCATGCTCCAACATTAATGCTAAGTATCTCATGAAGTCCTTATACTCATGGTGTCTGCATATATTTCTGAAATTCAGTTAGTAGGTTTGAAGCATAGGTAAGAGAGGAGTTGGGGTGAGCTCTGATGCAGTAGAAACCAGAATTTTTGTGCGATCAGCTTCCCTCAACGTCAAGTTCATTTTATTTCTTTGACCTTTACTGACTTACTTATTTTTCAAAAAGAATATTGTTCTAGCTTTTTATGGCAACTCTTACATTTACAACTTACTCTTACAACTTACAACTTACTTTTACAACTCTTACTCTTACAGCTCAAGCTTTTCTTCTGCCACCATTCTGGGTCTTCTTTTCACCTTTTCATTTTGGTAGGGTGGGTTTTACAACTTTCTAAAGAACAATTCATGATCTAGTTGCCTCTTTGAGAGCAGTATCAGCCATGGTCCAGTAGGGAAACAAAAATGATATTACATAGTTGAAAGAAGAGAATTTGGTATGAATTGTTAATGAAGTATAAAGTTATTAGTTAAATAATTAAAAGGGTGAAAAGGAACCATAAGCTCTCATGGAGGTAGCAATTGCAAGAAACACCTACCATCCTTATGGAACACACTGGAATTACTAAAACTTAGAAACTTGGGAACCAGGCCTTGGAAGCCAGCTGGTGCTAGTGTCTCTGAGGAGCAGCATGTGATGAAGCTGGTTCTGTAAGTTTTGGAAAAACTGAAGCCTGGATTCTGTATTTTCTATGGGAAGGAACAGCTCTTGTTGAAGTGAAAAAGAATAGCTCGGATGATAGTCGCGAAGCCAGAGGAAGGCAGGATGCCCACAGGAAGCAATCAGTAAGATGCAAGTACCTTTTCCCTCCTCCAGGCTCCCAGTTTCCTTTAGCGCCCCCTACTCGTGGAGTCTAACATGGATCCAACTGGCAAAGCCGAAATGTGGATTGCCCTCTCAGATTCTGTATCAGAATGCAGAGACAAGAAAGGTGGGTTTGGAGCTGAAAGGCAATTAGTTAGTAATTAGCACAGGGGATCTCCCCTCTACCACTCACTGTGCCTTCTTGATTCATTCTTTCATACTTTTAGAGCACTTAACACTGATCTGTCATATTTCCATCCATAACAACCCCATCCCCTGTTTTTTTATTTTTTATTTTTCATTTTTTATTGGAGTATAGTTGCTTTACATTGCTGTGTCAGTTTGTGCTGTACAGCAAAGTGAGTCATCCATATGTATACATATATTCCCTCCTTTTTGGATTTCCTTCCCATTTAGGTCACCACAGAGTAGAGTTCCCTGTGCTATACAGTAGGTTCTCATTTGTTATCTATTTTATATATAGTGGTGTATATATGTCAATCCCAATCTCCCATGTCATCCCAGCACCCCCCCCACCCTTCGCCCCTTGGTATCCATACGTTTGTTCTCTACGACTGTGTCTCTATTTCTGCTTTGCAAATAAGATCATCTATACCATTTTTTTAAGATTCCACATATATGTGGAACATTATATAAAACATTCCACATACGTTTTTCTCTTTCTGACTTACTTTACTCTGTATGACAGTCTCTAAGTCCATCCATATCTCTGCAAATGACACAATTTCATTCTGTTTTTTTTTTTTTTTTTTTTTTTTTTTTTTTTTTTTTTTTTTTTTGCGGTATGCGGGCCTCTCACTGTTGTGGCCTCCCCCGTTGCGGAGCACAGGCTCCGGATGCGCAGGCCCAGCGGCCATGGCTCACGGGCCCAGCCGCTCCGCGGCATATGGGATCCTCCCAGACCGGGGCACGAACCCGTATCCCCTGCATCGGCAGGCGGACTCTCAACCACTGCGCCACCAGGGAGGCCCTCATTCTGTTTTATGGCTGAGTAATATTCCATTGTATATATGTACCACATCTTCTTTATCCATTCCTCTGTTGATGGACATTTAGGTTGCTTCCATGTCCTGGCTATTGTAAATAGTATTGCAATGAACATTGTGGTGTATGTATCTTTTTGAATTATGGTGTGTTCTGGGTATATGCCCAGGAGTGGGATTGCTGGGTCATATGGTAGTTCTATTTTTAGTTTTTTGAGGATGCTCCATACTGTTCTCCATAGTGGCTATATCATTCCCACCAGTAGTGCAAGAGGGTTCCCCTTTCTCCACACCTTCTCCAGCATGTATTATTTGTAGATTTTGTGATGATGGCCATTCTGACTGGTGTGAGGTGACACCTCATTGTAGTTTTGATTTGCACTTCTCTAATAATTAGTGATGTTGAGCATCTTTTCACATGTTTTTTGGACATCTGTATGTCTTCTTTGGAGAAATGTCTATTTATGTCTTCCACCCATTTTTTGATTGGGTTGTGTGTTTTTTTGATATTGAGCTGCATGAGCAGTTTGTATATTTTGGAGATTAAGCCTTTGTCAGTTGCTTCATTTGCAAATATTTTCCCCCATTCTGAGGGTTGTCTTCATCTTGTTTATGGTTTCCTTTGCTGTGCAAAATATTTTAAGTTTAATTAGGTCCCATTTGTTTATTTTTGTTTTTATTTTCATTACTCTAGGAGGTGGGTCAAAAAAGATCTTGCTGTGATTTATGTCAGAGTGTTCTGCCCATGTTTTCCTTTTAGAGTTTTATAGTGTCTGGCCTTACATTTAGGTATTTAATTCATTTGGAGTTTATTTTTTGCATATGGTGTTAGCGAGTGTTCTAATTTCATTCTTTTATATGTAGCTGTCCAGTTTTCCCAGCATCACTTATTGAAGAGACTGTCTTTTCTCCATTGTATATTCTTGCCTCCTTTGTCATAGATTAGGTGAGCATAGATGTGTGGGTTTATATCTGGGCTTTCTATCCTTTTTCATTGATCTATATTTCTGTTTTTGTGCCAGTACCATACTGTCTTGATTACTATAGCTTTGTAGTATAGTCTGAAGTCCGGGAGCCTGGTTCCTCCAGCTCAATTTTTCTTTATCAAGTTTGTCTTGGCTCTTTGGGGTCTTTTGTATCTCCATACAAATTTCAAGATTTTTTTGTTCTAATTATGTGAAAAATGCCATTGGTAATTTGATAAGGATTGCATTGAATCTAGATTGCTTTGAGTAGCATAGTCATTTTCACAATATTGATTCTTCCAATCCAAGAACATGGTATATCTCTCCATCTGTTTGTGTCACCTTTGGGTTCTTTCATCAGTATCTTATAGTTTTCTGTGTACAGGTCTTTTGCCTCCTTAAGTGGATTTATTCCTAGGTATTTTATTCTTTTAGTTGCAGTGGTAAATGCACTTGTTTCCTTAATTTATGTTTCTGATCTTTTGTTATTAGTGTATAGGAATGCAAGAGATTTCTGTGCATTAATTTTGTATCCTGCTACTTTACCAAATTCATTGATGAACTCTAGTAGTTTTCTGGTGGCATCTTTGGGATTTTCTATATATAGTATCATGTCGTCTGCCAATAGTGACAGTTTTACTTCTTCTGTTCCAATTTGGATTCCTTTTTTTTTCTTTTTCTTCTCTGATTGCTGTGGCTAGGACTTCCAAAACTATGGTGAATAATAGTGGTGAAAGTGGACATCCTTGTCTTGTTCCTGTTCTTAGAGGAAAGGCTTTCAGTTTTTCACCATTGAGAATGATGTTTGCTGTGGGTCTGTCATATGTGACCTTTATTATGTTGAGGTAGGTTCCTTCTATGCCCACTTTCTGGAGGGTTTTTTAAATAATAAATGGGTGTTGAAGTTTGTCAAAAGCTTTTTCTGCATCTCTTGAGGTGATCATATGGTTTTTATTCTTCAGTTTGTTAACATGGTGTATTACGTTGATTGATCTGCATATATTGAAGAATCCTTGCATCCTGGGATGAATCCCACTTGATCATGGTGTATGATCCTTTTAATGTGTTGTTGGATTTGGTCTGCTAGTATTTTGTAGAGGATTTTTGTGTTATGCTCAGCAGCGATATTGGCCTGTAATTTTCTTTTTTTGTGATATCTTTGCCTGGTTTTTGTATCAGTGTGGTGGTGGCCTCATAGAACTAGCTTGGGAGTGTCCCTCACTCTGCAATTTTTTGGAAGAGTTTGAGAAGGATGGGTGTTAGCTCTTCTCTAAATTTTGATGGAATTTGCCTGTGAAGCCATCTGGTCTTGGACTTTTGTTTGTTGGAAGATTTTTAATCACAGTTTCAATTTCAGTGCTTGTGATTGGTCTATTCATATTTTCTATTTTTTTTTCCTGGTTCAGTCTTGGAAGGTTGTACTTTTCTAAGCATTTGTCCATTTTTTCCAGGTTCTCCATTTTATTGGCATATAGTTGCTTGTAGTAGTCTCTTATGATCCTTTGTATCTCTGTGGTGTCTGTTGTAACTTCTCTTTTTTCATTTCTCATTCTGTTGATTTGAGTCCTCTGTTTTTTTCCGGATGTGTCTGGCTAAAGGTTTATCAATTTAATTTATCTTCTCAAAGAACCAGCTTTTAGTTTCATTGACCTTCGCTATCAATTTCTTCATTTCTATTTTATTTATTTCTGCTCTGATCTTCATGATTTCTTTCCTTCCACTAACTTTGGTGGGTTTTTTGTTGTTGTTGCTGTTCTTCTTTCTCTAGTTGCTTTAGGTGTAAGGTTAGGGTGTTTGTTAGAGATTTTTCTTGTTTCTTGAGGTAGGATTGTATTGCTACAAACTTCCCTCTTATAACTGCTTTTGCTGCATCGCATAGGTTTTGGATCATTGTGTTTTCATTATCACTTGTCTCTAGGGTTTTTTTTTTTTTCCTCTTTGATTTCTTCAGTGATCTCTTGGTTATTTATAACATATTGTTTAGCCTCCATGCGTTTGTATTTTTTACAGTTTTTTTTTTCCTGTAATTGATATCTAGTCTCAGCATTGTGGTCAGAAAAGATACTTGATATGATTTCAGTTTTCTTAAATTTACCAAGGCTTGATTTGTGACCCAGGATATGATCTATACTGGAGAATATTCCATGTGCACTTTTGAAGAAAGTGTATTCTGCTGCTTTCTGATTGAATGTCCTATAAATGTCCGTTAAGTCTATCTGGTCTCATGTGTCATTTAAGTCTTGTGTTTCCTTATTAATTTTCAGTCTGTATGATCTATCCATTGGTGTAAGTGGAGTGTTAAAGTCTCCCACTATTATTGTATTACCAGCAATTTCCCCTTTTATGGCTTTTAGCATATGCCTTATGTATGAGGTTCTCCTATGTTGGATGCATAAATATTTACAGTTGCTCTATCTTCTTCTTGGATTGATCCCTTGATCGTTATGTAGTGTCCTTCTTTGTCTCTTGTAATAGTCTTTATTTTAAAGTCTATTTTGTCTGATATGAGTGTTGCTACTTCAGCTTTCTTTTGATTTCCATTTGCAGGGAATATCTTTTTTTCATCCCCCTCACTTTCAGTCTGTATGTGTTCCTAGGTCTGAAGTGGGTCTCTTGTAGACAGCATATATATGGGCCTTGTTTTTGTATCCATTCAGCCAGTCTGTTTCTTTTGGTTGGAGCATTTAATCCATTTACATTTAAAGTAATTATCAGTATGTATATTCCTATTACAATTTTCTTAATTGTTTTGGGTTTGTTATTGTAGGTCTTTTCCTTCTCTTGTGCTTCCTGCCTAGAGAAGTTCCTTTAGCATTTGTTATAAAGCTGGTTTGGTGGTGCTGAATTCTGTTAGCTTTTGCTTGTCTGTAAAGCTTTTGATTTCTCTGTTGAATCTGAATGAGATCCTTGCTGAGTAGAGTAATCTTGGTTGTAGGTTTTTCCCCTTCATCACTTTAAATATGTCCTGCCACTCCCGTCTGGCTTGCAGAGTTTCTGTTGAAAGATCAGCTCTTAACCTTATATGATTCCCTTTTATGTTATTTGTTGGTTTTTCCTTGCTACTTTTAATATTTTTTCTTTGTAGTTATTTTTTTTTTTTACTTCGATTAATATGTGTTTTGGAGGGTTTCTCTTTGGGTTTATTCTGTATGGCACTTTCTGCACTTCCTGCACTTGGGTGACTATTACGTTTCCCATATTCAGGTAGTTTTTATGTATAATCTCTTCAAACTTTTTCTTAGACCATTTCTCTTTCTCTTCTTCTTCTGGGACCCCTATAATTTTTAATTTTGGTGCATTTATTGTTGTCCAGAGGTCTCTGAGACTGTCCTCATTTCTTTTCTTTCTTTTTTCTTTATTCTGCTCCATGCCAGTTATTTCTACCATTCTATCTTCCAGCTCACTTATCCATTCTTCTGCCTCAGTTATTCTGCTATTGATTCCTTCTAGCATATTTTTTCATTTCAGTTATTGTGTTGTTCATCACTGATTGTTCTTTAGTTCTTCTAAGTCCTTGTTAAACATTTCTTGTATCTTCTCTATCTGTGCCTCCATTCTATTTCTGAGATCTTGGATCATCTTTACTATCATTACTCTGATTTCTTTTTCAGGTAGATTGCCTATTTCCTCTTCATTTATTTGGTCTTGTGGGTTTTTACCTTGCTCCTTCATCTGCAACATATTTCTCTGTCACCTCATTTTGTCTAACTTACTGTGTTTGTGTTCTCCTTTTCTCAGGCTGCAGGGTCATAGTTCCTCTTGCTTCTGTTGTCTGCCCCCTGTGGGTGAGGTTGGTTCAGGGGCTTGTGTAGGCTTCCTGGTGTGAGGCACTGGTACCTGCTCTCTGGTAGGTGGAGCTGTGTCTTTTCTCTCTGATAGGCAGGGCCTCATCAGGTGGTGGGTTTTAGGGTGTCTGTGAGCTTAATACAACTTTAGGCAGCCTGTCTGCTTATGAGTGGGGCCGTGTTCCTGCCTTGCTGGTTGTTTGGTGTGAGGTATCCAGTACTAGAGCCTGCAGGCAGTTGGGTAGAGCCGGGTCTTTGTGTTGAGATGGATACCTCCAAGAGAGTGCACGCTGATTAATATTCCCTGGGCCTGGGAATTCTCTGGTGGTCCAGCATCCTGGACTTGGTGCTCCCACCCCAGAGGCCCACCCCCAACCCCTGGCTAGGGAACCAAGAGCCTGCAAGTCACTCAGTGTGGTCAGAGTAGAAGAAAATAAGGAAAAAACCTAACAAAACCCAAGACAAATAGCAGAAACAACAATAACAAAAAGCAACAACACAAAAGAAAAAGGAGAAAAGAAAAAAGAAAACAAACAGAAACCAAATCCAAGATGAACTATAAAAACAAAACCGAACAAAGTGAATCAAACAAAGAAACAGACAAAAGCAAACCAATAAAAACAAGAGAACAAAGAGCTCAAAAATGAAAACAATCAATAAAGACTAACAAAAACCCCCCACAAAAATAGAAAGCAAACTAAAAAAAAAGCTAATAAAACATAAAACAAACACACAAAACAATAAAAAAGAAGAGAACAAAGAGAAGAAAAAATACAAAACAGCAAAAAAGTTAAGTAAAAATAGAAAAATTAAAATGTACAAAAATTAAAAAATAAAATGATAAAAACAACAACAACTGAACAAACGAAACAGAGAAAAAAAGAGTAATAGTAATATGAATATTTTCCTGGGGCCTCTGCTGTCAGGTGTCCTTGTTCCCACTGTGAGTCACAGCCAACCCTTGCCTCCCCAGGAGGCTCTGCAATACCTCTAGGTAGGTATCTGGACCCACTGTTGGCAGCTCAGACTCTGACTTGGCCCAGCTCCCACGTGTACTTGCCCCCAGAGTCCACTGCTGCTAAACCTAGACCAGTGTCAATTGCGAGAACACTTGTATAATCAGATAGTCCACAGATGCAGGATTTACCAAGCTGATCGTGGGTATTTAATCTGTGGCTTGTGCAGCCACACAGAGAGATTTCCAATCCTCCTCCTCAGTTTCTCTGCCCCTGGGGCTCAGCTTTGGTTTTGGCCCCGCCTCTGCACGTGGGTCAGAACTTCCGGCATCACAGACCCTCCGGCATCTGTTTCCCACCCAGGCAAGAGGGAGTGAAAGCAGCAGCTGATTGGGGCACACTTACTCACTCAGGTTGGGGAGGGGTGCGGTGGTCACAACTGGGGTGGTGCAAAGTGCCTGTGGCAGCAGAGACTGGCAGGCAGTTGCAACAGACTGTGGCGCATTTGCTCTGGTGGGAGTCCCTCTCAGTGCCCATAGAGGCAGGGGCTGGCTTATGGTGGTGGTGGTAGCCCCGCCTCTTGTGCGCCACTCAACAATGGCGCCTTGTTTCCTAGACAGACCATGCTTCCTCTAGGGGCATTCCCGCTCGCGGAAGCCTTCAATCCCATCCTCTCTGTTATGCCCACGCAGCCAACAGTGGTCCTCTCTCTGGACCCGCTCTCCTAACCACACACTTTAGCACTCGGCCCCTGCCAGCATTAGCAGATTCCCATCTCAGGCAGGCACACCCAGGGCTGATTCCCAAGGAAGCTTTGGTATGGGCAGTGCTCAGGGCCCCTGAGCCTGTGTGGACAGAGGAGGCCTTGGACTGAGGGGTGGTGAGCCTTCTCGGATGGGTGTGCCTCCCACTTCCCTCAGAGGCAGAAGTTGGTGGGTGGGGAAAGGGGTAGCAATGGCGTCCCCGCCCCTCATGTGCCCCTCAATAATGATACCTTGCTTCTATAGTGTCCCTGGTTTCTTCTGTAAATTTTCCCAGTTGTGGAGCTCCTTACTCCCATCCCTTTAGGCTGTATTTCACAGCCACTAGCTGTCCCCTCCTTGTGTCCCTGCTCCAAATCCCACTTTCCAGTACCCAGCCCCCCTCCAAAACAGAAGACACACGGCTGAAGCCAGGGTACACAGGGCTGTGGCACACACCTGCACATAGTTCTTACTTTGTCCTGCCTTCCACACCATCTGCTGAGTTCCCCTTTGATCCCCTGAAGTTTCCTTCCTGTCCCAGCTGATTCCCCCACCGTGAGGGGGTTTTTCTGAGTATGGGAACCGCTCCTCACCTTCAGCTTCCTGCCAGGGGTGCTGATTCCTTTTTTGATTCCTCTTTTCTTTCTTTCATCCTACCCAGTTGTGAGGGGATTTTTTTCTTGTCCTTATAAGTGTCTGAAGTCTTCCGCTAATGCTCAGCAGGTGCCCTGTGAGAATTATTCCATTTGTAGAAGTATTCTTGATGTACTTGTGAGGAGATATGAATTCCGTATCCTCCTATCCCACATCTTTACTCCTCCCCTTCCCACCCCCTGCTTTGCATAAACCATTATCACAGAGGTTTACTCGTTATTTCTAGTTACTTCTTTGTGATTTTTCTGTTAAAATGTTTCCTGGGCTTCCCTGGTGGTGCAGTGGTTGAGAGTCCACCTGCTGATGCAGGGGACACGGGTTCATGCCCCGGTCTGGGAAGATCCCACATGCTGCGGAGCGGCTGGGCCCGTGAGCTATGGCCGCTGAGCCTGCACGTCCAGAGCCTGTGCTCCGCAACGGGAGAGGCCACAACAGTGAGAGGCCCGCGTACCACACACACACACAAAAATGTTTCCTAACCAGCTGTTTTACTATATAGGAAAGCAAATTTTACCCCAGCATTGGAGTGAAATTGGGGTAACCTAAGGTTAGCTGATTTCTCAAGAGTTCTTAGGTGGATTACCAGGGGGATACAATTCATACTACAGAATAGCATATTGAGTAGTGCAGTAGGACAGTGAGTAAAATAACTGTTGGGAATCTCCTGGTGTTAATTATGTAGACAAAGTTTATGCTTCTGCACAAGTAAAAATGGATCAAGCAAGATATATACATTATTTTCTTACTGTGTCAGGGTGTTGATTTGTTCTGTCTACAGAGTTCTAGCTAGAGAAAAAGACACCAGGGTATGAGAAGGTTGATACCTCCAGAGGAACATGATGTGTAGGTAGGAGCAGAAAGTCTACCATGGAAAAATTTTAAGCCCTGTGCAAAGAAAATAACGAAAGCCATTTGCAGCTGAACTCATAAGCTTCAATAAAATGATAAAATGTAACAAAGCTGTAGCAATTATCATATTAATTTACCCATATATTTTTCTAATCCCTTTCACATACATCATTACAACATTATACCCAGAGGTAGTAATTACAGGAAATTTCCAAGTCCTTTGTCAGAAACTCAGAAGACTTTGGCCCATTCAAAGTCTTACTGCATTAGCGGCAGCTGTGTAAATGGGCCATTCTGTAGTTAGAAGGCAAGACCTATTGGCTTTGGTTCAGTTTTTAAGT
Organism: Mesoplodon mirus; assembly: GCF_964341445.2. NCBI lineage: Eukaryota > Metazoa > Chordata > Mammalia > Artiodactyla > Ziphiidae > Mesoplodon > Mesoplodon mirus. The sequence goes on along the minus strand of NC_138977.1, from coordinate 149,751,784 downwards.
GACAAGGGAAATTTCTTACTGGGTTTAATTGACTGTAAATTGCTATTTCTGTTTAACCAGAGCACATGAGTTTTGTAAAATACAATGCTTAAAGTATATAACTAACCATTATCCAAATGTGAAGTGGGAACTGATATCCTTGCTTAACATGGCAATAATATCTGTCACTTTTTAGATTGAGAATATTTCAATTTTATGAAGAAAATGGAATTTTTGCAGATTATATGAAAATATATTGTTGCCCAGAAAATAAGTAAAACCATACCATTTAATATTTTTAAATTATTTCAAATATCAGAATTCAACTGTTAGTTAATTGGCATATAATCGGCACCTAAGAGTCTATAACTAAATCAGGTCTGGATGCTTAGTTTCTTAGTGTTTTGATACACAGGTAAATAAAAGGAAATAGAAAGAAAATTGTACTTTATATAAAAAAATTACTTCATATAAAGCAAAAGTTACACAATTATTATTTGACCTTATACTGCTATTATATAGATCTTTGAAATTTAAACTCCTATAAAGGATAAAACAACTTTTTTTTTTTTTTTAGCTTTGAGGAGGAATCTGAGAAAGGGTGTTAAAATATGCATTTATTTCCATACTATAATCAACACCATCAATAGCATTAAAGGTCCACTGAGAACATAGCACTGAAGTTGATCAACTTATAATGGATAAAAATTTGAGATAGCTATATATATTAATGTAATGGCTTGGATATTAGTTAGGATATTAATTGAAAAACACTAAGTATTTGAAGCAGAAGGAATTTAATAAAGGTAATTGGTTACATATGTGATAAAAGAATTAAGAAGCCATCAGATTGGTGTGGCAACTTAGATTTAACAACTGCAGGAAGCCACCATCCCTAGGCTGGAGTGACAGAGAGCAGAGGTAGTTTAATCAAAGGTTAGAGCACATGGTCACCTGTGATAATATGCAGTCATAATGGGCCTATCAGTTGGAGTTGAAGAGAGAGAAAAAATGAATTGGGAATGCCAACTATGGCCCAGAGGAAGAAATATGTCTGGCTGCCTCTCTCTTTCTTCTCTCTTTCCAATGACCTACAGTGTTTTCCTGAGTCATAATCAGCCAGCAGCCAAGAGACATGGAAGCCTGGAAATGCAGCTGGCAGGACTCATTTCCTCCCATTCGTACAGCCACCTTACCTCCACGGTACAACAGCAAGCAAAGAAAGAAGCAAGGAAAGGATCTCAGTGCAAACAGAACCAGGAAGAACCAAGATTATTAAGTAAATCATATAACTGATGAGCCAAAGGCAAAGATTTCACACATCCCTCATATATTAACTCTTTATTGGTACTTGAACATTTAGCATATGGTAATAAAATTTCTAGGATATCTATTTTTTTCCCTATTGATTACTTAAATTTGGAAAGGAAGGTAAACAGATTTTGCAAAATATGTGGAGAAAAATTATAAATTTTATCTTCTTTAAAATTTTATAATACCATGTAAACTTTTTAATGGAAATGTGATTTACTATTTCTTGGTTGAAGAGAGAAAAATCTCCTAAAATAAAAGGACGAGTGAAGGTCAAAGGATTGAGGGTAGACCTATGTTTTTTGCCACTGCATTAAGAAGTTGTGAGGGAGGTCATAGCTCCACCATAGAATCCAGCAGGGTGATGCAGCCCCACTGTGATCTGACTAGTATCATAACCAGAAAGGAGAGCATGTAGAGTCACACCTCACACATGACAGAGAAGGCTGGACAGCAAAAAAGCTGGAAACCAAAGTTAGAAATTAATGGTACAGTTTCACTACAAAGAGAAATGTGCTTGTACAGATTAAGTTGCCCTTCAAATGTTCTGGTTTCTTCCTGAGGCTTCCAGGATCACTGAACTGGGGAAGTGAAATGTTATCAACCAGCCTCCAATTGAAACTTTATATCTGGGAATAGGGTTCTAATAGCAACCAGGTGGTCGGCAAATGGTTCTAAGAGCCCTCAGCCCTCTGGCTGACATCTGGCTTGGATAAATCATTCTCTATTGTAGGATGAGTCAACAGAGGAGAAAAACACCCCAACAAACTGAGGGTATGGAAATACTTTTCAACATTAAAAGGAATATAATTTAGAAGATGTGGAAAAAAACATATACTTGGAAAAGATTTATTACAGAAAAATTGAAATACATTTTAAAAACTTTCTGCATGGAGCTAGTAAAAAAGTTCAAGGGATTAGACTTTATGAAAAGAGCAAGGAACTATACATTTAATATAAAAGGTGGAAGTAAAAAAAGAAGCTGGGGAGATAAGAAAATATTGCAGGGCTTCCCTGGTGGCGCAGTGGTTGAGAGTCTGCCTGCTGATGCAGGGGACGCGTGTTCGTGCCCCGATCTGGGAGGATCCCGCATGCTGCGGAGTGGCTGGGCCCGTGAGCCAAGGCCGCTGAGCCTGCGCATCCGGAGCCTGAGCTCCGCAATGGAAGAGGCCACAACAGTGAGAGGCCCGCGTACTGCAAAAAAAAAAAAAAAAAAAAAAAAAAATTGCAATTTTTAGTACAAAACTAAAAAATAGAATTGAAATCTGCATTAAACACTAAAGAACAGAATAAATATTATATAAAATTAAATCAGTGATGTAATAAACAAACTTGATAGATGTCCTGAAGTGAAATATAATATGATAGAAGAAGGATAATGATAAGATTATTAGGGATACAGAAGATTTAATTTAGTTATCTAAGAAAAAAATATATTTCTGAATGAGAAAACAAAATAAATACACAAAATCAGCAATGCAAAATACAATAAAAGGAATATATTCCAAAATAAGGAATACCTGAATGTGATTTAAAATTTTTCCTTATTTAGCAGGAAAAATTATTATGGTTAATTTTTTTTGTTTCAAGAATATGAAATAATTAGTCAAGCATACAAGAAATTTAGGTGCAAGAATTTAGCTTTGATATGTCTTTGTAACTCCAGTACCTCTAATTGAGCCTGCCATGTTATCCCTATTTTATAGAGGATACACCAAGATTAGAAAAATTAAATAACTTTCTTAAAGTCCTGCAACATCTGCTCCACAAATATTACCTTGGTAAAGCTGGAAGGATTTATGCTGTTAAATTATGGGCAAAATTCTTGATAAGAAAATTAATATGTGTATTGAACATATTAAGTCCTCTAAGAGTTGAGATAGATTCCCAAAATATATGACATATATTTTGAAAATATATGAAGAAAAATAATCATAAAAAGAAGACAAAGAAATGGGTCTCTAGGTTCAATAGAAGTGCCAGCCTGCTCTGCCCAAAGAATCTCCCTTTAAGAATCGATGGCAAGGAGGTTGAAATGCTGGAAACTATTCCTGATGAATTCATGGCATAATTAGAGTAAAGAAATAAAAACTTGGATTGTGAAATAGTGTGTTAAATAGTACACAAGGATTTATAATAAAAAGCAATAGTCCATGCCCTTTCCCTCTCACCTCTAATTCTCTCACTCAAAGTAATACTTTTAAGCTTTTTTGTTTCAGTTCTTCTGGCACATGCTTTTTTTTCTTCCCAAATATAGGTACATATACCACTCTTTTTAATATCTCTATTGGTTAAATTTATGTAGGTAGTCAGCTATTTTGAAACCATTAAAATAATATCTTTTTTATTCCTTTTTTTTCTCCTATATCATAGGTCAAGGGGTGGAAGTCAGATGGAATATGGAGAATATGATGTAGATGGAATTCATGCCAGGCAAAAGGGGAATAAATTAAAGCCCTTTGTAGTCAGTAGACTGTGGTACAGAGAAGAGGGGGAGAAGCAGTAGAAACACCTGTTTACATACTTTCCCCTGGCTCCCCAGCCCTGAGGATGGAGGGTGGAGTCCTCTGTGGTTGAGGGAAAGCCAGAGAGTGAGGTCTGCAGAAATGTATTCGTGCACAAACACAGCAGGATACACATGGAGGCTTGTTGTGGTTACAGAGAGAAAGAATGTCATTAGACTTTGTGATATATAATTGATTCACAAGTTCCTTATGTCCTGTGGGAACAGGGATGTAGCTGAGATGAAAACCAGCTGGCCTGCTCTGGGGGCAACAGCAGGGAGATTTGAGTGTGAACTAAGCCAGGTGCCTGAGTGGGGCTTTGCTGAGACCTGGAGGAATGGGCAGCCAGAGAGAAAGGTGGGGTTAAGTCAAAAAGGAAAGTTCATCAGGCCCGACAGAGCCAAGAGAACTAGACACAATTCTTCATTGCAAACATTAGCAGGGGAAGCCAATGAGTACCCAGGCAAGTAAGGAACAGCACTGGGGAGGCCCGGGGACCTAGCGGAGTGTGGTACAGGAGCTGAGACAACCAACCTTCTCCTACTAGATTCCATATGAAGTTAGGTTGGAGGGAGGGAAAGTAAATTATGGGGAAGAAATCTTAAAGACCAGGCATTTACCTCGAATAAACTGAATTATTCAAAAGAAACAAGTTTAAACTGGCAACAATGGGTTTAGCAGGAACTTTGTTAGAAAGATTAGATCAATTTTAGAAAAAGAACTACATTATTTTGTACTGTTGAGGGGTAGTGAGTCCATATTTCTGCACAAATTATGTATTCAAACTTCTATTTATTATTCAGTATCTTTTATTTTCTCAGTTTGAAAGAACATAATTTTTCTTTTGTCTTTCACTTTACCTTTTCTCCTCTTTCTATCTCCCAACAGCTGTCCCTGTACCTTTACAAACATATTGCCAAGTGGATAAATATGGCAATATATTTTGTAACCATAATTAAGTCTTTTTAGCTTCTCCTAAAAGTTGATTCTAAAGGTAGAAAATTTAGGAGTCATCTTTCTGCTTTGCTGTATGTACTGTTTGGACTGTGTTTCATGCCACTAATTGAATGTCATTGAATTCCTTTTCCAGTTTGAGTAGTTTCTTTATATTTGGACTCTGATTATCTTGTATTGCATTTTGCTTTTCTGGGGTCTTAACTGTTTGCTTTCTATACCTGCTGAATCCTTGAATGCTGGGCCTTCCTTTTATTAATTTGCTTGATTAGATCCTTTGTTTCCTTTTTTATGTTTACACTCTTGTTTTTTTCCAGAGTAAATCCTTGAATAAATTATGGAGAGAATATATGTAGGAGATAAATATTCTAATGCTTTGTGTGTCTAATGATATCTTTATCTTACCAACAGATTTAATAATTATGTGGGTGGATATGGAATTTGGGGCTAAAGTAACTTTTTCTACATTTTTGAAGGCATTGAGTCATTGTGTCCTACCTGTAGTATGTCAGTTGGAAAGTGAGATGCCAGTGTGATTCTCATTGCTTTGAACATAGCACATTTTTGTTCTCTTTCTGGATGATTTTATTCTTTTTTAAAAAGTTGAGATGTAATTGACATATAACATATTAGTTTCAGGTTACAACATGATTCAATATGTATATATATTGCAAAGTGGTCGCCATGATAAGTCTAGTTAACATCCATCACTACACATAGTTAAATTTTTTTCTTGTGAGGAGAACTTTCAAGATCTATTCTCTTAGAAATTTTCAAGCATACAATACAATATTATTAATTATAGTCACTATGCTGTATGTTATATAACCATGAATTATTTATTTTATAATTGGAAGTTTTAATCTTTTGACCTTTTCACCCATTTCACCTACCCACCTAATCTCAAGGATGATTTTATTCTTGAAGTACTTAAGTTTCATACTTCTATGTCTAATTATGGCTCTTCTTTCATTTGTTCTGCTGTTGAGGGGTAGTCCCTTTCAATCTGAAGCCTTGTTTCTTCTTCAGCTGGGGAAATTTTGCCTATTTTATTTTTAAAATAACTTCATCTTCTCAATCTTTTGTTTCTTTTTTTTCTGTTTGTTGCATTTCCTGGATTTATCTTCCAGATCTCTTATTTTTTTCTCACATTTTTCTTCTTTTGATTTTGTTTCCACTTTCTTGAAGCTTTCCTAAGCTTTATATTTCAACTCTTCTATTTATTTTTAATTTATTGTCATATATTTAATATATAATGCTATAGTTAATACCCCAAAGTGAAAACTACCAAATGCCATCACCATGGGATTAGTGCCACACAGTGGAATAGAGTAGAATTCAATGGGATTAATACAACACATTGGATAAATTTCAGAACTTTAATGTTGATTAAAAGAAATGAGGCATAAAAGAGTGTATAGATTTTAATGCCAATTATATGAGGCTAAAAGAAACAAACAAATGAAATTAAACTATGCTATTAGAAGTTAGAATATGAATCACTTTTGTGGGGGGAAATAGAACTAGAAGGAACAGAAAGGTCTCTGTGTGCCCCACTGCCCTGTTTCCATACATGGCTGCTAATTATACAAATGTGTGCAGTTTGTGAAAATTCATCAAGCCGTGCAATCAGAGAAGAAAAAGAAATAAAAAGGGACATGTGTTTAAAGGGGAAAAAATTTGAGACTTTTAGCCATTAAACATAACCTGAAGGAATTATTAATATGCATAATATATGCATAATATGCATAATTAATATGCATAATATTGACCAAAATCTGGACCCTTCAGTCAGTCTTATTAGCTAATTCATTTTAATGTGATTGATTTAACCTTATTGATTAGGTTCTGAATTTTATGTCAATGAGAATATAGACACAATCTAATTTCCACTATATATATATTTTTAAATGTACTTGTTTAAAGATGCTCAACTCTTTGCTTTATGAATTAATTAATTAATTTGAGCTTATATAATATACAACTGCATTCTTTAAAAAAACAATTTTATTAAGATACATAGTTTACCCTTGAGCAACACAGGTTTGAACTGCATAGGTTGACTTACATGTGAATTTTCTTCAATAGTCAATATTACAGTACCACAGGATCTGTGGTTTGTTGAATCCATGGGTGCAGAACTGTGGGTATAGAGGGACAACCATAAGTTATATTTAGAGTTTGGCTGTGCAGAGGATTAGCGCCCCTAACCCCCATGTATTTTAAGGGTCAACTGTAATTCTAATTTACTCATTTAAAGTGCAAATTCAATGAGTTTTAGTGTGTTCATAGAGTTAATTGTGCAACCATCACCACAGTCAATTTTAACACATTTTCAACACTTGAAAAAGAAACCCCATACCCATTAGTGATTGCTCCATGTTTCCCTCCCTTTCTGCCCCCAGTCTTCTCTAACCATAATGGAATTAAGTTAGAAACAATCTAGACATCTCTGAAATGTTCCCCAAATATTTGGAACCTAAATCACACACTTATAAATAACCCTTAGATCAAAGGAGAAATAAAAAGAAAAATTAAAATGTATGAAAATGCAAAAACACAACAAATCAAAGTTTGTAGAATGTCCTAAAGCAAGGCTTATGGGGAAATTAATAACACTAAACACTTGTATTGAAAAGGGAAAATTCTCTAATCAATAATTTCACATTCCATTCTAAGAAAGTAGGAAAAAAGAGCAAATTAAATACAAAGTAAGTAGAAGAAAGGGTATAATAAAAATCAGAGCAGAAATTTACTTCAAGAATCAAGAAAACAATAAAAACCCCCAATAAAATCCAAAGTTGGTTTTTTGAGAAAATCAATCAAATTGATAAATTCTCTCCAGACAGATTAGAAATAAAAGAGAGACAACACAACTTACCAATATCAGGAATGAGAGAGGAAACATAGTCACTACATATTCTATTAAATATTAAAAGGATGATATTTCAATATTTAATATTAAAAGAATGATAAGGAAATATCTTGAACAACTTTTGTTGATAAGTTTGGCAATTCAGATGAAATGAACAAGTTCCTTGAAAGATACAAATATCCAAAACTCACCTAAAAATAAATGCATAATGTAAATAGCCTTGTATCAATTTAAAAAATTAAATTGGTAATTTAAAATCTCCCCAGAAAGGAAATGTCAGGCCCAGATGGCTTCACTATTGAATTTTGTCAAACATTTAAGGGATAAATAATTCCAATTCTTCTCAAGTTCTTCCAGAAAATTGTAAAGGATGGGCTGTTTCCCAACTTATTGTGTAAAGCCAGATTAACTTGATACCACAATAAGAAAAATACATTACAAAAAGAAGAAAAATACAAATGGATATCCTTCATTAACATAGTTGTTAAAAATTTTAAACTAAACATTAACAAACTGAATCTAGCAGCATAGAAAATAGATGTTGGATTAAGATGAGCTTATGGTTTTTTTCAGTTTGTGAATGTGATGAATTTCATTGATTATTTCTGAATGTTAACTATTCTTGCATTACAGGGACAAAACTCATCATAATAGCAAACTGAAAGAAGAAAAACCATATGATCATCTTAATGCAGCATACATTTTTTTATATAAACTCTCAGAAATCTAGGAATAGAAAACAACTTCCTTAACCTGATAAGGGCATCTATGAAAAACCTATAGTTAATGTCATAATTATTGGGGAACAATTAAATACTTTCTCCCTAAGGTCAGGAACAAATTGGATATCTTCTCTCACTACTTCTGTTTAACATTGAACTAGAATATTCTTGCCAATGCAATAAGGGAAGAAAAATGTTTAAATGGCATCCAGATTAGTAAAAAAAAAAAAGTAAAACTGTTTTATATGCAAATGACATGATTGTCCATGTAGAAAAATCTGATGGAATCTACAAATAAGCTGCTAGCACTGAAAAGTGAGTGTAATATGTTTGCTGATATCAGATAAATATAAAAAAGCAATTGTATTTCTATATACTACCAATAAACAATTTGAAATTAAAATAGAGAATACCATTTACAATAACATTATATCATGATATACTGAGAGGTAAATCTGATAAAAATTGAAAGTTATATACACTTAAAACTGAAAACATTGCTGAGAGAAATTAAAGGTCTAAATAAATAGACAGATGTACCATACCCACAGATGAAGACTCAGTGGTATTAAGATGTTAATTTTCTCCAATGTAATTTACAAATCCAGCTCAATAACAATAAGTTTTTGGGGGGGAGTGTAGAAATTGATTCACTTGAAAATTCAAAGGACCTGGAATAGACAAACCAATTTTGAAGAAGAAAAATAAAGTTAGAAAGCTAACACTGACAGAGGATCGGTGCCGAGCGGCACTCACCAGCCCGAGAGGCTTGTCTGCTCGCCCGCCGGGGCGCGCAGCGCTGGAAGCTGAGGCTCGGGCTTCAGTCAGAGCGCAGAGAGAGGACTGGGGCTGGCGGCGAGAACTCAGCCTGAAGGGGGCTAATGTGCCACAGCTAGCCGGCAGGGAGTCCGGGAAAACTCTGGAGCTGCCGAAGAGGCAAGAGACTTTTTCTTCCCTCTTGGTTTCCTGGTGCACGAGGAGAGGGGATTAAGAGCGCTGCTTAAAGGGGCTCCACAGACGGGCGCGAGTCGCGACTGAAAGCGCGGAGCCCAGTGACGGGCGTGGGACGCTGGGGCTGCTGCTGCTGCTGCCAAGAAGCCTGTGTGCGAGCGCAGGTCACTGCCCACACCGCCCTTCCGGGAGCCTGTGCAGCCCGCCACTGCGGGGGTCCCGGGATCCAGGGGCGGCTTCCCTGGGAGAACGCACGGTGCGCCTCGGTCTGGTGCAACGTCACGCCGACCTCTGCCGCTGCAGGCTCGCCCCGCACTCCATGCCCCGCCCTCCCGCCCGGCCTGAGTGAGCAAGAGTCCCCGAAGCGGCTGCTCTTTTAATCCTGTCCTGTCTGAGCGAAGAACAGACGCCCTCCGGCGACCTACACGCAGAGGCGGGGCCAAATCCAAAGCTGAGACCCAGGAGCTGTGAGAACAAAGAAGAGAAAGGGAAACCTCTCCCAGCAGCCTCAGAAGCAGCGGATGAAAGCTCCACAATCAACTTGATGTACCCTGCATCTGTGGAATACATGAATAGACAACACATCATCCCAAATTGAGGAGCCCGGAGTCAGTGCTGTGCCTCTGAGGTGGGAGAGCCAACTTCAGGACACTGGTCCACAAGAGACCTCCCAGCTCCACATAATATCAAACGGCGAAAATCTTCCAGAGATCTCCATCTCAACACCAGCACCCAGCTTCACTCAACGACCAGCAAGCTACAGTGCTGGACACCCTATGCCAAACAACTAGCAAGACAGGAACACAACGCCACCCATTAGCAGAGAGGTGGCCTAAAATCATAAAAAGTCCGCAGACACCCCAAAACACACCACCAGACGTGGACCTGCCCACCAGAAAGACAAGATCCAGCCTCATCCACCAGAACACAGGCACTAGTCCCCTCCACCAGGAAGCCTACACAACCCACTAAACCAACCTTAGCCACTGGGGACAGACACCAAAAACAACGGGAACTACGAACCGGCAGCCTGCAAAAAGGAGACCCCAAACACAGTAACATAAGCAAAATGAGAAGACAGAAAAACACACAGCAGGAGAAGGAGCAAGATAAAAACCCACCAGACCTAACAAAGGAAGAGGTAGTAGGCAGTCTACCTGAAAAAGAATTCAGAATAATGATGGTAAAGATGATCCAAGATTCTATTTCCCAGATCCAAAATCTTGGAAATAGAATAGACAAAATGCAAGAAACAGTTAACAAGGACCTAGAAGAACTAAAGATGAATCAAGCATCGATTAAAAACACAATACATGAAATAAAAAATACTCTAGACGGGATCAATAGCAGAATAACTGAGGCAGAAGAACGGATAAGTGAGGTGGAAGATAAAATAGTGGAAATAACTGCTGCAGAGCAAAATAAAGAAACAAGAATGAAAAGAACAGAGGACAGTCTCAGAGACCTCTGGGACAACATTAAATGCACCAACATTCGAATTATAGGGGTTCCAGAAGAAGAAGAGAAAAAGAAAGGGACTGAGAAAATATTTGAAGAGATTATAGTTGAAAACTTCCCTAATATGGGAAAGGAAATAGTTAATCAAATCCAGGAGGCACAGAGAGTCCCATACAGAATAAATCCAAGGAGAAATACGCCAAGACACATATTAATCAAACTGTCAAAAATTAAACACAAAGAAATCATATTAAAAGCAGCAAGGCAAAAACAACAAATAACACACAAGGGAATCCCCATCAGGATAACAGCTGATCTCTCAGCAGAAACTCTACAAGCCAGAAGGGAGTGGCAGGACATAATTAAAGTGATGAAAGAGAAAAACCTGCAACCAAGATTACTCTACCCAGCAAGGATCTCATTCAGATTTGATGGAGAAATTAAAACGTTTACAGACAAGCAAAAGCTGAGAGAGTTCAGCACCACCAAACCAGCTTTACAACAAATGCTAAAGGAACTTCTCTAGGCAAGAAACACAACAGAAGGAAAAGACCTACAATAACGAACGCAAAACAATTAAGAAAATGGGAATAGGAACATACATATCGATAATTACCTTAAATGTAAATGGACTAAATGCTCCCACCAAAAGACACAGATTGGCTGAATGGATACAAAAACAAGACCCAGATATATGCTGTATACAAGAGACCCACTTCAGACCTAGAGACACATACAGACTGAAAGTAAGGGGATGGAAAAAGATATTCCATGCAAACGGAAACCAAAAGAAAGCTGGGGTAGCAATTCTCATAACAGACAAAATAGACTTTAAAATAAAGACTACTAGAAGAGACAAAGAAGGACACTACATAATGATCAAGGGATCGATCCAAGAAGAAGATATAACAATTGTAAATATTTATGCACCAAACATAGGAGCACCTCAATACATAAGGCAAATACTAACAGCCATAAAAGGAGAAATCGACAGTAACACAATTATAGTAGGGGACTTTAACACCCCACTTTCACCAATGGACAGATCATCCAAAATGAAAATAAATAAGGAAACACAAGCTTTAAATGATACATTAAACAAGATGGACTTAATTGACATTTATAGGACATTCCACCCAAAAACAACAGAATACACATTTTTCGCAAGTGCGCATGGAACATTCTCCAGGATAGATCATATCTTGGGTCACAAATCAAGCCTTGGTAAATTTAAGAAAATTGAAATTGTATCAAGTATCTTTTCTGACCACAATGCTATGAGACTAGATATCAATTACAGGAAAAGAGCTGTAAAAAATACAAACACATGGAGGCTAAACAATACACTACTTAATAACGAAGTGATAACTGAAGAAATCAAAGGGGAAATTAAAAAATACCTAGAAACAAATGACAATGGAGACACGACGACCCAAAACCTATGGGATGCAGCAAAAGCAGTTCTAAGAGGGAAGTTTATAGCAATACAATCCCACCTTAAGAAACAGGAAACATCTCGAATAAACAACCTAACCTTGCACCTAAAGCAATTAGAGGAAGAAGAACAAAAACATCCCAAAGTTAGCAGAAGGAAAGAAATCATAAAAATCAGATCAGAAATAAATGAAAAAGAAATGAAGGAAACGATAGCAAAGATCAATAAAACTAAAAGCTGGTTCTTTGAGAAGATAAACAAAATTGATAAACCATTAGCCAGACTCATCAAGAAAAGAAGGGAGAAGACTCAAATCAATAGAATTAGAAATGAAAAAGGAGAAGTAACAACTGACACTGCAGAAATACAAAAGATCATGAGAGATTACTATAAGCAACTCTATGCCCATAAAATGGACAACCTGGAAGAGATGGACAAATTCTTAGAAATGCACAACCTGCCAAGACTGACTCAGGAAGAAATAGAAAATATGAATAGACCAATCACAAGCACTGAAATTGAAACTGTGATTAAAAATCTTCCAACAAACAAAAGCCCAGGACCAGATGGCTTCACAGGCGAATTCTATCAAACATTTAGAGAAGAGCTAACACCCATCCTTCTCAAACTCTTCCAAACAATATCAGAGGAAGGAACACTCCCAAACTCATTCTACGAGGCCACCATCACCTTGATACCAAAACCAGGCAAGGATGTCACAAAGAAAGAAAACTACAGGCCAATATCACTGATGAACATAGATGCAAAAATCCTCAACAAAATACTAGCAAACAGAATCCAACAGCACAGTAAAAGGATCATACACCATGATCAAGTGGGGTTTATTCCAGGAATGCAAGGATTCTTCAATATACGCAAATCAATCAATGTGATACACCATATTAACAAATTGAAGGAGAAAAACCATATGATCATCTCAATAGATGCAGAGAAAGCTTTCGACAAAATTCAACACCCATTTATGATAAAAACCCTGCAGAAAGTAGGCATAGAGGGAACTTTCCTCAACATAATAAAGGCCATATATGACAAACCCACAGCCAACATTGTCCTCAATGGTGAAAAACTGAAACCATTTCCTCTAAGATCAGGAACAAGACAAGGCTGCCCACTCTCACCACTCTTATTCAACATAGTTTTGGAAGTTTTAGCCACAGCAATCAGAGAAGAAAAGGAAATAAAAGGAATCCAAATTGGAAAAGAAGAAGTAAAGCTGTCACTGTTTGCAGATGACATGATACTATACATAGAGAATCCTAAAGATGCTACCAAAAAACTACTAGAGCTAATCAATGAATTTGGTAAAGTAGCAGGATACAAAATTAATGTACAGAAATCTCTGGCATTCCTGTACACTAATGATGAAAAATCTGAAAATGAAATCAAGAAAACACTCCCATTTACCATTGCAACAAAAAGAATAAAATATCTAGGAATAAACCTACCTAAGGAGACAAAAGACCTGTATGCAGAAAATTATAAGACACTGATGAAAGAAATTAAAGATGATACAAATAGATGGAGAGATATACCATGCTCCTGGATTGGAAGAATCAATATTGTGAAAATGACTCTACTACCCAAAGCAATCTACAGATTCAATGCAAACCCTATCAAACTACCACTGGCATTTTTCACAGAACTAGAACAAAAAATTTCAAAATTTGTTTGGAAAAACAAAAGACCCCGAATAGCCAAAGCAATCTTGAGAACGAAAAATGGAGCTGGAGGAATCAGGCTCCCTGACTTCAGACTATACTACAAAGCTACAGTAATCAAGACAGTGTGGTACTGGCATAAAAACAGAAAGATAGATCAGTGGATCAGGATAGAAAGCCCAGAGATAAACCCACGCACATATGGCCAACTTATCTTTGATAAAGGAGGCAGGAACGTACAGTGGATAAAGGACAGCCTCTTCAATAAGTGGTGCTGGGAAAACTGGACAGGGACATGTAAAAGTTTGAGATTAGATCATTCCCTAACACCATACACAAAAATAAGCTCAAAATGGATTAAAGACTTAAATGTAAGGCCAGAAACTATCAAACTCTTAGAGGAAAACATAGGTAGAACACTCTATGACATAAATCACAGCAAGATCCTTTTGGACCCACCTCCTAGAGAAATGGAAATAAAAACAAAGATAAACAAATGGGACCTAATGAAACTTCAAAGCTTTTGCACAGCAAAGGAAACCATAAACAAGACCAAAAGACAACCCTCAGAATGGGAGAAAATATTTGCAAATGAAGCAACTGACAAAGGATTAATCTCCAAAATTTATAAACAGCTCATGCAGCTCAATAGCAAAAAAACAAACAACCCAATCCAAAAATGGGCAGAAGACTTAAATAGGCATTTCTCCAAGAAGATATACAGACTGCCAACAAACATATGAAAGAATGCTCAACATCATTAATCATTAGAGAAATGCAAATCAAAACTACAATGAGATATCATCTCACACCAGTCAGAATGGCCATCATCAAGAAATCTAGAAACAATAAATGCTGGAGAGGGTGTGGAGAAAAGGGAACACTCTTGCACTGCTGGTGGGAATGTGAATTGGTACAGCCACTATGGAGAACGGTATGGAGGTTCCTTAAAAAACTACAAATAGAACTACCATATGACCCAGCAATCCCACTACTGGGCATATACCCTGAGAAAACCATAATTCAAAAAGAGACATGTACCAAAATGTTCATCGCAGCTCTATTCATAATAGCCCGGAGCTGGAAACAACCTAAGTGTCCATCATCGGATGAATGGATAAAGAAGATGTGGCACATATATACAATGGAATATTACTCAGCCATAAAAACAAATGAAACTGAGCTATTTGTAATGAGGTGGATAGACCTAGAGTCTGTCATACAGAGTGAGGTAAGTCAGAAAGAGAAAGACAAATACCGTATGCTAACACATATATACGGAATTTAAAAAAAAAAATGTCATGAAGAACCTAGGGGTAAATCGGGAATAAAGACACAGACCTACTTGAGAATGGACTTGAGGATATGGGGAGGGGGAAGGGTAAGCTGTGACAAAGCGAAAGAGAAGCATGGACATATGTACACTACCAAACATAGGGTAGATAGATAGTGGGAAGCAGCCGCAGAGCACAGGGAGATCAGCTCGGTGCTTTGTGACCGCCTGGAGGGGTGGGATGGGGAGGGTGGGAGGGAGGGAGATGCATGAGGGAAGGGATGTGGGAACAGATGTATATGTATGACTGATTCACTTTGTTATAAAGCAGAAACTAATAAAAAAAAAAAGAAAGCTAACACTATTCATTTTCAAAATTTACGATGCTATAGTAATCAAGACAGTATGGTGTTGGTGTCAATATAGACAAATAGATGAATAAATAGAAATAGACCCTCATACTTGGCAACTGATTTATTATTACAAAGCAGCAAAGGTAATTCAGAGAAAAATGGTCTTTTCAAAATATGGTGCTGGAACAATTTTCATATCCATATGAAAAATTTATACCCCTCATCATGTACAATATTTAGCTAAAATGCATGGTAGTCCTAAATGTAAGTCTTAAAACTATAAAACTTCTGGAAGAAAAAATAGAAAGAAACCTTAGTGACCTTGGATGAGGCATAGATTTTTAGATATAACACTAAAAGTCTCACGTATAAAAGAAGAAATTGGTAAATTATACTTTATTAAAATTAAAAATGTCTTCTCTTTGAAAGAACTATTAGAAAATGAATAAACAAACTAGAGATTGGAAGAATATTTGCAAATCAAATATCTGATAAAGGACTTCTGTTCAGACTATATAAAGAACTCTCAAAACTCGAATAACATAATAAAAATACACTTTTTTAAATGGGCAAAAGATTTAAATGAAAACTTCACTAAAGAAGATACATAAATGCATGTAAGGA
The DNA here is from genome assembly GCF_964341445.2 of Mesoplodon mirus. Lineage (NCBI taxonomy): Eukaryota > Metazoa > Chordata > Mammalia > Artiodactyla > Ziphiidae > Mesoplodon > Mesoplodon mirus. Next base: position 149,735,666 of record NC_138977.1, on the reverse strand, counting down.
AAAACATGAAAAGATGCCCAACATGTTTAGTCATTAGGAAAAGGCAATGAGATGCCACTACAAACTGTTACAATGTCTAAAACTAAAAAGCTTGACTATACTAAGTGTTGGTGAAGATGTGGAGGAACTGGGGCTCTCTTACATTGGTATAACCACTTTGACAGTTTCTTTAAAAGTTAAACATATACTTACCATACAACCTAAGAATTCTACTTCTAAATATTTGCCTGAGGAAAGTGAAAGCCTATGAATCTGTAAAACTTGCAATAAAATATTTATAGTGGGCTTATTAATAATAGCCCCAAACTAGAAATAACCTGTATGTCCCTCAATAGGTGAATGGATATATATTTGTGCTATAGCCATATAATGGGATACTACTAATAAAAAGACAATAAACTATTGAAACATGCTATAAAATGAATGAAATAAAAATAATTATGCTGAATGAAAGAAGCTAGACAAAGAGTATGTGCTATATGATTCCATTTATATAAAATCCTAGAAAATGTCACTAAATTATAGTGACATAAAGCAGATCACTGTTTGCTTGTGGAGGAGTGTGGAAGGGTATGGAAGATTACAAAAGGCATGAGGAAAGTTTTGGGTCGATGGATATATTCATTATATTGATTGTAGTAGTGGTTTTATTGATGTAGATATATATGTGCAGATTTGTCAAATTGGACAAATTAAATATGTGTTTATGCTACATCAAATATAAATCAACAAAATAGTTAAAGAAAAGAAAAAAAAGGAATTCATTGAGCATTTCATTCTTTACATCTCTAGTTTGAAATACCAAACGTTTCAAAACATTTTGATTTGACTTCATATGAATTTAGGTTGTTTAATGTCTCATTACCTGAACCTTTAAAGCTACTTAATGTTATTTCAGCATGGATTTCAAAAGTTGAAAGGATAATTTAGTCAAGCCTTTACTATAAGTCTTGGTTCATTTCCTAGAAATCTAGCTAAGTGATTATTAGAAGCTAAAAAGACATAGAGTGGGTACTTTAAAATTTTAAATATATATTTCACTAAATCTCTTGCTCATGTGCCCATTTGCTTTATAAGTACAAAATGCAGATATAAAATATCTGGTAATGTTATTGTTCAAAAATGGTCTCTTCAAAACAGACTTTCAAAAAGTAATTTTAATAAAATACCCTGAATGAGTATAAATAATAGTATTAATAAAATCTAAAGATAAATTATTTTGTTTTCCATATTAACTTCTAACGTTAGATAATTTTAATTGGCAAGCAACATTACACATTTGAAATGAAAATTCTTGAGGCATGAAAAGAAATATTCCTTAATTCCATACCAGTACCTCTGCATGATGATACCTAGCTTGATATTCTAAAAATTTTATAGTGGGTAGTTAAATGCTGCCTGGGCAGGGAGCCGTTTCATTCCAGATAGCTCTATATCTCTGTTCCTGTCATTAATAACTTCAAATTCAATTTCCCTATATAAAAAAAATTTAACAAAAGCTCAACACTTTGTTAATTGTAAAACACATGCTCTTTAAGCTTACCTTAAAAGATAGATTCTTATGTTATGGATGTGTTTCATAACATGGAGGCAATCATGTTCTATTTATATTACTTTGGATGAAGATATAAGATATTAGCAAGCACATATATATTTACACCTATTTACATGTCTTTTTACTTTTTTTGATGCCTCTGTAACTGCTACACAGTACAAAAGAGATAACAGAAAGATGAACTTTTGTTAATATAGATATTCCAGAAATCTACCAGATATAATTAATGAGGTTTTTGTTCTAATGACCAAATGCAGTCTACATAAAAATATCAAAATTTATATGTGTAGTTGCTAAGCAACAAGGTAGAAAAACCTAGAGCAAATTTAACTCAGGATGTGAGTGTCTTGATCTATAACCTTAGACAAGTCACTTCATCAGCCTCTGGCAAGGTTACACTTTGGATGGCAATATCAACTTCTTCAGTAGTATATTTTGTATCATTAATATATTGGCTTCCAGTTCTAGGATAAGATGCCATACAGTAATTCCCCCCTATTTCTCCCCTCTAAATACAACTAAATACCCAGATCATTCAATAGACAATGATAAAAGGACTCGGAAAACTTGAAAGAAGAACATGGACTGCTTAGGGACCTTAGGACTTGAGAATAGGAAAATGATAAAGGAATTCAATAAAATTAAAAGCTGATTCTTTAAAAAAGTCAATACAATTGGTAAAACTCTACCAAGATTGACAAAGGTAAAATGTTGGGTTTTTAATATGCATCTTCATTCAGTCTATCTTGTGCACATGAGGAGTTCTGGATCATAAACAGTTTTCCCATTAAATACCTTACAACAAATAAATACATCCTGTTCACCCTCCCTCCAATTTTTCCCTCATCCATACCCTTAGGCAATAAGATAAATCAGGTAAATTACCTTAAGTGAAAAGGTGGATACCCCACATGGGGGAGAAAAGGCAAAATGATTTTTAATTGCTTAATAAAAGGAAAGGAGGCAGCTGCTCCCCTTACTTTAGAGTATCCTCTTTACTGTGATTCTTTGGTATGTAAATAATATCTTTCCAGAAGACAGATAGCCAAATTTGCCTCACGCCTATAGATGTCTTCAAGTTTCTGGCCTCATTTCTTATTGAAATGTAAATACCTAGGGAAATAATGTTCCAGAAGTCCTAGATCTTTGGGCTTAACCTCAGAACCTAGTTCAGGGCAATAGCCACCAGCCCCAACCAGAAAATAAAAGAAGCTTTACTATCCTTTCTGGTCACTGTAATTAACATGACCAAAGGATACAGATATCATTGTTAGGATAGACAAAATATTTCAGGAGGCTCAGGCTTCTTACAGGAACATTGACATATCTAGGTGACAAATGGAATATTGCCTGCCATATCAGTAAACAAATGATGTCACAGTCATCAGCAATTGCGATGCTTCAACGTGAGCTGGTGAGCCCTGAGGAAACTCAGAATGTGAAAACACAGGATACTGGCCCCAGATAGCTGAGGTACCGATCAAAGGAATGATTTAAGTGAGCCCAGACTCTTGCATCTTCCCATATATAAAAAAGCATTAAATTCCTTAAGTTGTGATTTCGGGTTTTCTTTAATTAATAGTAATCTTTTGATGTTCCGACTGCCTGCACTTTACTGCAAAACTTCTATATATCTTAGCTCCTCCTTTGCCTCCTCAGAGCAGTTCTCTCAGGGTTACTTGAGATGCTGCCTCCTGGGCTTGAAGTCCTAAAAAATCCCACTAAATAAAGCATAACTCTCAATTTTTAGGTTGTGAATATTTTTTAAGCTGACATAGGGAAATTTTATTTCCTCACAAAAAATGAGAAGAGACACAAATAGCCAAGGTCATAAATGAAACAGGGAATAGAAGAAGAATCCTTCAGCCATTAAAAGGAATATTATAAATATTTTTATCCTAATGACTTGGACAATTTAGAAGAAATAGACAAATTCCTCAAAACCCACAAACTACCATAACTCAGGCAAAATTAAATTGATAACTTGAATAGTTCTTTAATTATTAAGAACATTATATTTATAATTTAAAATCTGAAAAGAGAGACAGCAGAAGCAAGAAGAACTACAATCTTGCAGCCTGTGGAACAAAAACCACATTCACAGAAACAGACAAGATGAAAAGGCAGAGGGCTATGTACCAGAGAAAGGAACAAGATAAAAGCCCAGAAAAACAACTAAATGAAGTGGAGATAGGCAACCTTCCAGAAAAAGAATTCAGAATAATGATAGTGAAGATAATCCAGGACCTTGGAAAAAGGATGGAGGCAAAGATCGAGAAGATGCAAGAAATGTTTAACAAAGACCTAGAAGAATTAAAGAACAAACAAACAGAGATGAACAATACAATAACTGAAATGAAAACTACACTAGAAGGAATCAATAGTAGAATAACTGAGGCAGAAGAACGGATAAGTGACCTGCAAGACAGAATGGTGGAATTCACTGCCACAGAACAGAATAAAGAGAAAAGAATGAAAAGAAATGAAGACAGCCTAAGAGACCTCTGGGACAACATTAAACGCAACAACATTTGCATTATAGGAGTCCCAGAAGGAGAAGAGAAAAAGAAAGGGACTGAGAAAATATTTGAAGAGATTATAGTCAAAAACTTCCCTAACATGGGAAAAGAAATAGCCACCCAAGTCCAGGAAGTGCAGAGAGTCCCAGGTAGGATAAACCCAAGGAGAAACATGTTGAGACACATAGTAATCAAATTGACAAAAATTAAAAACAAAGAAAAATTACTGAAAGCAACAAGGGAAAAATGACAAATAACATACAAGGGAACTCCCATAAGGTTAACAGCTGATTTCTCAACAGAAACTCTAAAGCCAGAAGGAAGTGGCATGATATACTTAAAAGGGAAGAACCTACAACCAAGATTACTCTACCCAGCAAGGATCTCATTCAGATTCAGTGGAGAAATCAAAAACTTTACAGACAAGCAAAAGCTAAGAGAATTCAGCACCACCAAACCAGCTCTACAACAAAAGCTAAAGAAACTTCTCTAAGTGGGAAACACGAGAGGAGAAAAGGACCTACAAAAAAAAAACCCCATACAATTAAGAAAATGGTAATAGGAACATACATCTCCATAATTACCTTAAATATGAATGGATTAAGTGCTCCAACCAAAAGACTCAGGCTTGCTGAAAGGATACAAAAACAAGACCCATATATATGCTGTCTACAAGAGACCCACTTCAGACCTAGGGACACATACAGACTGAAAGTGAGGGGATGGAAAAAGATATCCCATGCAAATGGAAATCAAAAGAAAGCTGGAGTATTTATACTCATATCAGATAAAATAGACTTTAAAATAAAGAATGTTACAAGAGACAAGGAAGAACATTACATAATGATCAAGGGATCAATCCAAGAAGAAGATATAACAAATATAAATATATAGGCATCCAACATAGGAGCACCTCAATACATAAGGCAACTGCTAACAGCTATAAAAGAGGAAATTGACAGTAACCCAAAAATAGTGCGGGACTTTAATACCTCACTTACACCAATGGGCAGATCATCCAAACAGAAAATTAATAAGGAAACACAAGCTTTAAATGACACAATAGACCAGATAGATTTAATTGATATTTATAGGACATTCCATCCAAAAACAGCAGATTACACTTTCTTCTCAAGTGTGCATGGAACGTTCTCCAGGATAGATCACATCTTGGGTCACAAATCAAGCCTCAGTGAATTTAAGAAAATTGAAATCATATCAAGCATCTTTTCTGACCACAACACTATGAGATTAGAAATAAATTACAGGGGAAAAAAACATAAAAAACACAAACACATGGAGGCTAAATAATATGTTACTAAATAACTAAGAGATCACTGAAGAGATCAAAGAGGAAATCAAAAAATAACTAGGACAGATGACAATGAAACCAGGACAATCCAAAACCTATGGGATGCAGCAAAAGCAATTCTATGAGGGAAGTTTATAGCTATACAAGCCTACCTCGAGAAACAAGAAAAATCTCAAATAAACAATCTAACCTTACACCTAAAGGAACTAGAGAAAGAACAAACAAAACCTAATTTGAGCAGGAGGAAAGAAATCATAAAGATCAGAACACAAATAAAGGATATAGAAACAAAGAAAACAATAACAAAGATCAATAAAAATAAAAGCTGGTTCTTTGAGAAGATAAACAAAATTGATGAACCATTAGCCAGACTCATCAAGAAAAAGAGGGAGAGGACTCAATTCAATAAAATTAGAAAGGAAAAAGGAAAAGTTACAACAGACACTGCAGAAATACAAAGCATTCTAAGTGACTTCTACAAGCAACTGTATGCCAATAAAATGGACAACCTGGAAAAAATGGACAATTTTTAGAAAGGTATAACCTTCCAAGGCTGAACCAGGAAGAAATAGAAAATATGAGCAGACCAATCACAAGTAATGAAATTGAAACTATGATTAAAAATATTCCAACAGACAAAACTCCAGGACCAGATTGCTTCACAGGTAAATTCTGTCAAACATTTAGAGAAGAGCTAACACCCATCCTTCTCAAACTCTTCCAAACAATTGCAGACAAAGGAACACTCCCAAACTCATTCTACAAGGCCACCATCACCCTGATAGCAAAACCAGACAAAGATACTACAAAAAAAAAGAAAATTACAGACCAATACCACTGATGAATATAGTTGCAAAAATCCTCAACAAAATACTAGCAAACAGAATCCAACAACACATTAACAGGATCATACACCATGATCAGGTGGGATTGCACCTGATCATCCCTGAACCCCAGTGATACAAGGATTCTTCAATATATGCAAATCAATCAATGTTATACACCATATTAAAAATTTGAAGAATACAAACCATATGATCACCTCAATAGATGCAGAAAAAGCTTTCGACGTAATTCAAAACACATTTATAACAAAAACTCTCTGGAAAGTGGGTATAGAAGAAACCTACCTCAACATAGTAAGGCCATATATGACAAACTCCCAACAAACATCATTCTCAATGGTGAAAAACTGAAAGCATTTCCTCTATGATCAGGAATAAGAAAAGGATATCCACTCTCACCACTATTATTCAACATAGTTTTGGAAGTCCTAGTCACGGCAATCAGAGAAGAAAAAGAAATAAAAGAATTCCAATTGGAAAAGAAGATGTAAAACTGTCACTGTTTGCCAATGACACGACACTATACATGGAGAATCCTAAAGATGCCACCAGAACACTACTAGAGCTAATCAATAAATTTGGTACAGTTGCAGGGTACAAAATTAATGCACAGAAATCTCTTGCATTCCTATATACTAATGATGAAAAATCTGAAAGAAGATTTAAGTAAACACTCCCATTTACCATTGCAACAAAAAGAATAAAATACCTAGGAATAAACCTACTTAGGGAGACAAAAGACCTTTATGCAGAAAACTATAAGACCCTGACAAAAGAAATTAAAGATGATACCAACAGATGGAGAGATATACCATGTTCTTGGATTGGAAGAATCAATATTGTGAAAGTGACTATACTACCCAAAGCAATCTACAGATTCAATGCAATCCCTATCAAATTACCAATGACTTTTTTTTTTTTTTTACAGAACTAGAGCAAAAAAATCTTAAAATTTGTATGGAGACACAAAAGACCCTAAATAGCCAAAGCAGCCTTGAGGGAAAAAAGCAGAGCGGGAGGAATCAGACTCCCTGCTTTCAGACTATACTACAAAGCTACAGTAAACAAGACAATATGGCACTGGAACAAAAACAGAAATATAGATCAATGGAGCAATATAGAAAGCCCAGAGAAAAACCCACGAACCTATGGTCAACGAATCTATGACAATGGAGACAAAGATATACAATGGAGAAAAGACCATCTCTTCAATAAGTGGTGCTGTGAAAACTGGACAGCTACATGTACAAGAATGAAATTAGAATACTCCCTAACACCACACATAAAAATAAACTCAAAATGGATTTGAGACCTAAATGTAAGAGTGAACACTATAAAACTTAGAGAGGAAAACATAGGAAGAACACTCTTTGACATAAATCACAGAAAGTTCTTTTTTGATCCACCTCCTAGAGTAATGGAAATAAAAACAAACATAAACAAATGAGACCTAATGAAACTTAAAAGCTTTTCAACAGCAAAGGAAACCATAAACAAGATGAAAAGACAACCCTCAGAATGGGAGAAAATATTTGCAAATGAATCAATGGACAAAGGATTAATCTCCAATATATATTTTATATATATATATATATAAACAGCTCATGCAACTCAATATTAAAAAAATAAACAACCCAATCCAAAAATGGGCAGAAGACCTAAATAGACATTTCTCTAAAGGAGACATACAGATGGCCAAGAAGCACATGAAAAGCTGCCCAACATCACTAATTATTAGAGAAATGCAAGTTGAAACTACACCAGTTAGAATGGGCATCATCAGAAAATCTACAAACAACAAATGCTGGAGAGGGTGTGGAGATAATGGAACCCTCTTGCACTGTTGGTGGGAATGTAAATTAATACAGCCACTATGGAGAACAGCATGGACGTTCCTTAAAAAACTAAAAATAGAATTACCATATGACCCAGCAATCCCACTACTGGACATATACCCAGAGAGAGCCATAATTCAAAAAGACACGTGCACCCCAATGTTCATTGCAGCACTATTTACAATAGCCAGGTCATGGAAGCAACCTAAGTGTCCTTCGACAGACAAATGGATAAGGAAGATATGGTATATATATACAATGGAATATTACTCAGTCATAAAAAGGAACGAAATTGTGTCATTTGTAGAGACGTGGATGGATCTAGAGACTGTCATACAGGGTGAAATAAGTCAGAAAGAGCAAAGCGAATATCACATATTAACGCATATATGTGGAACCTAGAAAAATGGTACAGATGAACCAGTTTGCAGGGCAGAAATTGAGACACAGATGTAGAGAACAAACGTGTGGACACCAAGGGGGAAAGTGGTGGGGGTGTGGGTGGTGGTGTGAATATTTGGGAGATTGGGATTGACATGTATACACTGATGTGTATAAAATGGAGGTTCCTTAAAAAACTACAAATAGAACTACCATACAACTCAGCAATGCCGCTGCTGGGCATATACCCTGAGAAAACCATAAGTCAAAAAGAGTCATGTACCAAAATGTTCATTGCAGCTCTACTTACAATAGCCAGGACATGGAAGCAACCTAAGTGTCCATCATCAGATGAATGGATAAAGAAGATGTGGCACATATATACAATGGAATATTACTCAGTCATAAAAAGAAACGAAATTGAGTTATTTGTAGTGAGGTGGATGGACCTAGAGTCTGTCATACAGAGTGAAGTAAGTCAGAAAGAGAAAAACAAATACCGTATGCTAACACATATATATGGAATCTAAGAAAATAAATAAATAAAAGGTCATGAAGAACCTAGGGGTAAGACAGGAATAAAGACACAGACCTACTAGAGAATGGACTTGAGGATATGGGGAGGGGGAAGGGTAAGCTGTGAGAAAGTGAGAGAGTGGCATGGACATATATACACTACCAAACGTAAAATAGATAGCTACTGGGAAGCAGCTGCATAGCACAGGGAGATCAGCTCAGTGGTTTGTGACCACCTAGAGGGGTGGGATAAGGAGGGTGGGAGGGAGGGAGATACAAGAGGGAAGAGATATGGGAACATACATATATGTATAACTGATTCACTTTGTTATAAAGCAGAAACTAACACACCATTGTAAAGCAATTATACTCCAAAAAAGATGTTTAAAAAAGAAGTGGATGACTAATAAGAATAAAAAATAATAAGTAAAGAAAATTATCTTCACCAGCAACAATGTAAAAAAATTAAAAAATAAGAAAATGAAATAAAATCTGCTGAAAATAAATATCCAGGCACAGGTGGTTTCAATGAAGAATTTTATGAAACGTTCAATGAAGAATTAATAAAAATATTATGTAATGTCTTCCATAAGATATAAATGTAGGGAACACTTCCTAACTTATAATATTATAAGGCAAATATTACCCTGACAACAAAAGGCTTTTGCACACAAACACAAGATACGAAAAGAAAATTATAAACCAGTGTCTCTCAAGAGCACAGATGCAAAAATTCCCCATAAATTCTAGCAAGCAGAGATGACATCAAGGGAAATACCAGAGTAAAAACCTCTACAAATCCTCTCCCTGATAAAAGTGACAAGGACACTGGCAAAAACCATCAAAATCATCTTCTCAGAATTTTAAAATTTAACAAGGCTGGCAACCATCTGTGGACAATCTATCCAAGAAAAAATGACCAAATCTTATTATCAGATTTGTGGCATTTTAGTTTTCCTTAATTTTATCCTTCCCTCTCCCTTTCCAGTTCTGTGATGGCCTTGAAAACCAATAGCCCACAATCACAGTGAAAACCATTAGCCTGGCACACAATGGAGCACTCAAAAGAGCAGTTGGAGCTCTTTCAAAGGCTCATTTTCAGAAAATTGTCATTATTTGACCTGTCTGGCAGTTTCCAGGAAATCTCCACTTGTAAGGATTTTCTTTATTTGACTTGACTCAGAGCTCACTCAGTGTGAACAACCTTTTCCTCAGGGGCATTTGTTGAAAACAATTAGTGGCAATTGTTTAACTTAACAGCTTACTGAAGTGGCATTAGGAGTTGGGGCAAACAATAAGCTAAACAAAAAGAAATTAGAAGGAAAAGCTGAGAGGGGTAATTTCCATGGGAGGCTTTGAAAAGTGTTGACATATTCTTGGGAAGCTGAAAGGCCACACATATGTATAGGGCTCTGCACATGCTCAGGAAAGACCCAGTGCATCCCTATGCTCTCTCACCTTTTATTGATCTTGAGACACTGCAGGAAATGAAAAGTCAGAGGAGTGAACTGCCTAACTGAAGTGTTGAGGGTATGCTCTATCACATACACAGAGCCCCTTAACAAAGACTGGGAGACTTTTTAGTTCTATATATATAAGGAAATTCTTGTCTAATAAGTAGCTAACTGCTAAGCTAACCAAGGAGAGACTTCACTGACCACACACAACAGAGAATAGACTTCACAAAGTTCAGGAAAGTGATTAAACAAACAAACAAACAACAACAACAAGTCTTAGGGAGAAGGAAGAAACTGATACCCAGATTTGTCACATATTTAAAATGTCTCGTTTTCAAAAACAACAACAACAAAAAAAACACAAGACCTACAAGGAAACAAGAATGTATGACCTATACATAGAGGGAAAAAGATAGTCAATAGAAGCCATCCCTGGGGAAGTCTAGGTATTCAACTTACTAGACAAAGGCTTTAAAATGGCTATCAAAGAACTAAAGAAAAGTATGAAAACAATGTTTCCTTAAAGAATATCAATAAAGAAGTAGATCCATATTTAAAAACAATAGATTTTGTGGAGTTGAAAAGTATAATAACTGAATTGAACAATTCAGCAGAGGGGCTCAACAGAAGATTTAAGCAGGCAGAAGAAGGAATTGGCAAATTGGAAGGTAAGGCAATTGAGATTATCATTTGGGAACAGAAAGATAAAGAATAAAGAAAAAAATAAACAGAGACTTGGAGACCTGTGGAACACCATTAAACATACCGACATAAATATAACAGGAGTCCCAAAAGGAGAAGAAACAGAGGCAAAAAGAATATTTGAATATTATGGTTGAAAACTTCCCAAATTTGATAAACAAAATTCATCTGCACATACAAGAAGCCCCATGAACTCCAAGTAGAATAACCTCAAAATGACCTTCATCTACACACATCATAATTAAACTGTTGAAAATCAAAAACAAAGGCAGTCTTGAAAGAAACAAGAGAAGTGACTCATCACATACAAAAAAACTCACTAAGATCAATAGCTGTTTTACAGTCAGAAACCATGGAGGCCAGGAGGCAGTGGAATGACATATTCAAAGTGCTATAATTCATGAGGGTTATATAAAGCTATACAAGTGACAAAATTCCAGAAAGCTACACATGTAAACACACACACATGCATACTACTGGTGAAATATGAATAAGCTTCATGGTTTATACAAATGTCAGTTTCCTGGTTTATTACTGTACTCTAGTTATACAAGATGTTAACATTGGGGAAGACTGGATGAAGTGTGTACAGGACCTATTTGTAAATTTCTTTGCAATTTTCTATGAATCTGTACTTATTCCAAAATGCATTTAAAATATATACAACATTTCATCTTATGAGTACTCTGTAAAATATTACTGTTAAAGAGAGAATTCTCAAAGTTCCTGAAACAATACTCATCTAAGCTAAAGCCAGTTGCTGTAATTTTACTTTTCTCTCTATTCTCTGAAACTTTTAGAATGAGATAACCTGGTGCCAAGCTACTACTCTTACATTCCTGAAGCTGTCCTTGAATTGTAGTGTGACCTTAAGCTAATCATTGAACTTATGTACCCCTGAGAATCTTCAACTACTGCATAACAAAGTGATTTTACACATATTAGGCAGCATGTGTTTTAGTTCTTTGAAAAGAAGATCAAGATAGTAAAAAATTTTTCTAATTAAAATAAGTTTATACTTACATTAGAAAATAGTCCAACAATGTAAACAGAAAGTAAAGGCTTTCATGAACAAATGTTGTATCTCAATGAAACTGTCCTATTTCATTTTATACATTGCATGACATGCAAATCTGTGACTCCCAGTAATCTTAGTTATCTCTCTTTTGTTAATATTTTTCACATGATCATTTTCATCCCTAAAAATTATTTTCTACTTTTTGTTAAGTTCTATGATGTTTAATTTTGTAATATTCTGTTGCAGCCTTCTCACTTTAATAATTTTTAAGTATCACATTAAGTTAAAATGCTTTTGATCTCATTGACTGAGCTCTTACCCATCAACAGCAAGGCAAGTCCTAAGAAAAACTGCAGTTTTTGCCTAATGTCTTAGGATTTAATTTACAGTATCTTGGGAAAAGTTCTATTTATATTGTGACTTGAAAAAAATTTGATTGCTTTTGGAGATTTTGAGAATTCTTTGATTGATTGGCATGATCAAACTATAAGAATGTCATGGGATGTTCTTGCTTACATGATTTTCCCCATAGAAAAACAAACCCAATATACTAAGATATTCTGCAGAGCCTAAGCTAAAAATGCACATGTGACACTACTCAAATCATATTGAATGTGAATGACACAGATTATATTCAATAATATTCAATCACTGAAATATTAGAATGTTTAAAAAAATCTAGTGCCTACTCCCTTGTGATGTCAGAAATTCTTTCCCTTCCTTATGTAAACCTGAGCTTTAGACTTTCAGTTGCTCAGAAATCTTTATGAAATGTCTGCTGTGGTAAAGGCAAATTTAAGAGTTTCAGGATCAGAAAAAGAAAGGATAAAGAGCCAGAGTGGCCACCTTTAGAATTTGAAGAAAATACAAAATAAGCTTATATATTGTTCTTTACAGAACAAATGATTCTTTAGAACAAATGTTTTATTTCACAGTTTTTAGAATTTTTCTCTGCTCCTGATTTAATTTGTTCTTCTGACCACTTCAGGATAATCAGCACAGTAATATCGTCATCTCTAGTGAAAATATAACTCGGAATTAGGACAAGATCCAGGAGCGTTAATAGGGTGTCCTTACAGGAAGTCAATTATGGAGAAGTTCGTGGTTAGAATCTAGTTTCAGTGAACACAAGAGTTTGTTTCAGACTTAAAACAAGGATGGGCTTTTATGCACAGAAAAGTCTTGAGAACTAAGGAGACTGCATTTTCGTCAGGATGTGTGTAAAATGTAACCCCTTAAGAAAGAAAAGAAAAAGGACGTGTGATGTGTTTTTCTCCACCAGGATGACATTATGTTACAGCTTGAGAATGTATAAGAGTTGCATTCACTGAAGACATAAACACCAAGATATATTAAGTGCCACTATGAGGGCTTACTGCTAGGTTCTTTACAAAGTGTATTAAACAATGCAGGATTTGTTTTTCATTAGAAAATGTCCAATCACATCAAGTCGTGTAATCAACCCATGTTTTTTCTTTGTGGTTGAATTCAGTAAAGGCCTGACCTAGCAGAAAATTTAGGTTTACTGTTAATTATATTATATCTAGAGCACATCTTGCTATATTAAAGGCATGATATAAATAGATTTTGAGTCTATAACCAATTTTCGTGATTAAGAAGTTCCTTGTGTTTACTTTTTTTATTATTCGTTTTGTAGAATACCCCCCCATTAAAAAAGTGGAGTAGAAAGTACATTTGACCAATACTCCCTCTTTTTAAAAAATGTATGTATCAGGTATTCAGAATTAGTTTAACAAGAAACATTGATTCATGACGCACTGTCATCAGTGAGCCATGCATGGCCACATTAAAAATTTTATTTTTATGACACAAATAAACATATCTATTATAAAAAAACAGAAACAGACCCACAGACATAGAGAACAGACTTGTGGTTGCCAAAGGGGAGGGGGCATGGGAGGGAAGAATTGGGAGTTTGGGATTAGTAGAGACAAACTAATATACATAGGATGGATAAATAACAAGGTCTTACTGTATAGCACAGGGAACTATAGTCAATACCCTGTGATAAACCATAATTGAAAAGAATATGAAAAAAACATAATATGTATAACTGAGTCGCTTTGCTATACAGCAGAAACTAACACAACATTGCAAATCAACTATGCTTCAATAAAATTTTTAAAGATTTTATTTTTAATAATATAGTTAATATTAATGAACCTCCTACCAAACTGGAGATCTATAGGACTGACAATAACTTACATTTATTGAGGTGTTCCTTCCCTTGAGTAAACATGAGTTTACTTAAGAAGTTTTTTTTGTTGGTTTGTTTGTTTGGCTTTTTATTGAAGTATGATTTACATACAATATTATATTAATTTCAGGTGTACAAAATAATGATTTGATATTTTTATACATTAAAAAATGATCACTACAATAGTCTAGTTACCATCTGTCACCATACAAAGTTATTAAAATGTTATTGACTATATTTCCTATGTTTTCTATTACATCCCTGTGACTTATAACTGCAAGTTTGTACCTCTAAATTTCCCTCAGATATTTCACTCATCCCCCCATCTCCCTCCCCTCTGATGTCAAACCATCAGTTCTCTGTATTTATGGTCTGTTCCAGTTTTCTTATGTTTGTTAATTTGTTTTGTTTCCAGATTTTATCTATCAGTGAAATTATACAATATTAGTCTTTGTCTGATTTATTTCACTTAGCATAATATGCTCTAGGTCCATTCCATGTTGTTGCAAATGGTAAAATTCCCCTTTTGTAAATGGCTGAGTAAGATTCCATATATGTACAATGGTATCTTACTCAGACATAGAAATATATATATATATATAATACAGCTCCAATTTAGTGGCTGCACAAATTTTGCAACAATTTTTGTTCTGTAGAAAACAAACTTATGGTTACCAAGGGGGAAAGGGAGGGGGGGAGGGATGAATTGGGAGATTGGGATTGACATATGCAGACATCTATATATAAAATAGATAACTAATAAGAATCTACTGTATAGCACAGGAAACTCTACTCAATACTCTGTAAATGACCTATATGGGAAAAGAATCTAAAAAAGAGTATATATATATATATATATATATATATATATATATATATATATGTATGTATAACTGATTCACTTTGCTGTACGGCAGAAACTAACACAACACTGTAAATCAATTTTACTCCAATAAAAATTAGTTTACATTCCCCACAGTGCATGAGGGTTTCCTTTTCTCCATATCCTCAAAAACACTGATTATTTTTCTTTTTGATAATAGCCATTCTGACAGGTGAGAGGTGATATCTCATTACATTTTTATTTGCATTTCCCTGATGATTAGTGATACTGAATATCTTTTTACATGTCTGTTGGCCATCTGTATGTCTTCCTTGGAAAAATGTCTATTTAGGTCATTTAAATTGGGTTAAATTAAATTTTAAAATGTTTTAATTTAAATTGGGTTGTTCATTTTTTTTGATGTTGATTTGTATGAGTTCTTTACATATTTTGGATATTAATCCCTTATCAGATATAGTGCTTGCAAATACTTTCTCCCGTTCAGTAGGTGCCTTGTCATTTTGCTGATAATTTCTTTCACTGTTCACAAGTTTGTTTTGCATCTTTATGATCATTACCTTGAACTCTTTTAAAAAAATTTGTATACAGTTTTTAAAGGTTACTCTCCATTTCCTTCATTTGTAATATATTCCTCTGTCTCCTCATTTTTCCTAATTCTCTGTATTTATTTCTATGTATTAGGTCTGTTGGTCACCTTTCCTGATCCTGTAGAAGTAGCTTTTTATAGGATGAATCCTATGGGGACAGGTAGCACCTTTCCCTCTGGTCACCAGAGTTATATGCTCTAGGGATGCACCCTGTGTGGGCTGTGTGAGCCCTTTTTTTGTGGTGGGACTAAATGCTGTGGCCATGCTGGTAGCTGGAGTTGGCCTGGACCAGTTGGCTGCTAGGCCCTCCTCATGCAGTAGATGCTGGCCCACTGGTGGGTGGGGCTGGGTCCCCACATGGCTGGCTGCTTGTCCTGGAAAGTTTTAGAACTGGTACTGGCCTGCTGTTGAGCTGGTAAGTCCCTGGCACTAATAGACAAGAGGGAAGACCCAAATGGTACTTGCCAACACCAGTGTCCTTGTGGTAGAACAAGCCCCTAAAAATGGCTGCTGCCAGTGTCTTTTTTCTCAGGGGGAGTCCCAGTCGCCTCCTGCGTCTCTGGGATGGAGGCTCTCCAAGACTAGCAAGTGGGTCTGATTGAGGTTCCTTTCAAATTATTGCCTCTACACTGGGACTAAGATCATGTGAGATTTTTGCATGCACCTATTAAGAGATCTTGCACTGTACAGTCTCTTTGTCCTGGTTCCAAAACACAATTTCTGTTA
The DNA here is from genome assembly GCF_964341445.2 of Mesoplodon mirus. Taxonomy (NCBI): domain Eukaryota; kingdom Metazoa; phylum Chordata; class Mammalia; order Artiodactyla; family Ziphiidae; genus Mesoplodon; species Mesoplodon mirus. The sequence continues at coordinate 149,719,151 of NC_138977.1, read as the reverse complement.
GAGAGAAGAGAGATTCCTTTAGAATACTTTTACAAAATCTGAGTGCTACAGAACACCACTTTGTTTCCAAGACAGTTTATGTTGTGTTAATATATCTGTTTCTCTTATATACATGCACACAAAGGAGCACACAAAAATTTATAAATCCACATCTGTATACCTCTAACTTAAAAACAGACTTTCATAATGCTGGTTACCCACAAGTTAAAGCAAGTTGTGCCTCTCCTTATGTGTTTGTTGTTGTTTTTGCATCATCACTATTTCTTATTGATTGCAATTTGTTTTTCTCTGCTTTTGCAGTCCTAAAGATTAATGCTGCTTGGGGGTCTAATTACCCAAGCCATTACCAATTACATTTTCAATGTATTTTTTTCTAAAATGCCTGCAGTTTATGGCACTCCCCAAATTGCCTGTTTAGCTGAGGTGCTTGCTCAACATTTCTTCCTTCCACAAGTGTGTCACCTTCAATGAAGTCTCACTTTCCCTACAGAATACTTTTTATTTGCATTTACATATGTCAGCCAAATCCTGTCCTTCTTTTGCACTTTGCATTTTAATTAAGGTTTCTTCACCATGAAATAACCATAATTTATAGGGAATTGGTTAGAAAATGCAAAGAAGAAATTAACAGGAAGACATCTTTTAAGGAACCATCCAATTATTTTTCCTTTTTCAGCATTTTTATTAAAACACATAAATAATGTTTTTCAATCTAAAACTGTTGTAATTTCATAGTAATTGGTCTTCTCAGAGACTATTTCTTAATTAACTGATACATTTAAAAATTCTTTTCTTAAGAAATGGCAGTAGTAATAGAACAGCTGAATTCTCATCTCCCTAAAGGGACAGTTAAATAGGTCCTTAGGTATATATCATTAACAATATTTAAGAATATTCAGGAAAAATTACAGGAACAAGAAACACACAGCTCTGAGAATCAGTTTAGCTTCTAGATCCTGGAAGGTGCTGCTTATTCCCATTGAGGGGTGGGGGAAAGTGTTATGAATAAGAGCTGGAAATTCTAGAGGACTTGCTCAAAAATTGATATATCAAACAAATAAAATATATGTAAAGGTATAGAAAAATTCAATAACAAGGTTAATATGCTTTTTTTGTTTATATATGTATGTATATATAGAGATAGCTTATGTATATATATATATATATCTATATCTTTGTGTATATATATATATATATATAGAGAGAGAGAGAGACACAGAATTCATGTTCATTTCAAGCACATGTAGAATATTTACAGTCATTGAAAATATGCTAGTCCCCCATAAAAGCCCCAATACTTTTCAGAAGATTAATCATACAGGCTAGATTCCCTAACCAGAATGCACTAAGATTAAAAAATCAGTAATAAATGGCTAGCTGTAAAATATCCTATGTGACTAGAAACATTTAAAAAAATACTAAATAACTGGTTAAAGAGGAACTCAGTAGTTAAATTACTAAATTTTTAGAACCAAATGATAAGGAAAACATTGTATGTCAAAATGTATGAAAAATATTTAATTTAGCACTTAGGATAAGTGATACATTTCAGATACCAAAAATCACTGAAAAAAATGAGATAAATGTTCATTTCAAGAAGACTGAAAAAGAGCAACAGTGTAAACCCAAAGAAACAAGAATAAGATTAAAAAAAAAAAACAGTTGCAGATATCAATTTCCATCAACCGGATCGACAAAAAAAATTATAAAATTTGGTAATATTAAGTACTGGCAAGGATGGTGGCAATAGGGACCTTCATTCACGGATGGTACAATGAAAACTGGTGAAGAAATTCTGAAGAGCAATTTGGTGGTTACTTAGTGAAGTGATGAGTGTGTGTATATATATATATATATGTATATATATATATATATATATATATATATATATATATATATATATATATAGCAATCGCATCTTTAATATAAACTGAAAAACTCAGAACACTTGCAAAGGTACACATGAGAATGTGCAAGAATGTTCACTGCAGTGCTGTTTAGGATAAACGGAAACTGAATGACATCTATGGCATAATAACCTTCATGTATTTAAAAAAAATAAGATAACATTATTTTTTTAGAATAAACGTATTTAAATAAATGTGTAGACAGTGGATTAGAAGTTGTATTAGTTAAGAGACAGGCTAAGTTTCTATAACTAAGGGACTGAAATGTACAGAGACACAAATTAGATAAAAGTTTATTTTTGTCTTAAGTAGAAATCCAGGTAAATAGTCACATGCTGGTAGGGTGGCTCTGCCATTAACACCTGGCTTCCAAGGTTCCTCCACATTCTCCCAAAGGTAAGAAAGGATGTGCACCTTTGCAAATGTAAGACAACTAGCAAGCTTCTCCCTCTTCCAGCAGGACACTTAAGCATGTTTATCCTTATTAAGCTGCTATAAATCCGACTGCCTGTAATGTGTTCTGATAATTGAATGACTATCAGTAATGACCAACCAAGTATAACCCAGTTCTAAATTTTCTTTCCTGTGAAAACCAACATTAAAAAGACACAAACATTTTTAAACTACAAAGCTTTGGCATTTATGATGTAATTTTGTATACATTAACTTATTTCACTGATTTGAAAACATGAATGTGAAACATTCATAATGCAGACACTAGAAAGAAATTTGCTTCAAGTGTCTAAAATGTAGTATATTTCTTACTTGAAGAGTTTCTTGGAATGCTACTTATGCTTGGTCAATCAGTATACTTTCATCCTCCAGCTGAAATGGGTCCTCTTGCTGACATTAATGTTTTGTCTTCATAGGACAGAACATAATTTGCATGAATGAAAAATCTACCTGACTGTCATAGATATGTCAGAGAGAAGTGAGCATAGAAATCTTCCTTCTAATAGAGGCAAAATTCTGTCTAGCTGGTAGCATAATTCCTATTTTGTCATGGTGTAAGCAGTTCAGTGCCTGGCATCTAGTCCACACTAAGTCAATCAGTCAGTTGATGACTATTTGTCTCATCAGTGAAGGACACAGCAGTCTGGTGCTTCATGTTCTGCCTCTGTCTCACGTTTAAGCATCTTATTATTATGTCATAGGACATAAGGAAGCAGGTTAAAAAAAGATATAGAAAACTAATACGTTTGAGAAGCAGCTCAGGGAGAAGTGTTTACAAATATTTAAAATTTATAAGACATGGAGAATATTTGCCTGCATCACTGCATTTAATGTGATCAGTTTAGGTTATTTAATTCACTTGGTTTTTCTCTTTGAGGACAATACCAGAATAACAGGCATTGACCCTGATTTTATTTATATTTGTGCCATGATTAATAGCACAAAATATTTAGTTCAGTTTATTTTCTTTGTCAGAATAGTTTTGATAAATGGGTTGCCTTGATTGTATGATATGGACCTTGCTCCTCAGTTTTCTCAATCATAATGCTACCTCTGAATAAAATAGAGATTTATTGGTGACCCCCCAATCAGATGAATAGATCGATAAAGATGACTGTTATAGACCCCAAAAAAACCCAAAACAAAGAACCCACAAACTTTACTTTGATGCACTTCTTTCCAAATATGGGGGAAAATTCCTGATATTCTGCTTATTAGTGAATTTTCCTCTCAATATAAGACTTCATCATAAAATATGTTTGAATTACTTTTCTTACCTGAGGACTGAAGTGTGCTACTTTGCACATTAGAATAGAGGTCAATGCAGAAGGAACAGGATCACTGACTTTTACCTGCTGCAGCTTTCTTGACAAGGCAAATTGCTCTAATAATATGAAGGTGCTTGGAACCTGAAGTAGCCCATTGTGCAGGGCACAGACCCCTGTGGGCAGCCACAGGGGTGCAGTTACCAGAGAGGTTATGTCAAATCCTTTAAATTTGGCCACAGCCTAAGGGTGTGGCCATTAGTGGTAGGATGACCTGAATGTGAGGCCTCTCCTGTAAAGATGGTCGTTGCACCCACACTGAAAAGAGAAAGTGCTTAATGTTGGAAAGGGTCTAGACTATGATTTAGAGGTGGAAACTCTTCTTCCAGAGAAATGTTGGGTTAGATGAAAGACATAATGTGGACGTTGAGACTTCTTGCTTCTGGTAATATTCTTTCCATTTCCAAAAGCAGAAACAGCTCCACCCCTTCCCCCCCAAGGCAAGAGCCCCTGAGAGGGGACTTTGATGTCTCCACACTGCACTGCACTTATAATAAAGTGGCACTTTAAATGCTTATCTTAAATATATTTGTGTCAATAGAATAATGAGCAAATGTGCACATTTATTTGTACTTGCTGTTGTTAAAAAATGAAGTTTTCTACATAAGTGGTTTTTCCAGACATCTGGGAATGTACTCACCGAAGATTCTCAAGTTTTCTCTAATATTTATTAATGACAGTTTATGACAATACTTTCTATGGTCCTCGCCTTCTAAAACTGAAATGAACAGATCTTGAGCTCTTCCCAGTGTTTCAGTGTGTTATAGTCCAGGCTTGGGTGGTGGCAGGATGGGACAACTAAAGGCTTGAGGTCAGACAGAGCCCTGGCAATAGAATGAGTGTTGCTGTCAGCAAGAGAAGGTTGGGCAAGAGGACAGTGGGAATCAGTGATGAGCTTCATCTGCCGCTCCCCATCGCTCGCATTACTGCCTGAACCATACCCCCCATCGCTCACATTACCACCTGAATACCCCACCCCCACCCCGTAGAAAAATTGTCTTCCACGAAACTGGTCCCTGGTGGCAAAAAGGTTGGGAACCACTGCTCTAATACATTCTGGCTTCATGGATTATGGCTACACTCTGCATGTTATAGCCCCTCTTACCCAAGGGTTCATGGGCCTTCACCGACTGCACTGTTCTGTTGAGTTTTACTTAATTCTGTGGAAATATTCAAACAGATGAAGAATTTTATGTAAGATTTTTCTTTTAATTCAGGATATATTTTCACCATAGGTCTAAGATAAAGCCTACACCCGATGCTGTATTAAAGTTTTGATTTCTAGTGGATATTCGTTCTCTGCAACCCAAATAGAAAGCAGATCCCTTGAGATTGTTTTAATGTATATTAAAAATACCAACTAGAAATGGGAAATAAAAATAAATTAGTGGGTACTTCAGGAAGGAGATATCTTGGGGCAATGAATAGAATGATACCAGCAAGGAATACCATCTGTCTAGAAGAGTTGTGAACCACCGTAGAATGAGGCTACTATTTCAGCAACTATCAGGTGTGTTCCAAGAGACTTGACATGAAGACTTCATAAAAAGCAAACTATGCTTACATTAAAGGAAAAGAAAAAAAATCCAAGAAACTCACCAACTAGAGGCAAAGCAAGAAGGGGATGAAGAGACTCCTTAGAAGCAATGAGAAAAGTATCAGGGGATTTACCACTGCTTCCTACTTTTTCCAGTGGTCCTGTCACTGTCCTGTCCAGTGGCTCTACTGGGTGGTGAGCCTGCCCTTTTTTTTTTTTTTTTTTCTTTTTTCTTTTTTTCGCGGTACACTGGCCTCTCACTGTTGTGGCCTCTCCCGTTGTGGAGCATAGGCTCCGGACGCGCAGGCTCAGCGGCCATGGCTCACGGGTCTAGCCGCTCCGTGGCATGTGGGATCTTCCCGGACCGGGGCACAAACCCGTGTCCCCTGCATTGGCAGGTGGACTCTCAACCACTGCGCCACCAGGGAAGCCCCGAGCCTGCCCTTTGAGACTGAGCAGTAGGTAGCCCTGCTCCCTGGGGTCTTTGCACTCTGGGCCTGTGGTGAAACTAGTGGCCCTGATAATCTCTGAATCACTTTTGGGTCTTTCTTCCTTTTTCTTGAAGGATAACACACATTTGCAGTTGAATAGCTCTATGGTCCTGTCCTGTGAAATCCAGAAGTCTGATAGCTTTCTTCATTCTGTCCTGCCTTCTCTGTCCCCTTTAGTTCAAACTGGCAGTATCTCTACTGGTAGGTATAATCCCATTTCCATTCCTGACTTCTGCTGAGATGGCTGATTAAGTCTATAAGTTGCATCGATGATCTTTTAATCAAATGGTTGTTCAGCCACACTCTTAGTGTTCTCTTCAGGACACATTTTCTCATTTTTTGCAATATGGATAAGCTGAGCATTTACCAAACCTTCAGGTTCTGGTTCCTTTCTGCTTAACAATTCCTTCTTTAATTCATCTCTTTCTTTTCACCTTTTACTATAAGCAGTCAGAAGGAATCAAGCCACTCCTTCAACACTTTGCTTAGGAATCTCCTCAGCTAAATATTCAGTTTTATCACTTGCAAGTTTTACCTTCCAAAAAACACTAGAACATAGTTCAGCCAAGTTATTTGCCACTTTATAACAAGGATTACCTTTCCTCCAGTTTCCAAAAACATAGTCCCCATTTATGTCTGAAACGTCACCAGAATCACCCTTAATGTACATATTTCTAGCATGCATTCAAAACTCTTCCAGCCTCTACCAATACCCAGTTCCAAAACCATTCCCACAGTTTTTAGGTATTTGTTACAGCAGCACCCTACGCTCAGTACCAGAAGCTGTCTTTGTCTGCTTAGGCTGCCATAACACACAGACTGGGTGGCTTAAACAGCAAAGATTAATTTTCTCACAGTTCTTGAGGCTGGAAGAGGTCCAAGATCAGGGTTCAGGATTCTAGCATGGTTAGTTTCTGGTGATGGCTCTCTTCTTGGCTTGTAGATGGATACTTTCTTGCTCTCTCCCTACTACGTGAGGACACAGGGAGAAGGCAGCATCTACAAGGTGGGAAGAAAGCCATCACCAGAAAGCAGCTATGCTGGCACCCTGATCTCAGATGTCCAACCTCCAGAACTGTGAGAAAATGAATCTCTGTTGTTTAGGCCCCTAGTCTGTGGTATTTTGTTATGGCAGCCCAAACAGTTTAAGACATTCTGATAGATCTTTGCCTGGACTTAATTTTCACTCTGTTGAACTTTCTCAATTACTTAGAATTATTATAAAAGTGATGTAATTTTGGCTTCCTTGCATGTCCCTAAATGTATGTCTTTGGTATAAGAATAAAACATTGTGAAGATATATTCTTGGATCATGGTTCTTTCCTCTGGAAATCTATTTTCTTAGCTTACATGAGAAACTTGATGCTGTTTTGACTTCCTTTCTTCTGTAAGTAATCTATTATTTCCATCTGTAGACTTATAAAATTTTCTCTTTATCTCTGTCATTCAGAAAATTCTTTAGCTACCTCTTTTGAAATTAATCCTATTTTAAACTCAGTGAGTCTTTCTATTTGAAATTTTAAACCTTTATATTATTCAGGGAACTTTTCTTCCATTATCTGTTTGATTGTTTCTTCTTGATTATCCCTCTCTCTTTTTAGAAAGCCCTGGATTAGTTCCATATCTCTTATCTTTTTACTTGTGATTTCTATTATTTTTGCTTTATGTCTTCCTTTGACTTCCCAAAAAGTAATATGGTTTCCAGCATTTTTTAGTTTCATTATTGAAATTAAAAATTTTGAAACTATATTTCTCTTTCCTAAAACTATTTATTTTGTAGTTCTCTGATTGTTCCATTGTGCTATGTTGTAAAACCTTAAGAATTTACATTACAGCTCCTTCAAGGTTGTCTTTTATTTTTCCAACTAAATGTATCCTCAGTGGAAATCACTGCTCTGAACACTTGGCTTGGTCTCACTCCTTAAGATTAGTGTGTTCTTATGATTTGTAATCTTCCTCTGTCTACCCATGTGTTTGGGTGAGAGTTTCCTCGAACATATTTTAGTCATCATTTCAGGTTCTCCAGGAAACTGATTTGAAATGATTAGGGATACAAAATGTGCTTCTTTGCTATTAGGCAAGCAATAACTCAGTTGGCTCAACTGAGGTTAGATGTTCAGGCCTTTAGCTTTTCGTGCCTTTTTCAGTATAAATGGGAGAGAGATAACTTTCTCCCAGCTGCACTGAAGGAGAGCAGTTGATTCCAACAGTCAATTTCTACTACAATGTGGTTAACTACATCCTGATTATTGAAATTCCATCACAACTACACATATAGGGCAGGACAAAACCCTTTAGAGGCCCTACTCCTTGAAAAAAAAATGGTATGTCCCCTGTCCTCCCCACACACTATATATAATCCACAATAAAACTAATAAGCATAATAAAACCAACCATGTTGTGATCCTCACACGATACTTTAAAATCGATCATCAAATACTATAAATTTTAAATTTTCCCATAATCCCCGCTTTACTATTGCCAGAAGCACTTGCTTGTTTGATCAAGTAATAATCCAACAGTGTACATATTGTGAGCAGGTTGGGGGGTTCATCTATATGTGTTGAGGGAATCCATCCAGCTTTCTGAGCTGGAATGCTCTAGCATGAGTTCGAAGTCTTTGCTCATATGCTATCAGGAAGCAGGACCTTCTCCCAGGCTTCTCCCAGGCTTCTGGACCTGAGTCCTCTTGTGGGGCAGTAAGCAGGGACATTCTAATGCTAACTTCTCCTGGCATTGACTGCCCTATTCTCTCTGGAGTAGAAGCTTAAGATGTGTTTGGAAGCCCTATTATTTTCCAGGAATAAGTTTCACTCAAAATACAAGTTGAGCTGTCTCTAACAGAATAGGGAGAGAAAGGGAATCATAGACATGTGCTTAGGCAGCTATTTTTCAAGAATTTCTGAAAACATGCTTTCAATATAATTTTTAGGAGATATCATTCAATTTCCATAAAATGAGATGAACAAGGCTTATTTATAATTTGACAATTTGCTGTCCACAGAATGTTTCAACATTACTTGAATTCTTTTTTTATTGAAAAAAAAATTATCTTAAGAACTAGAGCTGAAATTGTACATAAAATGATGTTGTCTTGAGTGCTTTTTATAAGAGGAAATGTTCTTCCAGGACTAGATTCAATTAACTACATTAGTTTAATGAGAAGTCCAATTTCCCGTCTACCGTCTTTTTTTTAAAAAAATTATTTATTTATTTTTGGCTGCCTTGGGTCTTCATTGTGGTGCACGGGCTTCTCATTGTGGTGTCCTCTCTTGTTGCAGAGCACAGGCTCTAGGCATGTGGGCTTCAGTAGTTGTGTCACGCAGGCTCAGTAGTTGTGGCTCGCAGGCTCCAGAACGCAGGTTCAGTAGTTGTGGCACACAGGCTTAGTTGCTCCACGGCATGTGGGATCTTCCCAGACCAGGGCTTGAACCCGTGTCCCCTGCATTGGCAGGAGGATTCTTAACCACTGTGCCACTAGGGAAGCCCCCATATACCATCTTTGATATTCACAATTATACTAAAGTTATCTGTATGAAAACTGGTGATTAGGGCAGGAAATTGATTTTACATTTTGAAGTTCTAAATTGAGAGTTTCCTTGGAGATATGTGTTGATTGCATAGTTGGTATTTTGGAATGCTAATTATTTTTTCATCAAAATGGACACATACATGATCTTCTATTCATCCCATCTATGTCTGTTTCTCTTTGACTTGCTCAGATTCCTAATGGAGAAGAAAGTGTAGCCAGCAATATTGGCTTCTTCCCAGCTTGATTTAAGGATGTACTTTATCCACACCTGGCTCTTTTCCAGAGTCAGAGAGTTCTGAGTCAGTTCCCTGCACCCCCTTTCCCTCACTTTTCAGTTGCACTCAAAAAAGTGAAAAATGACTTCTCATAAAATGATGGGGGTAACTGTTGACATCAGAACAGGACTCTCTCATAGATTTTTGCTAAGATTTCATTCTCTGTGTAGAGAATTATTCACATCTTTATTTAGTACAACTGAGTAACCCAAATGGTTGAATAATAGTCACAGAGAAGATAGTAGGAGTAATTCTCTTATTGTAGAGAGAATTTTACTTATATTGACTTAAAATAAAGATGTCAATTCCTTTACAATATCTGAAGAAGATATATAATATAATACTCAAATAAAAGGAAGACACTTATTTTTCATTCCCCACACTCAGAGGTAAAGGAAATCACATTTAATTCTTTAGTTTAGGGGTCACTTCTGATTCCTATCTCATCTTCCATTTTTGTCTCCTTCCCATGGGAGGAGAGATGTCTTTTTGTACTCGGTGAGATTGGAAAAAAGGACATTCTTCCAGCACGTCTCTGTTATGTAGGGTACAGGTAAAACATACCCTTTCCCCACTCTTGTTCCTGTGAGGCATGCTCTAGAAGGAAACAAGATTGAGTGGCTGAGTGGCAGGGGCAGGAACTGTAATGCTGCTCTGTGTCCCATTGGAGTAGGCCATTGTTCCCCAGCTATAGGTAAAACAATCCAACACAGGAAAATAGAGGTCAGAAACCAGATATGTGTCTGCTTAGGGCCTTTGCATTCACTGTCTCCTCTACCTGAATGCTATTGAGAATGCTAATTCTCTCAAATATGCTGGTACCCTTTGTGTCTTTGCTCAAATGTCCCTTTTTAGTGAGGCCTTTCCAGACCTCCCTACTTAAAATAGCAATCATCTTTCTAGCACTCCTTATACCCATTCCTGGATATGGCATATAGCTTATTATTACATCATTGTCTGTCTTTTCCATAGAATGTAAGCTCCATAAGAATGTAAGTTAACTGCTCTATCCCCAGTGCTTAGAATAGCTCCTAGCAAACCTCTTTAAGTATTTTTTAAAATTTATTTTAGTGAAGTATAGTTGATTTACAATGTTGTGTTAATTTCTACTGTACAGCAAAGTCATTCAGCTATACATATATATATATATATATATATATATATATATATATATATATACATTCTTTTTCATATTCTTTTCCATTATGGTTTATCACAGGATATTGAATATAGTTCTCTATGCTATACAGTAGGAACTTCTTGTTTATCCACTGTATATATAATAGTTTGCATCTGCTAAGCCCAAACTCCCAAGCCACTTCTCCCTCACCACCCCTCCCCCCTCTTTAAGTATTTTTTGAATAAATGAATCAATGTGTTCCATTTTAGTCTTTTAATCAAGCTGTGCTCTCAAAGTTAGTTTTACAAAAACAAAAAACAAAAAACCTGTTCTTTGGAAAATAGAGTTTGAACTACTTTCTAGTTCCTATATAGTTCCTATGTATATTTCTCAAATTTGTTAGCCACTTTGGTGAAAAGGATTGTGACTTATGAGTACCCCTGGACCCAGAGAGTAATATGTGAAAATCACAGACTGTATCGGCCAAAGCTGGCAAGTTTTGTTGGGGAGGGGATGTATGGGAAGACTGCATAAGGATTTGGTAGATTCACTTTCATTTTTTGCTTTGATAATTATATAAACACACACATATGTATATATATATATATATATATATATATATATATATATTTGTGGCAGCTACCTCAGAGTTAAGGGATTATGAGTTTCTATTCTCATTATATTTTTGAGGACTTTACTTCAAATTTTCTAAAATGACTATACATGATCTATACACCACACAGGGAATAATAAGCTCTATTGAAGAATAATTCTAAAGCAAAGGGAAGGAGCTTCCTTTGGTAATAATATGTTCCACTTGACATGTTGAAGAGAACTTTCTGTCCCCTGCTTGATAGCAACCCTGCTGGGATGCTGATACACATAGAACACCTGCACTTCTAGACTTGAAACCAATCCCAATAGTTCCCATGTTCACGCAGTGCATTTTCTCAGAGTAATGGTTTTATCATAACATTAATTTACTCATTTGAAGAATAGGATAGTCTTCTAATGGGAGTAGTTTGTCTTCTAATTAAGGTGACTGGCAGGTTGCAGACACCTGGTCCATTTTAAAAAGGATTTGATTTGAATTTAGACTCTAACCCCTCTCTGCAAAAGATTTTTTTATTAGCTCAATATTATAAAGTACACTTTTGCACTTTTCCCAAGGAAATAAGTTTATTAATTCATTAAAAAATTATTGATCACCTCCTAGGTTTCAGGCACTAGCTTAAGCACCAGCAACATGGTGTTGAATTCAAATAGACATGGTGTCTGACAGATTTTACTGTTCTCAAGGGAGCCTGCTTAATTCTCAGATAGACCTTCTCTTCCAGCCATGCTATATTTTCAATAGCCTTTCTGTAGTCTCAGAAGCACCTCTGAAAGCTCTATAACTTTTCAAATTTCTCACATGGTTTTTTTGTTCTGTAAATTTTGTTTCAGAGCCAGATATGGCAATTTCAGCTGATTTCTAATGACTTTTTCAAAAAGGGGTTTCTTTATAATGTGAAGAATACACGTTCCTTGAATTATGTAAGGAAAAGTCAGCTACCTTTCTGCTGTTATTTTATGCTGGAACCACGTGCCGGTACACTTAAAATACAGGCACACACACATGCATTGCTTTCAAACTGGGGGTCTTATATTAACACTTACCCATGCATGTAACTGTTATGCTTTACTCCCTATCTGAAATGTCCTCTTCCTCATTCCATTTACTTTCTCTCAGTCTTCTCTCAGATATCCCCTATTCAGTCCATTTCAAGAAGGTTTGTCTCCCTTCTAAGCCACTGAAGCACTGATGCTGTGCACCATATGGTTATTTGACACTTATGATGGGAAGAAGCTATTGTCTATCACTGTTATTCACAGTTGCCGTCTGCTTGGTGTGCAGCTATGCAAGCTATTTTTAATATGTTCAGCAAGAAAAGTGTCTGGTGCTTTTAAAACCAGAAATAAACTTAGACGAATCTATAAACTTCAGTAAAGAAGTTAAGTATATTTAATTTTAAATCCTTGAAATGTGAACAGAATCTGTTGCTGATTAGAAAAAGATAGTTATGAATAAATACACCAAGCATAGCCATCATTTTTTGCTATTCCTTTTTGTCCCTGATTATATGAGGGGATGGTTGCAAATGGTCAGTTTCTTCCTGTTGCAGAACTGTAGCTAAAGTATTTGCAAAAACAGAGCCTGGTATAAATGCTCAAGACAGTGTGCTGTAAGAAATCTAAGTTTCAGTGGAGTAGGCTTAGGTTGCCCTGTCAGTTGAGGCTGTTCCAAAGGAGGCTTTAGGCACCCAGGTGAGTTTCATGTTTTCCCTCATCAGGGTTAAAATAACCTACTGAGAGTGGTTAAGCACTGATGATGGTAAGTTTAGTGTGACGATGCCTCATCATACATAGTGTAATAAAGACTGACTCCATTTTCTGATGTGTGACTGTTGACAACTTCTAAGCCCACCCTGTCTCTTCTTCTTTGCCCAGCTCTGGACAAACTGATAAGAAAACCCAGGTGCTGTCTCCTTTGGCCCTGTTGATTCAAACCATGGAAGCTCCTGCCCATGCATGGGAACCTTCTTCCGGCCCTGCTCTCTAACTACATTAAAAATTCCAGCCCTCTTCCTTTCCTTGCTCTCTGAAGCTGTTTCAGACTTACTTGGGAGAACTGCCCTACTCTGCTCAGAAAAGCTTCAATTATGTAAGTAATAAACCATATCATTTCACACACTCCTAGTGTGTGTGATGTCATTGATCTTAACATGAACTTTTTTTGGAGGTGGGGGCATCCGCTTTTAGCAGGGTAGCCATAAAAGCCAGGATTTGAATTATAAAATTTTGCCATAGATTGTTTGTTTAAAATGATTGACTTTAATGCTTTGCTATCTTTTAAACAGTAAAAACATAGCTTATTAGCTTACAGTGACTCATGTATCTAAATATATGGGGAAACTGATATGCATGGGTCATAAAGCTGTAGCATAAAGCCATAACAGTGCTCATGTGGTGACTGATTCTCAAATTACAATTGTGAGCCTTAAAAATAAACAGGTTTATTCATCCGTGCTCACCCTAGACACTTTAACCAAAATAGGGGCTTGACGTGCCCTTCTTATAGCCCTGTAAATATTTAGGACTGGAATGTAGAGGACCTGTCATAGGGCTTGTTAATGGCTTGTGCTCTTAAGTTTGCATATAACCTAATTAACCAAGTGATCCTTGAGGGCAGGGGATCCTGCCAATTTAACTTCTGAATAACTTAGTAATAGTAATGCAGCTACTCTACTAGGTAACTTATTATTTATTTACCACTACATTTCAAGCATATTGATAAGCTCTTTTCATCTATTAACTTGTGTAATTCTCCAAAAGCTTTTATAAGGTAGGTTGCAGAGATATCGCTCATGAGCAGATGACACTTGTATCAGGTAATCTCCAGTCCAGGGTCCCACAGCTGGTATGTCAGGCCTGCTTGGCTCCAAACCTGCTCTCTATTAACCTCCTTGCGTTTCGATCCCAGTCTCTTGTGTGCATTCTACTCTCAGTATGGTTAAAACGTATTGGATATTTATAACTACTTTTGTATGGAACATGCTCACAGAGAATCAAGGTAGCATTGTAAAAAGAGTATTGAATAGGTTTTTTTGTACCGATAGCTTTGAATTTCTACCATGTTAAGATATCAACTGGTTGTCTGGAAAACGGACCCTCCTAGTGACTTTGTTTATAAAATTACAGGGTTGGATTAGGTCAACGGTTTTTATCCTGTGACTCAGAGACCCCTGAAATTATAGGCAAATGTTTTTTTTTTATGTGTGCATATGTACTTTTCTATGGACAGTATTCATAATATATCTCTTTCTCAAAGGGTTTCATAAAAAAATTATAAGAATGTTCAACTGGAGGATTAAATTCTCTTGTAGTTATAAAAATATTGTGACTCCATCCAGCTTGAGGATGACAGAGAGAGAGCAGGAAGGATCAGGAAATGTCAAAGAAAGGATTATATTCCATATTTTTATTTAAACAATGTTTGGATAACATTTTTTTTCTAAACCTGGCATTTAAAATAAATAAAAACCTATAGAGCTTTCTTTTTAACAAAGCCCGAATCTACATCTTTATGTATAAGAGGGAAAAATAATAAATCTGGTTTGACCAAGATCCAAAACCATAGCCATTCCCTGCTTGAATAAATCAGTAAGTATCTTTAGTTTGGGAAATAAAAGTGGAGAATTATCTATTACATTGCATTAGCTGACCTTGAGTCTTGTATCCTCTTGACTTCAGAGCTCATATTCAACTATTAAAAAGTCATTTTCTTGTGTCTTTCAAATAAATAACTGAAAATTCTGAACTTTCTAATTATGTGGAGCTGTGGGATTTCAGGGGAAATAAAGAGCTTATTATCTTTCAATTCCTCAGATTTAAAAATAATGACATCCTGGTGTGTAATAACAGAGTGCATGCATCCTGATCATATAACAAGAAGACCACCAGAGTGAGTGCAGCAGGGAAGATGCTATTTAACATCCTTGATTGCTTTTCAAAGGCACAGAAAATTTTGATGAGAGAGCATCTGCTTCTTGTTAGAAATTTTTCCACAGTCAAAATTTTATGGAAAAAAAAATCTTAGGGATCATAGGTAACACACAGTGTCGTTGTCTGGATTTATCAATTGTGCATGTCATCTGTCCATGAAGTGTACTTATTGCCATTAGATTGTAATCATGTTTGAAAGAAAAAAAATGTGTCAAAAGGAGTATGATCGGTATTCCAATTAGTTTAAAGAAATTTAACCAAATTTTCAAAAAAGTAATGTGTTCCTTTCTGCAGTCATCACCCATTCACTATAAAATTTGTTGCAATTTGGCTCTTACATCTCTAGCCAGTCTTCATCCCATCTTTCTCTCTCCAACCTTTTTTTTTCATTTTTTAGTTCATTTTATTATTCATTCAACAAATCTTTATTAAGTATTATGTGCCAAACACTCTTCCAAATGCTTGGGATACACGTTATTTACACAGTGGACAGAATTAAATCTCTTCACCCACTGTACCTAATTGGCAGTATGCCTCAATACAGTGGGGTGAAATATTCTGCTAAGTGGTGTTCCTGCTATCAATTTTGCACAGTATAACCCAATGTCCACAGAACAGAAAAAGTGAGTTTTAAAAGTCAAATTTAAAAAAATATTTGTCCTTTGCTACCTTCAACTGTAACTTAGCCATCTACAAAGCTCCCAGTAATTTGGCCCTTCTTAGCTCTTAGCCTTACTCTTATTATTTTTTTTTTTGCTTTTTTTTTTAACATCTTTATTGGAGTATAATTGCTTTACAATGGTGTTTTAGTTTCTGCTTTATAACAAAGTGAATCAGCTATACACATACATACAACCCCATATCTCCTCCCTCTTGACATCTCCCTCCCACCCTCCCTATACCACCTCTCTAGGTGGTCACAAAGCACTGAGCTGATTTCCATGTGCTATGTAGCTGCTTCCCACTAGCTAGCTATTTTACATTTGATAGCGTATATATATATGTCTGTGCCACTCTCTCACTTTGTCCCAGCTTACCCTTCCCTGCTCTGTGTCCTCAAGTCCATTCTCTACATCTGCATCTTTATTCCTGTCCTGCCCCTAGGTTCTTCAGAACCATTTTTTTTTTTTTTTGAGATTCCATATATATGTGTTAGCATACGGTATTTGTTTTTCTCTTTCTGACTTACTTCACTCTGTATGCCGGACTCTAGGTCCATCCACCTCACTACAAATAACTTTATTTCTTTCTTTTTATGGCTGAGTAATATTCCATTGTATATATGTGCCACATCTTTATTCATTCATCTGTCGATAGACACTTAGTCCAACCTGTTTTTCCTCATTGCTCATCAAATAATCTTGTCACCAATTTTAACAGTTATTTCTGAGTAATGGAGCTCTGCATCTGCTCAGAAGACACTACTGATCTCCAGCTCTTTTTTAGTAACAGTGTCTTCTATTACTTTCTGTGATTAGTTTTACTCCTCTGGTTCTTCTCCACCCTCCTCATTTCTTTTATTTCTACTCTCTAAAAATAGATATTCACTAAGATATTTTCAGTCCTTTCATTCTCTCTAAGCTTTTTTCTTGAGTGATCTCATTTTAAGGGTAGATTTCAAGTGGAACACAATCAGTTAGCTCCCATACATTTACTAACATCATAAAATATTGGGTTGGCCAACATGTTTGTTTGGGTTTTTCCATAATGTTATGGAAAAACCTGAAAGAATTTTTGGCCAACCCAATATTATAATTGAAGGCAACTATGGTGGTTATTGAATAAACAGGCTTAAGACTGAAGTGACTTACTGAAAATACCCTAGTGAAAAGGGCAAATGAGACAGATCCAGGTGTTCTGATTCTACATGTAATCCTTGTTCCATTATACCAGGAGCCACAGCTCAGAGAAGTAGAGGTGGAGAGGGAAGCCAAACACAGTCATAGGTGAGGCTGCTCAATACACTTTAGTTGAAAGCAATTAGATACACAAAAGATTGCTTTAGGTGACAATTTGTCTAGATGACGATTTCACTTCTGTAATTAATACTCCATGTCACTGGTTTGTTTGTTTTCCCTTCCATATTGGCATTTACCATGGCCCCATTTCTCTTGGTTTCTTGAAATACTCTACAGGCCTTCCAAAACATTTCCTTTCTTTTCTTTCTTTTTTAAATTTAAACTTGTTTAAAATTCTAAGCTACTTGCGAACAAAGGAAACTTGCCCAAGACATATGTATTTGGAATTTAGTAGAATACATAGCTTACTCTCTCACTAGTGTAACTGTTACTGAACCAGCTTCATCTTGCCCAACACAGAGCAAGCCAAAACACTGAGACAGTGAGGTTTGAAGCAAAGAGAGGGTTTATTCACAAGGCAGCCAAATGAGGAGAATGTAGGACAAGTTTCAGATCTGCCTACCTGAAGGCAAGTGGCTGGAGGTATTTCTGGGATAAGGAGTAAAAAAGCAGGGTGATCTATGAGTGGGGAGCATGGGGAAAGATGATTGGACAAATGTTCCGTGCAGGAGTAACTAAGCTAGAGGCCTCTGCACATTCAAAAACGGAGGTGCTTAGTACAATCTGAGGGTGGAGTTTTCAGCCCTCTGATGACACGTCAGTGGACATTCACAGATGCCTGGGTGGAGGGTCGGTGGTCCTATCTAATCTTAACTGGCTTATCTGGAACTGGATACAGCTCACTCCAAGTTCTTGGACAACTTAGGCAAACATCTTATTTAGGCTATGTGCCACTTGAAGGACATGCAAGTCTTTTGTAGCAACAAGTAAAATGATCTTGATTAGTGAAGGCAGGTTACAGGTTAAATGGATTTAACTAATGATTATGCTAGGTTTCTTAACTTCAATTCCTTTGGATGGGACTACTGAAATAGGTACAGTCTATTACCCATCTACTAGGCTGCTTCACAAGTTTCCATTTGTAGTTGCACTGACGTTACCTAAAATTTCCTTTCCCTAATATTTACATTCTCACTTTCTTTTTTTTAAATAACATCTTTATTGGAGTATAATTGCTTTACAATGGTGTGTTAGTTTCTGCTTTATAACAAAGTGAATCAGCTATACATATACATATATCCCCATATCCCCTCCCTCTTGTGTCTCCGTCCCACCCTCCCTATCCCACCCCTCTATGTGGTCACAAAGCACCGAGCTGATCTCCCTGTTCTATGAGGCTGCTTCTCACTAGATATTTATTTTACATTTGGTAGTGTATGTATGTCCATGCCACTCTCTCACTTTGTCTCAGCTTATCCTTCCCTCTTCCCATGTCCTCAAGCCCATTCTCTATGTCTGCATCTTTATTCCTGTCCTGCCCAAAGTCACTCTCAGTGAAGCCTTCCTTGACCATCTTTTCTAAAATTTCAACCCCCAGCCCTTTATATCCTTTTTTTTTTCCTTTGCAGAGTACATACTGCTATCTAACATACTACATATTTTACTTATTTTGCTTATCACTTGATTCCCCTTTAGACTGTACGCTCCCTGAGGGCAGGGTTACTGTCTGCTTTGCTCACTCTTCTATCGTCAGCACTAGGAGAAGTCCCGGATCCTGGCAGGTGCTTGTAACAGATATCACTGTGTTCCACACAGAAACCTTGTTCACCTCAGTGAGATCAAATGAAGAAAATATGCTTCTAGAACAGGATGAAAGAAACTCAATTTCTTCATCAAAAACATAAATAAAATGTCAGCGTTGGAAGAGAGAACACCTACATAATATGAAATAGTCAAATCCTGTCTTCCACATCAAAAATCACTCTCTTTACTGACAGTCTTTGCTCTTGGGATCCTGATTAGCAATTCTATTCTTACCTTCAGGTGTCATTTCAAAACACTGAACACCTGAGATTAAGTGTCTGTTTTTTTGTTAGGAAACAAATGCTTCTGCCAGTGCTGTCAAATTCCTTGATATTGAATAATATCATGGAAACAATGTTTTTCTATTCCTTTTTATGTTTTTTTCTTAAACAAAATACAGGTAACAAAGAAAGTGTGGGTTGTTATCAGAATTCATTATCCAGGCATAAAGAAATTCAGATGTCAGGAAGCCAGCATGAATCCTCTCCATTCTTGCCCTCGAACAGGGTTGGAGGACAAGGTCACCAGGCACTTTACTTCCTTTTTCTCGTGAATTTTCTGATGCTTCTTCAGAGAAAATTGTTTAAAAATGACTCTCTTCATTGCAATGTAAAAAGTAAAAATTTTCAAAAGAAGGACCGTTAAGATGGACTCAATTCACCTAATTCTACACCCAGAATCTGTAAAAATAGATTTTGATCTCGGAAAAGGCAGAAATTTTCATGGTGATCATATGTTTTTGAACCACGTACCTTCTTTTCCTTGCTTGGTGTAGCAAATAAGAGCATAAACTTTGAAGGCAGACAGACTGAGATTTCAGTCTCAACTTCTGAGTTAAATAGCTGTGTCACCTGGGACAAATAATTTTACCTGTTTAAATCTTAGTTTCCTACCCTATAATTTTGCTTAGCATATATATTAGGGCTGTTGTGAGTATTAAATGAGATAATTTATATGATATATATGATATAAAGTAGGCAAAGAGATACATAAAATTATTTCCTTCTCCTAACACACATATGCACACACATCCATTCTTCTTATAACATTAATTTATTTCATCATTTAATTCCTAATTTAAAGAAAAGGGTGTCAAATAATTTAATTTTTGACGATGCTCTAGTCCTGTCCTATTTATTTAGCATAGGTATTTTGGCAATTTGCTGACTATAACAAAAACAGTTCTGACATATTTTTAAAGAGGGTAAATAAAGTTGCAGAAACTGTGGTCAGAAAGCTGGGTCAGAATTCCTAGATTTATTTTCTGTGGCTGAATATTGAGGTTGTACCATGAATTTCTATAACATTGGTGCTTTTCCAAGACATCACTGTCTCAGCAAGTCAAATTTAATATACTCGAAAATATTATCCTTAAGATTACAACTGTACTTTTTAGGGTAAATTACTTAGTTACCATTTTTCATTTGGGGTGAAAATATGTTTCATTTATTATAGTTTTCCTTAGCCAAAGGATTTAAACTGCCTGAAAATCTGTTCTTGCTCTCTGTTCTCTTAATTCTCTACAAGTAAGAAATGTACTTGCAGTAAGCCTAAATCATCTGAATGTAGTCTTACATAGTCCTTTATAGGATTTCTAATTAAAATAGATGACAGAGTCTAAATTGTAAATACGTGTCTTTTGCTTAATGCATTCATTATTTTTACATATTCATATAATTATTTAAATAAATATTTGACAAATATAAAAATATATCTTCTACATATATGCTCATTTATGTCAATCTTTGGTCTTGTTACATAACTCCAAATATGATTACAAATACATAGCATTAAGACTGAACAAGTACCATAGTGAAGAATCTTTTACTTATTAACACTCTAAAGTGTTTTCTTGACCCTCCTTGAAAGAACTGTTATAGATGTTAATTAGTATCCTTGTCAAACTGTCAAACAGTTACCAAAATAGGAATCAAAAGACTATTGAGGCAGAGAGAAAGTAAAATCTTTAAATGTTTATTAGTTAGAAAATAAAGATCCAAAGGGCTTGTTTCAAACAGCAATTTGTAGCTTTATTTATTTATTTTCTTTAACCTAAAAAAGGTCTTAGAAATCTTCTAGTTCAACATGAACACGTCCTTCACCATCATCCCGCACTCTCCCTCTGCAGGTGTGTGGTGTCCCACAGAGGTGCCCCTAGGATCCTGTATTCCAGCTCCCTGTACTCATCCCCAGCTTCTGGCTGCTTTCCTGCTAATGTCTCTTCCCTGTGACCTTTGGAGGATTGTGATGGAGCTTCTCACCTATAGAGGTTGCTAGAAATACTGAGAGTTCTTAGAACATTCTCTACTCCCCTATCCCTCATGATTGATGACTGGTGCAGGAGTACAAAAGCCCAGCTTCTTTGCCTGTGTGTGTGATCAACTTAGAGGTGTAATTTACACCCCCAGAGCTCCTCATGATTTCAGGCTGTCTAGGATTTTTTCTGAAAACTCACCTGTGTGTGGTTTGTCTCGCTTCCCTTATTCCACTTTCCTCACCATCTTTCTGATTACTCCTGGAAGCATGTATTATATTTTTTCACTGGATCCTTGTCTTAAGTTGGTTTCCAGAAGAACTCACCCTGTGACACTTTGTATAGCACTTTTTTTTTTTTTTTTTTTTTTGCGGTATGCGGACCTCTCACTGTTGTGGCCTCTCCCGTTGCGGAGCACAGGCTCCAGACGCGCAGGCTCAGCGGCCATGACTCACGACGGGCCCAGCCGCTCTGCGGCATGTGGGATCTTCCCGGACCGGGGCACGAACCCATGTCCCCTGCATCGGCAGGCGGACTCTCAACCACTGCGCCACCAGGGAAGCCCTGTATAGCATTTTATAAAGAAATATATTAGGCCTAAGCAGGTTAAGTGGATACACTCATGAAATTTGCAAAATGAGAGAGGGCAGAGGGTGCATATACTCCATTTTAAAAAGGCAGCAAAGTCCTTAGAGCAGTGATTTTAGCTGTGGATGCCCACTAGTGCCACATAGGGAGATTTTTTTAAAAACACTGATGCAAAAGCCACATTTTATACATATTGAATAAGAACCTCTAGGGGTCGAGGTATGGCAGTGGTATTTTTAAGTGGCCTGGGCGGTTCTAGTGTGCAACCAGGATTGAAAACCACTGCCACAGAGTTAAAACACATGTTAACATTTTTAACACATGGTAACATTTTTAACATAAGTGGTGAAATAGCAGAAGCATTGGGTAAGATGAATAACAAACAAGGGGAATTTAAATTTGGCAGTGTTAGAATATTCTCTTTATTCTTTCTTACTTGATAAGGAAACAGGAACAGATAAGTTTTTTAAAGCAAAGTTTACAATTTTGAATGGCATGAATAAATAAGTAGAGCAGGCAAGACTACTCTTACAAAACCTTCCCTTATTGCTTGGTATTGAACATGTAGAAACAGTCTATGCCTGCACCATTTGCCCTTCCCCTCCCTTACTCCCATTTTATTTTGAAATACATAGCCCTCTCTGCTGACCTTTTATTTTCCTATTTTTGACAGAATATGGATACCAGAAACATACCTTTTTTTTTTTTTTTTTTTTAATTCTCGGCAATAAAAACGTTAGGTCACTGACACTTGTCCTCATGCCAGCGGAAACAATAGAAAGATGGAAATACCCTAAAACCATGAGGATAAGTTGCAACACCTCTCCAGCTGATCATTGTCTTTTGGGAACTCAGGGTCATTTGTACTGGAAATTTGATTTTTTAAAGAGACCCAATATCTAGATTTTATGGGAATTCACATATATTTAAATGTTAACAAATATATATGTTTTTAATTTAAGAAACTGTGATGACCAACATGCTCATCTGAACAACTGAGATAAAATTGTGCAATGGATTTTTCCTGCAGGTCACCAGTTTTTCACTTCTGGTTAAAGGTGTATTTGTAAATATATAAATTTTTGAAAACTACTAATTTAATTCAAAATTTTATTTCTCATTGATTTATCACCTAACTTTCAGTGATCTGTAAATTTTTGTAGCTTTATATGATTCAGTCTTGCTCCCCTTCACACTATACATTTACTTATATATGCTTATGGACACATCATATAATATATACACATAGATTTACTTTTGCATGTTTAGTGTTACATATATTTGTATAAGACAGTTCATTTTCATTTTTTAAATGGGAAAAAATAGTGATACCTAATCACTTTTTAATTTTTTGGTTTTGTTCACATGAAAGCATATTAACTGCAAAAGACCTTAATTGCTAGTACTTTCTTCTTTTCCATGTTCTTGTTTTACTTGTTCTTCTCATCCTCATCCTCTTCCTCCTATTTTTCTTTCTTCATCATTTAATTTTCATAGTAAGTGAGATATTGTG
Organism: Mesoplodon mirus; assembly: GCF_964341445.2. Lineage (NCBI taxonomy): Eukaryota > Metazoa > Chordata > Mammalia > Artiodactyla > Ziphiidae > Mesoplodon > Mesoplodon mirus. Next base: position 149,696,009 of record NC_138977.1, on the reverse strand, counting down.
TGGTCTACTCCCAACAATAAAAAGGGTGTGCATTTGTCTGGGATATTGTCTGTAAAAAAGAAAACAATATTTCACATAAAATACTTCTGTGTGCATTTTAAAAATGTGGAACAGGTATACAGTGGAATATTCATCATAAAGAAGGAAATTCTGCCATTTGCGACAACATGGATGAAACTAAAGAGCATTATGCTAAGTGAAATAAGTCAGACAAAGACAAATACTCTATGGTATTATTTATATGTAGACTCTAAAAAACGTATAAACAGAGAGTGGACTGGTAGTTGCCAGGGCCTGGGAGTGGGGAAAGTGAGTTGTTGGTCAAAGTTGTAAGATGAATAAGTTATAAGATGAATGAGTTCTGAGGATCCAAGGTACAGCATGGTGAGTATAGTTAACAACACTAGATTGCATACTTGAAAGTTGCTGAGAGAATAGATCTTAAATGTTCTACCACACACATGCACTTAAAGGTAATTATGTGCAATGATGGAGGTGTTAACTAACCTTATTATTGTGCTAATAATTTCACAACATATTTGTGTACCAAATCATCACGTTGTACACCTTAAATTTACACAGTGTTATATGTCAATTATATCTCAGTAAAGCTGGAAGAAAAAAGAAAAAAATGTGCCTTTTAATAATACTCATAAATGATAGGAGAAAATGAGTAAGATTTAGCAGACTGATTCAAACAAATAAGGAGAGATAAGGAAGAAGTCATAGCGACAGGCTTTATATTGTGAGCAAGAAGAAACTTCCACAAAGAAAATTTTAAAATATGCATATGACTAATAGATCAAGTGAAGAATTAAGTAAATAGAGTAGCAGAAACATATTAACACCCATAAAAACAAAATGATTTTAGGAGATAAATAAAATGGTATTAATTATCATTTATATGAGATTCAGGATTTGATTTATTTGATAAAATTAATTATACTGAATTATATTGATAAAATTACATATATACATTTCATCTGTCATTTAGGTAAATATTCATGGAACAACAATTCCCATACATTAATAAATTAAAATAAAAACAATACAAAATGTAAAAATTACATTTTAAAATTATGGATACCACATTCACTACCTTCAAACAGTAGGAAGAATTGTGATCATAAATTCTAGACAACTTTTTGTAGGTTACTTTATTCTTCATAATGTCATATTTCCATGGTGTTGACAGTAGGAAGGTACACTCTCTTTCTTTATCCAGCCTCACTTATGGGGAGTGAGGAATGATGTTCTGCCCTGCTTACAGTTCCCTCATTTTTGGTTAAACATTGTGAGAATGCAGCTAGTTTCCCCTATGAGTCTCCTTGAGAAAAGTAGAATATTTTCTTCTTTTGGGGGAATAAATACAGTAATACTAGGTTGCTCTCAAATTTAATAGTCAAATGGAACATTAATTAATATGGAAAGGGAAGAAAGAAAAATACTCAGCAACGCCATACATGTACCTCATACTTACAATTTTGTCTGTTTTTTTCCACTAATTTACTCATTTATTACTTATATCCTATTTACTCTGGAATAGGTTAGAACTGTTCTATCAATTAGGAACATAAATTAATTAAAAATTAAAAGTATTTTAATAGAATCATTAGAACACAAATATAAGTAGGCAATTTCAATATTCCACTTTTAATTAGGGATAGATCAACCAGACAAATGATCAGCAAGGAAACAACTTGAGGACTGGAACAACACCATAGACCAATTATTCCTAACAGACATATGCAGAATACTCTACACCAAAACAGCAGAACTAACATTCTTCTCAAGCATATATGGAACATTCTTTAGGATAGATCATACGTTAGGTCACAAAACTTAATACATTTAAGAAGATTGAAATCATACCATGTTGTCTTTTCTGACCACAGTGGAATAAAACTAGAAATCAATAGCAAAATAAAACTGGAACATTCACAAACATATGAAAATTAAACAACACACTTCTGAACAATCAATCGCTAAAAGAAGAAATCACAAGGGAAATTTATGAATATTGAAGACATGAAAATGAAAACAGCAAATCAAAACATGGGATATAGAAAAAGAAGTACTAAGAGGAAGCTTATAGTGGTAAATACATTAAAAAAGAAGAAAGATCTTAAATAAACAACGCCTACACCTCAGGCAACTAGAAAATGAAGAGCAAACTAAACCCAAAGTTAGCAGAAGGAAAGACCAGAGTAGAAATAAGTAATAAGAAAATAGAAGAATCGAAAAAACTGAGTTGTTTCTCTGAAAAATATCAACAAAATTGACAAGCCCTTAAGGTAAACTAAGAAAAACAGTATACTACCTGCATAAGACAAACACATAGACCAGTGGAACAACATGGAGAGCCCAGAAATAAATTCTCATGTTTATGGTTAAGTGATATTTGGCAAAATTGCTGATGCTACACAATGGAGAAAAGGTAGTCTCTTCAACTAATAGTGATGGAAAAACTGGATATCCACATATAAATAAATAAAGTTGGGCCATTACCTTATACCATATACAAAGATTCACTTACAATCAATTAAAGACTTAAACATAAGACCTGAACTCCTAGAAGAAAACAAGGGAAACACTTCATGACATTAAATTTGGCAATGATTTCTTGGACATGACATCAAAAGCATAGACAACAAAAACAAGAATAGACAAATGGGACTACATCAAACTTAAAAACTTCTGTGCAGAAAAGGAAACAACCAACAGGGCAAAAATGCAATCCCTGGAATGGGAGAAAATATTTTTAAACCATATATCTGATAAAGGGTTGTATATGGAATACATAAAGAACTACAACTCAAAAACAAAAACAAAAACATTTCATTTTAAAGTGGGCAAAAGACTTGAACAAACATTTCTCCAAAGAAGAAATATAAATGTCCAACAGGCATATGTAAATATGGTCAACATCACTGATCATTACAGATTTTAAGTCAAAATTGTAATTAGATTTTACCTCATACCAATTAGGATGACTATTACTAAAAAACAGCAAACAACAAGTGTCGGTGAGGACATGGAGAAATCAGAACCATTGTGCAATGTTTGTTGGAATGTAAAATGGCACAGCCATTATGGAAAACGGTATGGTGGTTCCTCAAAAAATTACAAGTAAAACTACCATATGATACAGCAAATCCTAGTTCTGGGTAATTATTAAAAAAATTGAAATCAAGATCTTGAGATATTAGTACCCCAATATTCATTGCAGCAGTATTCACAATAGCCAGGATGTGGAAACAGCTTAAATATCCATGGATGGATAAATGGACAAAGAAAAGATATTATATACAATAGAATATTATTCAGTCTTAAGAAGATAGGAAATTCTGCCACATATGACAACATGAATAAACTTTGAGGATATTACACTAAGTGAAATTAGCCAGTCACCAAAAGACAAATACTAGATGAATATTTATACCTCCACTTATATGAGGTATCTAGAATACTCAAAGTCTTAGAAACAGAAAGTAAAATGGTGGTTGCCAGGGGCTTGGGGGAAGGGAAAATGTGACTGTTGTTCAATGGATATAGAGTTTCTGTTTTACAGGATGAAAAAGTTCTAGTGATCTGTTGTATAACAGTGTGCATATAGTTTGCTTTACGTTTTAAAATGGTTAAGGTGATATGTTTTATGTTATGTGGTTTTTATCACAAAAATAAAGAATTATAGGACTTCCATGGTGGTCCAGTGGCTAAGACTCCGTGCTCCCAGTGCAGGGGGTCTGAGTTCGATCCTTGGTTGGGGAACTAGATCCCACATGCCACAACTGAAAAAAAAAAAAAAAAGAATTATCAGATGGAGGACACACACACACACACACACATAGCCCTCAAAGAAAATAAAAACCAAGTGAGAAAATAAAGAAAATGGATAAAGCATTTAACATAGAATATATGAAGTAAGATAATAAAATTAAGGTAAGACTATTTGTTATTTTAAGATGGGATAAACATAGTCTTTAACAGAAAAATTCTCTGGATCAAAACAAATATCTAACTACCATATAAAAGAAGTACATCTACAAATGCTAAAGCCATTAAAAACAAAAAGAACTGAGGATGCTTACCATCACCATTTATATTCAACATCCTTAGTACATTCCAGCAAATTTAATAGGTCAAGTAAAAAAAAATTATACGTATTGGCCAAGAGTAGATAAAAGTAATTCTATTGACAGCATGTAAAGTTTGTTAGCTGCCTACCCAATGGCCATTCCTACCTTTTTTTTTTTTTTTTGGCTATAAAACTACAACCTTATTTGGTACCCTCTCATTTCCTTGTTACTCATGGTTATGGACTGGATTAATAAAGTATTTGAATACATTAATAATTCATAACATAATATAGATCCCAGAGGATTTGTTTTAGTAGACTCCATGGCCAAATAAAGCCATATCACTCCAAGTTCCTTTAAGAAGGAATTTCCAAACTATGGTTCATTAAACACTAATGTTCTGTTAGATGTTAATGTGATACAAAACAGAGTTCTTTGATTTCTAGAAATGCTGGGTTAAATGAGATATTTTTTACTGTGGGACTCTAGATACTTTAATAGCTTACGACACAATGTGAATTTTCTAGAGGAGATAATACTATATAACATAACCTCTTGATCATAAAACTCTCTTTACAGAACCCCCCTTACCATCATGAGTGACACCTGTGTTCCAAATGCATACTATGGCACACAGGCTTAGGGAATTTGGCTATACATACACCAAGGTAATTAAAAGAAATGCCAATCAATAGATATCAGAATCATTAATCTATCCATTTGTATTAAAATTCCTTCTCTGAAATCCTTTATTACACAAGGTAGCTTTTGTTCTCTCCTTTTATTGGCTTCTAAATTTAAAAATAAATCACACAGTCTGTATAATATCTTTACATTGTTTTTATTTTGAAACAAAGACCAAGGTAATAGAAGCCAGGGTTTTGTCATTTCTTCCTAAATATATTCATTTAGCAAATATTAATTGAGAATTGTTTGTGTAAAAGGCTTGGCACTGTGAGAGATATTCATTAGTGTTACACATGGCCTTTATACATAAGAAGTCTGTAATATAGGGCTTCCCTGGTGGCGCAGTGGTTGAGAGTCCTCCTGCCGATGCAGGGGATGAGGGGTCGTGCCCCCGTCCGGAAGGATCCCACATGCCGCGGAGCGGCTAGGCCCGTGAGCCATGCGCGTCTGGAGCCTGTGCTCCGCAGCAGGAGAGGTCACAACAGTGAGAGGCCCGCGTACCGAAAAAAAAAAAAAAGTCTGTAATATAAAAGAAGATATGACCATGTATGCAATAATTGCAACATATCAAGCATATAATAAGTACCATATCCGTGGAACAAAATGCCATAGGAATTGATTGGAAAAGCAGATCACTTTTTCCTCTGAGAGACAACCAAAGAATACCTAATAAAAGATAAAATATAATAAGTGAAGTGAGCACTTAAGCTTAATAGTCAATATTAATGTCTTCAATAAACAAGAAGGCAAGGTTAACTGAAGACCTGGAGTGTGTAGGAAATTCAGGCAAGAGAATTTGAGAAGATGAGAAAAGATTCGGAATTTGAGTTGTAAGGGATGGACTAATTTATGATCTAGAGATGAATAATAAGATTGTCAAGTAGCTTTGAGAGCCCAACTGAAAATAGTCAGCATGAATTTATGCTAGGTCAGGCAGCATGGTTCTATGATTAGCAAAGCCAAATGAGAGAAATGCTCTTCTTAACTATCTGTGGCAGACAATGTGGGAAAATTTAACTCTTTATTTCAGCAAAAAGTCTATTTTGAACTATAATAGGCCATTAATTTTCATTGTTAATTCCTCAGGTCATCAAACTTTTACATAGAGCCTGACATCAATATCAAAGAACTGTGCATTTCAATTTATGTTTCAGAGTGCCTTCAGAGTGCTGAAATATAGAATAATAGAGGACTCAGACTTTATCTCATGCTCCAGGCGCTGTTGGTGTTCTATAAATATTATACAATGAGAGAGTAATGTCCTGTACAGTTGTATTTCACTCAGAATACAGTGTGTTATGTTCCAAGTGGTTACACATGAATTATAATTGTTGCTAAGATTGTTCTGTCAGGCAAATGGTGTTTTGGCTTATTTTCACTTATCACGTTCAATAAATCACTTTAAAAACAGGCCACAGCATAAATGAAGCACTACAAAACAGCACTTAAAAATTCATTTCTCTTAATATTGTGTTATGGAGAGCTTTAATGGGAAAACTAAATGGATTTTTTTTCTCTGAAGATCAAGTATACATCACCAATATTTTTTGGCCTGTTTCCATTAAAGGGATAATAGAGCTGGGATTATAGTGCATTACTTTATACTTTTATACTCTATAGCCTTGTTGGGTATTTCCAACTCTTTCACCACATAAACTCCAAATGCATAGTGTAACTCCAAAATAGCCTCAAAAATGAAAGTCTTCAATAAGAAATTTCACATTTTCTTACTATTGCAGTTTGTCGTTTCTCTTCCATTCACCTTCTGTGTATAAGTAGCAGGAAAGAGAAGGAAGAAAATCTTAAGAGGGAAAGAAAGAATGTGTTTGTTCCTGCATCTTGACCTGAAGAAATGAGCCCTGCCCTGTATGAAAGCGATCATTTTCTAAGAGGATTAAAACCATTTTCTCTTATTGGGGATTGCTAGTGTAAAAGTCAAAAAATGGTCCTTACTTTGATCTAGCAGCCTCAAGGCACATGGACAGGTGGATGGGGCACTGACCCTGTTCAGTGCATAGATGACCATTGCAGTATGCACAGAACAGGGAGGGCACCACTGTAAACACACCAAGCCCTAGCCACAGTTCCCAGACGTGTGACAGCTTGTGTTGCATCATCTTATTCTGATTACACACTGAGACCCAGTGCTTCTTCTCTATCTCTCCGTGGACAGAAAACTTGGTGACTTACACAGCCGAGCCATGGTCTTAGAGAAAGATGGTCCAGACCAAGAGATGATCAAGTTAACAACAAATGCCTTCAAAACCTACAACATTTCAGACTTTCTTTTTCTTCTTTCCTAGTTCAAAATTCATGACAGTTCTCTCGATTCCATCTCTGCTCATCTCATCAAATATCTTGGCTAACTTGAGTGTCCCCTCTCAGTTCTGAATTACCAATACTACATCTCCACTGAATTATTATCTTCAGCACACCAATATGGGCTAGTATCTCCCATATTTAAAAAAGAAAAAAAAAAAAACTGGCCTCACATCTTTCTGAGCTACCAACACTTTTTACTTCCTTAGAGAGCTTCCATTATTACATGGTTGACCAGAGTTCCCTAACTTTTCTCAACTGTCCAATAAATGTATGTCCCACCACAGGGAGAGAGTCCTTCTCATGCAGCACTTTCCATGTTTTGTCCAGCTGCCCATGGTATGAGGAATAGAAAGGGAACTTGGGCATCCTACTGACTCTATTGCTTCTACACTTTCCTTAATACATCTTAGAGTACATGTGTGTCAGTGTCCTTTGCATAATAATCTCCAGAGACTTCCATGCTCAGCTGTAATGGATACTCTCATATCCTCATTTTATTTAAGCTGTCAGTAGCATTCAATACGTGGACCATTCCTTCTTTCTTTTTTCCTCTCTTAGTTTTCATGACACTATACCAGTGGGTCTCCAACTTGAGTGTGCATCAAAATCAGCAGAAACACAGATGGCTGGGTCCCACCTCAGAGTTTCTGTTTTAGTAGGTCTGAGGTGGGACCTGAGAATTTGCATTTCTAACATTTTCCTAAGTGATGCTGATGCCTTTGCTCTGGGGACCACACTTTGAAAACCACTCTACACTCTCATGGAAACTTCATCTGTCTTTACAAGGTTCCCATTTAATTATGCCACTATCATTCTCTTTGTCAGATTACCCTCCTTCAAATGACCTCTAATTTCTCCTCGTAGTTCAGTCCCTCCCGTCAGTCTTCTGCTTGTACTATATAGTTTTACTCATTTTTTAAGATCTCTAGCCTACACATTTTGAATAAATTTGCCTAGTCATTAAGCCTCAGTCATCACATGGTGTTGCGGTGAGAATTAGGTTGTAAATGTCAATTAATTTGGCCAAGACAAAAAGGGTGCCATGATAATTAATAAATTAGGAACACTAACTATGGTAATCAATCATAGACCATACACTATTTAAAAATAGGTCTTTAAAAGGTAAATCCAGAACCTAAAATATTTTTAAAACATTAAATTTTATATAGGTTAATTCCTTTAAGTTATATCTCCATAGCTTTGATTATTTTGGCATTCCTTGTTTAAAATATGTAGCATCATTCATAGTTTAAACTTTTAATGTAAATAATCTGACTAGATAAACTATTTTAAGTTCTATTTTCAGTCATTGCCAGAACAGATTTTTATAAGGCAGGCATTCTATCAAATTTCATAATATTTACTACATAATTTTATCCAATGCTAGAAATTTTATTGGTAATATGCCCTAAGAAAAGCAGTTACTTAACAAAGTGAAGATGTAGTTATTCAAACAAATGTCTTTTTGACAGCATAATTTCATGTTGGACAGAAACACTCATCACCTTTTTTGTATAAGGAAAGCAATATTTATTTCTAGAAACCCATTATAATTGCATTTGTTTGAAGTTATATAATCATACTTTTCATGTTGAAAGAAATCTGGCATTGCTATGCAGCTCACTTTATTGCATACAGGCGGGAAGGGATGTAAATCATCTTGAGAATTCCTCATTCCTTTACCATGTCTATCTTTTTCTTTTTAATAGTTAAGTAATTAATGTCTATCTTTCTTCATGTTCTTCAGATTTTTATGACTTTTAACTTAGGTTAACAAAATGCTACTGTTTATGATACATCTGAGTAATTTTATGCAGTAAGCGAGTTCCTCAAAATTATTTGTAAATTGATTCATTTGAAAAAATGTAAAGTGATGTTTAATACTTATATGAGATTTATTTTTCAATAAAATTATTCACAAATAATTTACCTTTTGGAAAGATTATTTTTCAAACCTATAGTTCTGAAATTTGGGCAGCTCTATTCTATAGTGTGGCTGCTGAACAGAGCTTAACTCTCTAATGAGATTCCTAACGGGCCTGTGGTGAACATTTGGTGTAATTGAAAAATAAATTTTTTTGTTTTAAGACACTGATGTTTTGGAAACTGTTAGTTACCACAGTATGATTTAGTCTATCCCAACTATGTTAACAGGCATATTTGCGGGGTTTGATTATGGACCCTTTTGTTTAAGTTTTTAATTTTTCTGCATTAACAACACTACAACTTGCTACTTACCAACAAAATATATCAAAGATGACAGGAGATGCAAGATTATCTTCCATGAGATAGAAATACTTATCTTGCTAAGAGACTTTCTCCTTTGCTGGCTTTGAAAAAAAAAGTTGCCATGTTGTAAGGTGCCATATGAATAGGACCACACAGCAGGAAGTTAAGGACAGCCTTAGGCTGACACCCAGCAAAAAATTGAAGCCCTCAGTCTGGTAGCCTACAAGCAAATAGAAGCTGCCAATAATTTTATGAGCTTGAAAGTAGATCCTTTCCCGGGTGACCCCAGATGAGAACCCAGTCCTGTCTGACACTGTGGCCTTGCAGGGGACCCAGCTAAACCATGCCTGGATTCTTGACCCACAGATACTGTGAAATAATATATGTATATTGTTTTTAGCTGCAAAGTTCATGTTAATATTGTTATATAGAAATATATAACTAAACCAACTGAGGATCTAGTTCTGTGATATTTTTCTATTTCAACAACAAGGAGAGATTTCACTGGTTTTATTGCAGTGACTTCCAAGAATAATAAATTTAATGGAGGCAATTATAAGATAAACTATTCTGAAGTTTCAATTTCAATAGCTTTGTGAGCTTTATGTAGCATTTACTATCATAAATGATATAGAAGATTAGATGTTTTGATCTTTTGAATAGTTAATAATCATTGAAGAATATTTAGACTATTTCATTATTTCTGTCCAGGTTCATTGTATGGCTATGAGTACTTTATGAAATATACACTTTTCTGTATGTATATTGTTCTTCAATGAAACATGGAAAAGTATAGTCATATTGGTTTGAAGTATAGACAATCTGTATAATTATTTTTTAATAAGATCTAGAGTGAATATAAAATAAATAGACCCAATAAGGTAATTTTAACATCACAATTAATAATTTCACCCTAGGATTTGTAAAGGCTGGCATCTTTGAAAAATAAAGTAACATCAGAAAGCAATAAATTAAAAAAAAGAAGATGTGACAGATAGATTGATCAATAGATGGAGGATGATAGATAAATTGTTCTAAAATAGTGTATGTTTACCCTAATTTTCTCTTCTAACAATAGAGCTACAGATGTTTGGTTTTACAGGCCTTCTAATTAATTGTATCTTGAAGTTCATACCTATTGCTGCAGTCTAGTCTCTTAATTTCTTGGGTTGTCATTTCAATCTAACTAAGGTACTTAAAAAGGTATTCTTACTATTATTCTCCATAACCCTGTGCTTATGAGTAATGGCTCACTGGTTAATTCTATTATATATAGTCTCCTCTCATTAACCTAGCTTTCCAAATAAGGAATGCTGCTAAAGACTCACCGAATTACTTTTTATTGCAGAAATTGAATCATGCTTTCATGTTTAGTAAAAGTCTTGTTGTTCTGCTCAGTCTGATATATGGTCCAATATATCTTCCCACAGCTCACAGCAAAAGACTAACTGCATAATGTATTACTGTCGGATACGGGAAAAATACACATGAATCTACATCTATATATCATTATTCTAAAGTCTTTATCTCCAGATCTGTGAGGCATATTATCAATCTCAGCTGAACCATAGAGCAGTTATTGTGTCATTGTCCTTGGTGAAAGTAATTGACGACACTGTTGGCAGATTTGTGGCAGGGAAAAAGCTATATAATTTTCAAGCCTTTGAATTCATGGTTGTGGAGAATGGTGGAATGGAGTAACCTACCAAGGTTGGTGAGTTCTGTGTTAAAGATGGAAAACATGCAGCAGGTTACACAAATATATTTTCTGTACTTTTTGTTCCTGGGCCTTTATTCACAAAAAGGTTCTAACTTTCCTTCTCCCAACTCCACATTTACCTCTAGAATATATAAAAGAGTGATTAAAAGTCATTGCTTACCTGTCCTTTAAGTTACAATTTATGTTCCAACTTCTTCATACACTTTCTTGGACTTCACTGTCTTCCCTTTACGATTTTTTTAAACTTCGCATCTCAAACATGTGACTAGGAATTTAATAATTTCTGTTCATATACTGGTCTCATTCTTTTTCAGTGATTTAATCTTGAGATAACTTACTTTTGTGTGTGTGTGTGTGTGTGTGTGTGAGTGTGTAGTATGCGGGCTTCTCACTATTGTGGTGTCTCCTGTTGAGGAGCACAGGCTCCGGACGCGCTGGCTCACGGGCCCAGCCGCTCCGTGGCATGTGGGATCTTCCCGGACCGGGGCATGAACCCGTGTCCCCTGCATCAGCAGGCAGACTCTCAACCACTGCGCTACAAGGGAAGCCCCGTAACTTACATTTTTAAATGGGATGAACTTTGTATGTACTTAACCATTCATTTTTTTTAAAACATGTACTAATTTCTTTAGTATGCACCAGGCCAAATTGATTGATTGGTTTGTTTCTTTTCTCCCTTTCTTTTATTTTCTAGTAATATTTACTAGAATTACTGAATGCTTACTATATGTGTGAGGCATATATATAGAAAAGTAGATACAATGGGCACACCTACCTAAGGAGTTCTTGTATAAGAAAGGAGACTACATCAAATTTCATTTTCACAAGCATCCCTAGGCACCCTGGGAGAAATGATGAAGGGGATTGTGAGACTGAAATCAGGCTTTCAACCCTGTATCAAATGTCCTGCAGTGGTGGTAGTGGGAGCACAAAGCTGTTCTGCTTTCTCTGTTTTCTGGGGAGATTTAGAGCTCCAGAAACTTGGGGAATTTCTAAAGTAAGGGTAAAAAAATCCAAATACACATGCCCAGTGATGGAGTGGATAGAACAGCATGGTATCACTCATATGAATTCTAACTCAGAGCTTTAAAAAATGCTCTACATTTCTCAATAGGAAAGACCTTAAAACTGAAAGAATAATACAACCTGTTGAGGAGTAAGTTATCCACATTCTCTTCTAAAGAGTAGCTTGGCCTAACATAAAGATCTAAAGACACTTGAAGGAAAATTGCTTCTCCCAAGTCCTGGGAGTACAGTGTCCATGGCAAAAGCAGTCCAGAGAACTGAATGCCAAGAATGCTCAGAAGAATGAAGAACCAGTGAGAGCGTCTGTGAAGGAGGCATGGACTTAGGGTCAGTACCACTGAAACTTCTCCCAGACTAGACTATCTCCAAGAATAGGCCCATGTACTAGGACTCCTTAGAAATGACATGAATAAAAGAAACGGAGATAGCTAACATTTTCAAATCCCTACTCTCTGACAAGCATCTGTTAAGCTCTTTGCATGTTTTATTTTCTTAAAAAGCATCTGACACAGGCACTATCTCCATTTTACAGGTGCAGAAACAGAGGCCACAGAACATTACCCAAGCCCACACAGACTTTAGGAAAAATTCAGGATTCCTGAGCTAGTCTAGTACACTGGGGACTCCAGCATCTGGTTCCTGCCTACGTCTCCACCTTTATCTCCTTTTGCTTTTTCTTCAATTGCAAGTTTCCTCAATGCTGCTCTAAAAGGATGTTACCTATCTCCTTACCTTTGCTTATGTTGTTTCCCATTACAAGACCACCTACCCTGCACCCTTGTCCTTCTTCAGCTTGCTGAAACCCACTGCAGTTACCTCCTTCATAAATCTTTAATAGCAGAGAGGGTTAGCTGCCTCTGAGCTTATGTGACACCTATGAATATTTCCAACACAGCCTTTATCTTCACTGGAGTACCAGACTACACTGAGAGCAGGAACTCTGTTTTAACCTTCTGTATAACATGTGCTTGACATGAACTGGGGGGGTAAAATCAAGATTCAAATCAATGGCTTTGTGATTCCAATGTTTATTCCAAAGAAGATATACATGCTCATGATAATTATTGCACAAGGTAGTCAGTGAAAATCTCCATTGACAATGTCAGATAAAATGCTGTGGGAATTCATAAGTGTAGAATTCTCTAGACTGGAAGGAATTTGACCTGTCTTCCCAGTATCCTTCTTTTTCCACAGCTAAGTATTTCTTATCCCAAACTGTAGAATTTCCTTTTCATTAACACTCCCTGGACACAGAAAGAATTCATACGAGCTAGCCAACACCTGTTTTTTAATTGAAGTACATTTCTTAATTTAGTGGTAGAATCAAAAGAATTCACATTTTCTTACACAAAATTTGTTCTTTGTTAGTAGAGGTACAAAAATAGTTTTATGTTTTTTAATTGCACTTTCATATCGACATTTTGGCTAACAAGTTCTACTCATAAAGATTCTGTCCCAGGTTTCCCTGGTGGCGCAGTGGTTGAGAGTCCACCTGCCGATGCCGGGTTCGTGCCCCGGTCCAGGAAGATCCCACATGCCGCGGAGTGGCTGGGCCCGTGAGACATGGCCGCTAAGCCTGCGCGTCCGGAGCCTGTGCTCTGCAACGGGAGAGGCCACAGCAGTGAGAGGCCCGCATACCGCAAAAAAAAAAAAAAAAAAAAGATTCTCTCCCTTTATAATTTGTCATTGTAGGGCTTCCCTGGTGGCACAGTGGTTAAGAATCTGCCTGCTAATGCAGGGGACATGGGTTCGAGCCCTGATCAGGTAAGATCCCACATGTCTCAAAGAAACTAAGCCCACACGCCACAGCTACTGAGCCTGCACTCTAGAGCCCCCGAGCCACAACTACTGAGCCTGCATGACGCAACTACTGAAGCCTAAGCACCTAGAGCCCATGCTGAGCAACAAGACAAACCACCACAATGAGAAGCCCGTGCACTGCAACAAAGAGTAGCCTCCGCTCTCTGCATCTAGAGAAAGCCCACATGCAGCAATGAAGACCCAAAGCAGCCAAAAAAAAAAAAAAAAAAAAATCATTGTATTATTGACAAATGTATTTTGGTATTATTACATGATTTTTAATAATAGTGATTTCCTATGGATGTTATTTTGATTTTACTGAAACTTCTGGGATTTAAATAGACTTTTTGGGGAGAAGAGATCAGAAGGACTATACAATTTCATTAGCACTTTAAGGTATGAATCCACTAATTTCTAAAAGAGGAAGTTAAAATTATTTAAATTATATCAGGAACTCTTTGGGTTAAATTCAAAGAAAGATTTCCAGACAGTAAAGTATGTTATGCATGAGCAAAAAAAATGATAGACTGGAGCTTTAGAGCCTCATTGTCATTAAATGAGCATGGAGATTCCTATCTGCTTAGAATAGCTAAATTTAGGTAATGTCTGCCAAGAAGTAGTTGAGGTGAAGCAAAAGCGATAGCGTTAGCTGGATGACTTCTAGAAGAACTTTTCAAGATCGTTGGAAGGGTTTATGATTGCATTAAATGAATGCAGTAAAGTAATAAGCTACAAATGTCAAACAGTTCTTTTTTTGTTTATCCCCTGAAGAATTTCAGGGACTGAAACAAGAGTTACAGAAATTTAGCTCCATCCTAGATACTTCCAATAGAGAAAAATAATAACCAGTATTTTGTAGGAAAAGAAGTCAAAGGAAAGAGTTTAATATTAGGTACCCATCACTGATTAGGATTATTTTATATAAAAATTCATAAAAATCAGCTTTATGTGAGTAAATATTTTAAAAGAGATTTTTTTAAAGTGTGTGTGGTAGGCCAAATAATGACCCTCCAATGATGTCTATACCCTAATCCCCAGAGCCTGTGAGTATATTACCCTACATAGCAAAAGGGATTTTGTGGAGAGAACTAAGGTTACTAATTAACTGACCTTACAAAGAAGACACTATCTTGGATTGCCTGGTTGGTTCCAGTGTGATCACATGAACTCCTAAGTGAAAGAGGAAGACAGAGGAATCAGTAAAAAATGTGACCAGGAAAGAAGAAACATGAGAGATTTGAAGCATCAGAGGAACTTGGGCCACAGTTCCTGGCTTTGAAGATGGAAGAAGGAGGCCATGAGTCAAGAAATTCAAGTGACTCTAGACAGCCACTAACGAACTGGGGATGTCAATCCTATAATGAAAAGGAATTCTGCCAACAACCTGAATGAGCAAGGAAATGGATTCTCTCTAGAGATTCCAGCTAGGAATGGAACCTTGTCACACCTTGATGAGACCCCTTCAGACTTCTGGCCTACAGACTTGTAAGGTCATGAATGTGTGTGTGGGTTTTTTAGCTGCTAAATTGTGACAATTTTCTTGGGCAGAAATTGAAATCGAATACAGCATGCAACCTGTTTTATAACAACATTTAAATATTTGTAATTCATGACACAATGTATGCACTCATGAAGAGTATCATGCTTTTAGTATGCTGATTTATAAAAGATGGTTCAAAATATTAAGTGAAAATGTAAATTTTCTCCTCATGCCCAGGAGAATGCAGCTTCTCAAGGATCACAGAGCCATGGAAACGGCATGAAAGCTGACAGCCATTCCAAAGCTAGGAGACGAGATGGTTGTCTGTACTCAGGGACCCATATGGCCACACAGAATCATCTGTGCTGATGAATGCCAGGATGCTAGGTGTTAGCAGAAGAGAATGCAAGAGGAGGGAATGATGCTGCCCTCCTGGGATGGTGCAGCATAACTTGAAATAGAGATTTGATAAGTGCACCACTTATCAAAACAAAGACCCTGCCCAAATACCCACCTTTCAGGCATGTTTCAGATCTCCAAGAGCTGCTGACTGTATTTGGCAAGAAATGACACCAGGGCAACTTTTTCACATAATTTCCACTTAGACTTAGGCATCCTTTAACCCTGGTTTGGCTGCCCTTATTGCCTTCCTCATTTTGAGATGTCACTCATTCCACTATCATGCCATCTCTGTTCTGACCCATTCACTGGGAAGAACCAAGACAGCTCTAGACTGTGTGGCATATCAGGGTATGCCTGGTGCATACCTAAGCAGGTATTAGCTGGAAGATGTGCATTACTGTCTGGGTTCACATCTGCTATCTGGGCATTTACCAGGATGACAAATGCTGGATATGTTTTCTGTGCTTTAGTGTCGATGTAAATGCAGCATTTGCCATTTGAGTGCATACTTTCTACATTTCATCCCTAAGACAATTCTCCAAAGAGAAGCAGCAACTGAAAAACACAGATACCAACTCTTGGAAAATAAGCCTCTGTTTTATACACAGATAAGTTGCAGAAATAACAACCTAAGCTATTTACTGTAGACATTTCATTTGACTATACATAAGCAGAAAAGGCTTCTTTCCACGGTTGCCAATATCATTACTTTCCTTCCTAATTACCACAGGAATCTGTGTTTCCTGAAAGGAGCAACACAGAGAAACATTCCATTTGAAACAAACTTCACATAAATTTTTCTAAGCACAGAAACAAAAGTGCATATTAATAAGGAAGGAAAGTGAGTGAATCATTCCCCACTACAACATACTTAGGATGTGGTAAAACAGGTTTTATTTACTGTACTGCTTCAAAAAAAAAAAAAAAAGAATCATTCCACTATAATGTGGAAGACACTGTGTATACAGGATATTTCTGAGAGTTTAGGTTCTATAACAAATGTATTTTAATACTCTGTTCTACCTCAATACTGAATACTTTAAAGGGATTCTTTAATGCAATATGATGATAAGCACATGAAATTTTACATTAAAATGTCAAAGGTTAATAGTGGTTGAAATGTAGGTATGAATCCTATGTACCCATTTAAAAGGGAGGGTGGAAATAAGGGTTTATCAAAGGCTTTTTGGCCACCATATTGAGAAAATTAAGAATAAAAACGAAGAAATGAGAGTTGGACAGAAAGAAAAGTAAAAGTTTCTGGACAATAAGAATAAAATCCCTGGATCCAATCATGCTTGGGACCAGGTCCCTTCAACGTTTAAGTAGTCAATACCCCCTCTACATAAATCACACAGTTGGGTGTTGAGGAGCTGGCATCAGTATGTGCATTATCCCAAGATTTTAGGAATGACAATATGGATGTGTAAAATAATAATGCATTTCATGTGTCAGAATGCCTCGTCAAAGACTTATATAAACAAAAAGTGTTTAACTGATTTCAGTAGAAGGGGGTACATCTATAGTTGGAGATGTGAATAAAAGCTGAATGAACAGGATTGCGTGTTCTCTACAGTGGTTGGTGTAATTCAAATGAATAGAGGGAAAACATTTTTTAAATTAATAATTTATTTTTTAGATTTTTTTTTGATGTGGACCATTTTTAAAGCCTTTATTGAATTTGTTACACTATTGCTTCTGTTTTATGTTTTAGTTTTTTGGCCACGAGGCATGTGGGATCTTAGCTCCCTGACCAGGGATCAGACCCTCACCTCCTGTATTGGAAGGTGAAGTCTTAACCCCTGGACTGCCAGGGAAGTCTCCTAAAATTCATAATTTTGATAGATCTTAACTAGGACACAGTCACATCTTATAAAGGTTTGTTTCTAAAACCATTACCAAAAAAAAAAAATCACATCTAATGAAAATTACTCTTCTTAAATTTTATCATTTTTTAAAAAGTTAGTAATGGGGGCTTCCCTGGTGGCGCAGTGGTTGAGAGTCCGTCTGCCGATGCAGGGGACATGGATTCGTGCCCCGGTCTGGGAAGATCCCACATGCCGCGGAGCGGCTAGGCCCGTGAGCCCTGGCCGCTGAGCCTGCGCGTCCGGAGCCTGTGCGCCGCAACGGGGGAGGCCACGGCAGTGAGAGGCCTGCGTACCGCAAAAAAAAAAAAGTTAGTAATGCATATGACTAAGGGCTTTTAGTAAGATTAAGACTCCCCATGGATTTCTTGTGCTCTTAAACCTTGTGCTCTCATTCTTCTATTATGGTCTTAGGTGGTACTATAGGTCAGCACAGGTCAGGACTGCCATGTGTGGCCACTTGGACTGGTAATGCATAAATCCAAGGGCATCTGATTTAGACTTTGATGTGTGAAGTTTCCTGGAATGATGCAGTGTGGAGATTGTGAGCATTTGGATAAACTGAATACATGATACTATATGTGCTTGATGGAACTAGTTTCAGAAAACTGCACAACCTACCATTTAGAAATAATGATTAAAGTCACCATGCTTATGTTCAAGTAAAATCAACTTTAGAACACTTTTACTTATTCACTTATGCAAAAATATTTTCTAAGCAGCTATCATGCTCTAGGAACTTCATTAAAGTGTAAAGATATCATGATGGTAAGCAACAGAGATATGACTGATATGTTCATGGAGTGTACATTCTAATGAAAGACAGTCAAATATACATTCTTTTTTTTTAAACATCTTTATTGGAGTATAATTGCTTTACAAGGGTATGTTAGTTTCTGCTTTATAACAAAGTGAATCAGTTATACATATACATATGTTCCCATATCTCTTCCCTCTTGCATCTCCCTCCCACCCACCCTCCCTACCCAACACCTCTAGGTGGTCACAAACCACTGAGCTGATCTCCCTGTGCTATGCGGCTGCTTCCCACTAGCTATCTATTTTACGTTTGGTAGTGTATATATGTCCATGCCACTCTCTCACTTTGTCACAGCTTACCCTTCCCCCTCCCCATATCCTCAAGTCCATTCTCTAGTAGGTCTGTGCCTTTATTCCCGTCTTGCTCCTCGGTTCTTCATGACCTTTTTTTTTTTTTCTTAGATTCCATATAAAAGTGTTAGCATATGGTATTTGTTTTTCTCTTTCTGACTTACTTCCCTCTGTATGACAGACTCTAGGTCCATCCACCTCACTACAAATAGCTCAGTTTCGTTTATTTTTATGGCTGAGTAATATTCCATTGTATATATGTGCCACATCTTCTTTATCCATTCATCTGTTGATGGACACTCAGGTTGCTTCCATGTCCTGGCTATCGTAAATAGAGCTGCAATGAACATTTTGGTACATGACTCTTTTTGAATTATGGTTTTCTCAGTGTATATGCCCAGTAGTGGGATTGCTGGGTCGTATAGTAGCTCTATGTTTAGTTTTTTAAGGAACCTCCATATTGTTCTCCATAGTGGCTGTATCAATTTGCATTCCCACAGACAGTGCAAGAGGGTTCCCTTTTCTCCACATCCTCTCCAGTATTTATTGTTTGTAGATTTTTTGATGATGGCCATTCTGACTGGTGTGAGATGATATCTCATTGTAGTTTTGATTTGCATTTCTCTAATGATTAATGATGTTGAGCATTCTTTCATGTGTTTGTTGGCAATCTGTATATCTTCTTTGGAGAAATGTCTATTTAGGTCTTCTGCCCATTTTTGGATTGGGTTGTTTGTTTTTTTGATACTGAGCTGCATGAGAATTTTGTAAATTTTGGAGATTAATCCTTTGTCAGTTGCTTCATTTGCAAATATTTTCTCCCATTCTGAGGGCTGTCTTTTTGTCTTGTTTATGGTTTCCTTTGCTGTGCAAAAGCTTTTAAGTTTCATTAGGTCCCATTTGTTTATTTTTGTTTTTATTTCCATTTCTCTAGGAGGTGGGTCAAAAAGGATCTTGCTGTGATTTATGTCATAAAGTGTTCTGCCTATGTTTTCCTCTAAGAATTTGATAGTGTCTGACCTTACATTTAGGTCTTTAATCCATTTTGAGCTTATTTTTGTGTATGGTGTTGGGGAGTGTTCTAATTTCATACTTTTACATGTCCCTGTCCAGTTTTCCCAGCACAACTTATTGAAGAGGCTGTCTTTTCTCCACTGTATACTCTTGCCTCCTTTATCAAAGATAAGGTGACCATATGTGCGTGGGTTTATCTCTGGGCTTTCTATCCTGTTCCATTGATCTATCTTTCTGTTTTTGTGCCAGTACCATGCTGTCTTGATTACTGTAGCTTTGTAGTATAGTCTGAAGTCAGGGAGCCTGATTCCTCCAGCTCCGTTTTTCTTTCTCAAGATTGCTTTGGCTATTCCGGGTCTTTTGTGTTTCCATACAAGTTTTGAAATTTTTTTTTCTATTTCTGTGAAAAATGCCAGTGGTAGTTTGATAGGGGTTGCATTGAATCTGTAGATTGCTTTGGGTAGTAGAGTCATTTTCCCAGTGTTCATTCTTCCAATCCAATAACATGGTATATCTCTCCCTCTATTTGTATCATCTTTAATTTCTTTAATCAGCGTCTTATAATTTTCTGCATATAGGTCTTTCGTCTCCTTAGGTAGGTTTACTCCTAGATATTTTATTCTTTTTGTTGCAGTGGTAAATGGGAGTGTTTTCTTAATTTCACTTTCAGATTTTTCATCATTAGTGTATAGGAATGCCAAAGATTTCTGTGCATTAATTTTGTATCCTGCTACTTTACCAAATTCATTGATTAGCTCTAGTAATGGTAGCATCTTTAGGATTCTCTATGTATAGTATCATGTCATCTGCAAACAGTGACAGCTTTACTTCTTTTCCAATTTAGATTCCTTTTATTTTTTTTCTCTCTGATTGCTGTGGGTAAAACTTCCAAAACTATGTTAAATAATAGTGGTGAGAGTGGGCAACCTTGTCTTGTTCCTGATCTTAGTGGAAATGGTTTCAGTTTTTCACCATTGTGGACGATGTTGGCTGTGGGTTTGTTATATATGGTCTTTATTATGTTGAGGAAATTTCCCTCTGTGCCTACTTTCTTGAGGGTTTTTATCATAAATAGGTGTTGAATGTTGTCGAAATCAAATACACATTCTTATTGTGACATGGATAAATGCTATGATGAGGGATTTAAAACGTACTGTGGGAAGAAGGGGGAAGGGCATTTAAATTGAAATCTAATTAATGAATGAGACCAAAGGGTTTAAAATATTATATGAGTATCATGTGTTTTAGTATGTAGGGCTTACTTTTTCATACTCTGTGTGTTGAAAAAAGCAACAAAAGTCAACCAGAGAAATGAAAGATAAGGTTTCCTGGAGTTCCATTATCATAACTTCTCAACAGTCAGTTACTATACTGAATGCACTCATTTTGCTAGTTTGTTATTGTTCTTACTTTTACTGTTGTTCTTTGCTGTCTCTGGTCATAACTAGAGTTAAAAGAATATTTTTCTTGTGGCAGATGTCCCTCATTCGTATCAATTGACCAATGGGATGAATATCAAAAACTGGAGTTCTATAAAACCATCCACTACTTATTTTAGTGTACCCCTCTCTTGAGCAAACCAATTAGAAGCATTTTATAAAGCTGTCTGCTCTGCAAGTTTCTTCTCTGCTTATTTATTCTCTCACAAATGGCCCAAAGCAGGACACAGGCCCGGTGATCTCTCCCTTGTTCTCCCTTCAAATAGGGAGTTTACCTCAGGTCTTCCAGTGAACCCTTGTCTCTAAAGGAGCTGAACTCAGTGTTCAGTTATGTTGAAAGACCTTTTATGATATTGCTGTTAGCTTAGGGCCTGTACCTCTCTCTTGGCCTGAAATGTACGGGCATGTTAAGCTTCTCTATTCACTGTAATTCTTGGCTACATGCAACACACCCTCCTGCATCCTAGGACACCTGACCTAATCTTTGCTAGAGAAGGTACATATAATATGCAAGAGAAGAATACATCATTGAGAATGGTAGCACTGAGATGATTGGGAATATGTAAACCTAGCCTGGCTAAGAAAGCAAAAATAAGAACTAGGAAGCCATATTCATGGATTTTTAACAGGACCCAGAGGAAAATTCCAAGAATAAAACTCATAAATCCTTGGTTGAGTGTGGTCAGAAAAGAACAAAAAATGAAAAAATACATAAATCATGCTAAATATATTATGTACCTCTATACGTGAATTCCCAAATAAAGAATGAGAAACAAAAATAGGTCTGTTTACACTGATTTGTCCTAATTCTTGTTAGGATAGTGTTGTTAACACTGATTTGTCCTAATTAATTAATCTGGTAAGGTTGGAGTTGATTTGGCCTCCTAATAAAAATTAATTCAGCCTATGATTTCTAATCAGAAAATAAAATATCATTATTATTATGCTTCAGTTAATTGGAAACTATAATAATTGATATAAGTAGAGCTATGTACATTTAAATAAAAAATACCAGTTGATAACCAAATTCATTAATCATAAATTTACCTTTAAAGCATTGAGAAAAGTAGGATAAAATCCTGTAAAATTAACCAGATTAAGACATCCCTCAAATTGGAAAAGAACCCAGATTAGGCTGAGTTAACTAGCCACTACAGAGAATTCTTGTTCTAGAAGCATGCAGGTTCACCAGCTGTGGTAAGCTTTGTGGCTTCCTTTCCCATTGTTTGTTCCTTTCCCATGTATTGCCACAGATGATGCTCTGAGGAAAATTATGCCTCAGAAGTTCTCAGAACCTTTATCACTTCAAACAAGGACCTCTTTATATAAGTGCCTAGATTGCCATTTCTGATTAGGCTATAATGATTGTTTGGCCCAATTTTATATTATTATCTAATTTCAATAAATGAAAGACTACATATTACATACATGCAGGTGGCTTCTCCACTAGCTCATCCTCCTATATCCCCCCCCACCCCAACTGGAAGATAACCAGTATCTTGATGTTTGTGTTCATTGCTTTCTTTCTATTTGTTAAACTTGTTTCATTGCACATGTATGTGTCTTTTAACAATACATTGTTTAGTTTTGCTTGTGTTTTAGCTTTGTAAAAATAGTATCATACTATATATGTAGTTTTTATGACTTTCTTTTTCTATTCAAAAGTGTGTTTCTAGGATCCATCCATTTTATTGCATGTGGCTCTTTTTCATTGCTGTGTGCTATTGGGCTGTGTGAATATATCACAATTGATCATTTATTCTCCTATATTTGGATGCTGGTGTTGCTTTCAATATTTTTCTGTAATGAGTAGTGATGAAAGAGTGATAATGAGTGGTACTAAGACTTCTTTTTGTATTTGTCTTTTGATACACATTTTCAGGAATTTCTCTAGAGTATATATTTGAGGAGTTGAATTGATGGGTTACAGGGTATGTGAATATTCATTACAAAATAATGCTAAATATTTTTCCAAAGTGGTTGTATTATTTTACATTTCCACCTCAATGCATAAGAGTTCTGGTTATCTACAAACTCTCCAAAGCTTGGAATTGTCAAAGTATATTTTTTTTTTCTGGTCTAGTACATATAAATCATTTGGGTGTTAATTTTCATTTCCCTGATTACTAAGGTTGAATATATTTTTATATATTTATTATTCATTTAGGTTTTTCCTTCTGTGAAATGGCTATTCTCTTACTCATACTTTTATTAGATATTTTGTATTTTTTAAACTTATTCGAACATTTTCTTTATGTATTTTGGTTTATGAATCATTGGCCAGTTATAAGTATTACAAATCCCTGACACCAGTTTGTAGTTATAACTTCTTTTTCTTCTTGTTTTGGGGCGGGGGGAGAAGGGATATCTTTTATTGAATAGGAGTTCTTAATTTAATTTTATTTTATTTTATTTGCGGTACACGGGCCTCTCCCTGCTGTGGCCTCTCCCATTGTAGAGCACAGGCTCTGGATGTGCAGGCTCAGCGGCCATGGCTCACGGGCCCAGCCGCTCTGTGGCACGTGGGATCCTCCCGGACAGGGGCACAAACCCGTATCCCCTGCATTGGCAGGTGGACTCTCAACCATTGCGCCACCAGGGAAGCCCAGGAGTTCTTAATTTTAATATAAGCACATTAATTAAAATTTTAATGCAGAGTACTTTTTTTGTTCCCTTGGGAAAAAATTCTTTCTTATATGGAATAAACAACAAAGGGATTTTTTTCCTTATATTTTCTTCTAAAAGGTTTAAAGTTTTGACTTTTATATTTAAGCCTTTAATCTATTTACAGTTGATTTTTATATTGTTATGAGGTTGATGTTTAATTTCTTTTTTCCTCTGGTTAACTATTCCTCTCACCATAATTTATTGAATTTTCCCTTCTTCCTTGCAGTGTATCTTTTGTCATATACCATATCCATATAGCTATTGGCGTTTTCCTGTGCTCTCTTCTTGGTCTAGAAAGAACTTCTGATCTGTTTAATACAGCCATACCTTGCTTCATTTTATTGCACTTCACAGATACTGTGTTTCTTACAAATTGAAGGTGTGTGGCAACCCTGCATCAAGCAAGTTTATTGACACTATGTTTTTCAATAGCATTTGCTCACTTCCTGTCTCTGCATCACGTGTGAGTAATTCTGGTAATATTTTAAACCCTTGACCAACAAAAAGATTACAACTCACTGAAGACTCAGATGATGATTACCATTTTTAATTAGAATATGTACATTGTTTTTTTCAGGCATAATGTTACTGCACACCTAATACACTATAGTATAAGGTAAATATAACTTTTATATGCACTAAGAAACCAAAAAATTTGTGTGACTCACTTTATAACAATATTCACTTTATTTTGGTGGTCTGGAACAGAACCCACAATATCTCTGAGGTATGCCTGTACTTCATTCCTGGCCTTCACCTGAGCATAGCTATGTCTGTTTTTTAACTCTGCATTCTTGACTATCCTGTCCAGGATTTATCTCGTAAGAATAGTGGTGTTTTCAACATTTTCTTAAATAAGGAGAAAAAAGCTCACTTGCCCTGTTATTCACCTGCTGTACTATTTTTGTTTGTATGTCCTTTGCACACTTTTCCACAAATGTTGAAAAATCAGGAAGCACAGATTCTTCTTATGAAAACATGCTCCACTAACACTTGCAAAAACTAAAGCCAAAATAAAAATATATACATTCCTCAGTTAGCACTGCTGATGAATGCCTCATCCTTCTTAACTAAGAGGAATTTTAGACATTTCCTTGGATTTGGGCAGAAATCAGTGTCTTACACACTATGGTTTGTAGGAGACTGTCCCAAATTCTTTAAAAACTCTTCATTATTTGATAGTTTTCTATCTTCTAACAAAAATATATCCTTGGATGTGGCAGCTGGAATCAAAAAGTGGATTGTGAAGATTTAATCGGTTTTCAAAAACATTGGTACCATTTAACTATTGACTGAAAAGGACCTCCCAGCTTAAATATTGACTAACATGAACCTCTAGTCTCTGGCAAAATTTTAAGGTTATAGTTTACTAAGGAATGTGGTTTGGCAAAGATTTTTCATTTAAGCAATTGGGTATTGTTTGCCACCTTAACCTCTTTGCGATGCCTCTTTGAAAACTGTAGAAAAAAGCACTGTAAGTATCTAACATAAATAAAACAGTTATAAGCAAACATTGGAACTAAATACCAGATTCAAGTGTGAGCTGGTAGAAGAATGTGTTATGGTTGGCATCATCTTTGGTCCTCTGAGACTTTGGAATTTAAGGAGTGCTAACCAATATTGCCCTTTTCTAAATAAGGTGGAAAGGTTTCTTGGACAAAACTAAGCATGATTCAAGATATGGATCCATAAGGAACATTTGACACTAAAGACCCACAAATTAGACTTTATCTAAACAATTATATATCTATATTTATATCTTTATGCAGTCGAAAAAATTTTTTTTCTGTGTAACAACGTATTTCCGAAATACCCTAAATTATAACTGTAACTTTTCTGCTATTAATAAAATGGTATTATAATTATTCATTAAAAGTAAATAAAAATTATTATTGTACAAAAGTCACTTGATTTCACAGAGCTGCACAAAAGGGATAGTTAGATGAGTCTGGTATGAAGTAATAATTTTATTAATACTTATATATAATGTTAATTTGAATTTGGTTACAAATTTATGAAAATGTTTCAAAATATCTAGAAAAGATGTTTAAATGAGTAATATATATATATATATATATATATATATATATATATACATAATTGTTAATATAACACATTAAACTGAATAATATAACTGTTAATGTAGAATCAAGGCTGAGGTGCTTTAGGCAAATCAAATAAGAAATTTTGAAAGATGTAAAAGCATGTAAAGTAAAAATACGCACATAAAAATTCTCAGAGGAAAACTTATTTATGACATAGAAAATGTTATATATTTTACCAAAATGAATTTTTCAAATACTTTGTTAGGTGAATTAAATATTAGATGAATTGTGTTTGATTATACAACTTTTTTTTTTTAAGAAGATGTTGGGGGTAGGAGTTTTTATTAATTAATTAATTTATTTTTGCTGTATTGGGTATTCGTTTCTGTGCGAGGGCTTTCTCTAGTTGTGGCAAGCAGGAGCCACTCTTCATCGTAGTGCGCGGGCCTCTCACTATCGTGGCCTCTCTTGTTGCGCACAGGCTCCAGACGCGCAGGCTCAGCAGTTGTGGCTCACGGGCCTAGTTGCTCCGCAGCATGTGGGATCTTCCCAGACCAGGGCTCGAACCCATGTCCCCTGCATTGGCAGGCAGATTCTCAACCACTGCGCCACCAGGGAAGCCCAGATTATACAACTTTAATTATATTCCTGGAGCCTGATTTGAGCAAGATCTTAAAGAATTGATTGGATTTTAAGTAGATTAGTGGATATGTATCAAGGGAGTTGGGGCATTGCTAACAGGCTGGATTACCTAGTAAGTTAATGAGAAGAAATGTCAGTGGGGCCCAAGGAGTGAGGAGCTGGAAATGTCACTGTATAAATCTCCAAAGTGAATTTTCTACCATAGAGAGTAAAGTGTACAATATTCATCCATTTATGCCATATGGATCTTACAATCCAGTGGGGAAGACGTACATTCATTATTGAGCACTTACTAGCTATTAGGCATGTTTCTACACCCTGAACAGTGAGCAAAACAGAAAAAAAAGTGCCTGCCTTCATAGATCTTATATTCTAAACATAACAATGTCAATTAGGATTAAAGTTTTGGGGGAAGGGCAGTGATAGGAAAGTAGGATTTAATTTATAAAACAGACCAGGAAGTGGAGTAAAGACAAACGTTTTTATTATTTTATGATCAGCTGAAGGACTAAAATCAAGTGAGAGATACATAGATAGACAGGTAACCTTGTGTGATACCTAGACATTATTATATATCTCTGGACAATATATGAAGAGACCATAGGTGATGTGGGAAGAAACTGAACCCAGAACTAAGAGGCTAGGTGATGTGATATGTTAAAGGCAATATTTACTACTTATACATAAAATGCTGATGTTTCATGATGTTGTTAAAGTATAAAAGATTTGGTAAAACCCAATTTGGGCTTCTAATTTCAGGGCAGGACCTCACCTGGGACAGGTTGAATACCATTATTTCCAATCTAAGCATGTTTCCCTTAAGCAACTGAGATGACAGAAACCAAGTTCACTGGATATCATCACACTTCACATCTCCTGGTGAGATTTGCTCAGAATTTATCCTTTTTTTTTACAGCAGTAAACTGTAACCTCTGTAAGAAGAATGTGTCAAAATGCTCATTTCCACTAAGCCTCATCTCAGTGCTCTGTAGGACTTTGACGAAACATCACAGAAACTAGCTCACATTGAAAATTTAATACAGCTTTTAGTGACTTCCTCAGCAGGTGTCACTTGCTCCCTTGTCTAGTGGTCCACCATTAAATGGAGCTTTGTCTGGATTTCACTGGTCTGTTGCCTGTTTATGACACATATTTCACCGCCTTGTGGATTATAGTACTGCAGGTTAAAAAAAAAAAACTTTTACATAGGTCTCTTTCTTTCTCATATTTCACATTTCAATATGTAATCTTTACACTTAAACTGCATTTGAACAAATTATGTCTTTCTCTTTAAAAATTTAAATACCAGATGCAGAGAGAGAGGTAGTGGTCTGTGGTGAGGAGCAGAAGGCAGTCAGCAGAAACCATGAAGTCTAGTCATGGCATTTATCCCATTCATTCTGCTGTGATATCTGTGACCCAGTCATGGTCTTCAAATGCTCACTCCATTATCCACTCTGGTGTCTCTTTAGCTAACTTCCAACTTCTCTGGTAGAGAATGTTCAGCTGCTTTCTTGTGACACTTAGGCCTTAGGTCTTAGGATATTCAGAGTGTGGACATCAGACTCTCTCTGACCAAGATATACTTTGCCATTCCTAATTTGTTCTTAACGTATAGCAGTAACATGAGAAATTTCTCCTTAGATTGCTGGCCCTCAGAATACTGAACAAGAAATGGGGATTTGGTCCAAATTTAGCTGAGAATTAAGGTGGTTCTAAGTGATTCCCAACTCCCACCTCCATCCCAGAAACTCAACCAGGAGCACTGGGAAAATTCACAGGCACTCCCACCAACAATGAAATATCCTCCATCATCTCCTTCAAATCTTATTCCTTCTCCCCTCTTGGAGAATCTTTCATGCATGCATGATTCCTTATGGGAAGACGATTATTAACTCTGCTAGATGGTATCTTCTCCTAAATCTTTTTATCTTACATCTGATGGTGATACTTTTCAACTTACATCCATTTGGGGACAATAGTGACCTCATGGCTTTCAGCCCAAATGAGAATTGACAAAACCTTTCCCTGGTTCTCTTACCAAATCTCTGCCTTCTTTATTATCTTTCTTTCCCTT
The DNA here is from genome assembly GCF_964341445.2 of Mesoplodon mirus. Lineage (NCBI taxonomy): Eukaryota > Metazoa > Chordata > Mammalia > Artiodactyla > Ziphiidae > Mesoplodon > Mesoplodon mirus. The sequence goes on along the minus strand of NC_138977.1, from coordinate 149,667,405 downwards.
CTAAATTAAAAAAACAAAAACAAAAACGAAGGCATTCTCAGTGTCTTGTCTCCCCTACCATTCTTACAGTCTGCTGTCAAAAGCATTATCATGATGCTGACTGTGACAGGTCAGGTTACTCCTTTATCCTAAAAGCATTATTGACTTCCCATTGCCCACAGTTAGTCTCATTGTTTAAAAATTCAAAATCCTAAATGATCTGACCCAAATTTGCCTTCCCAGCACTACATTCTACCACTGTATTTAATTTTTACCCTCTCGGCAAATTTGAATTCCTTAATATTTTTCATACATGTCATTTTTGTATCCATTCCTTCATGCCTTATTAAATACCAGAAGTGTCTTTATGGTACCATTTTGACATGTTTGAGTTCTGGTGAATTTGCAGGGTTCAACTAAAATTTTCCCCCAAATTGCCAACACACATACACACACACACAGAAACTTTTCCAAACTTCCAAAATCCTTTCCTCATACTTCTCTTAGTCACTTCTCTATCTCATATTACACCATTTAAAGCCAAGTAACCCTTGTACTAGACTACATGTTAAGTTTCTTAAGTTCAAACAATTTTTTTGTTAATACTTATATCCCAGAAAAATAAGTAATAATGTATAAAATGCAAAATAGTCAACATACTTTTGTAAAAAGTGATTAATTTTATATTTGAATTATTTTCTTAGTAGATTATTTTGGTATTGCATCAAAGAGAGAAGATTTTGGTGAGGTTTTATTTTACCTAAATCAGTTGTATCATATCATTGTGTGTGTGTGTATTCATGCACACACACATCATTGCAAAACATATGAATGATTTTTAACTTTAAACAATAACAACCTAGGCAACCGTGTTCTAATTTTTGGAAACTTTAATTTCCAAACGTAAAGTAATAGGAAAAAATAAAAGGCTATTTTGTATTTTCAGTTGTTAATTTACTTTGGTTTTTAGAAGGAAAGAGAAACCTTCAACTTAAATGTCCATCAATCTTTTTTGACCAGCTTCACCATGTTCTGCATTCATTTAATTTTATTACCTAGCAAAAGTGTTCAGCATTGTCAATCAGCCCATCAGTATGATATGAAATAAGCAATTCATGCCATTTTTAGGGCATCTCCTTTCTAGCACAGTTTCAGTTTATTAAAGCTATTTATTCACTCATGAAATTGTAATGAAACATATTTTCACACTCTTTACTAGAATTAGCCCATGGAGCTTAAAAAAATAAGTTGAGCAAGGTGAAAATGAAATTTAGTATATGTATGCTATTTTAAGTCCTTAAACTGAATGTGTAATATGAACTCCATGAAGTTAAAGGATGATTTGCAGAATTAAAGAAGGGGGGAAAAGGTCCTGGTATGTAAAATGAATAAAGTCTACAGAGGAAGGAGTGGCTAGATTAAACTGTGAAGAGAGGGGAAATAATAGAATTTGTTTGGTGTTAGTCAGTAAAATAACTTAAAAGGTGACATAATAATCAAGACTGCTAGGAGACAGTGAAAGAAAGCAAGCAAATCAGTGAACAATGTTAACAGAAAGACCACTTATGGGAGAAAAAGAAAAATGCAATATTTCATGGACTTCATAAAGACCCAGAAAAAATATTGAAGGTTTAGAACTCTGAGGTTTAATTTTTTAGCTTTTTTTTTTTTCAAGAAGTATTAAAATTACTGTTCACCTAAGTCATCTAGAAATATAATTTTATCACCAAAGAAGGGAACGTAAAGGACCTAAGGGTCCTTTAAAAGATCTTTTTACCAGATGTAAGCTCTATAGTGTCTATATATAAAACAATGGTAAGTAAAAACAGATGCTGAAGAAGCCCTGCAAGTTATGCTTCTCTTTTAAGACTTTAAAAATAACATTTTTGTTTCTGTTTTATAACTGTTGTTTGCTCCACAGTACTCTATCATATTTAGATTCAAAATACAGAAACATTTTTAAGGACTGTTCATGAGGCTTAATAATAATCTATTTCCGTTATTATTTATCTTTGTGAGACCTACTGAATTTTTCTCTACATTGTTTTATTTTCATGGCGAAAAGGATGGCTAGGAATGTCACTTTACCATATTGAACAGATGGATGAGAATAATTGAGCAATATTGAATGCTTTAGCTACTGGCTAACCTAGCAAAATAGATTTAATATTTCTATAGAGTTTAAAGGGTATGATGTTGTTTTATCATTGCTGTTTCTGGAAATTAAACTTTGAAATTTTTAAAGGAAGAAGTCAGAGGAGACATTGGAAAAAAAAGTATTGAAAAAAGACAAGGCATGTTCACTTCTCTCCCGTGAGGCCCTCAGTGAAGATCTCTTATTTCTTGAGTTCGAATATACCCAATTTTATTTGATGTCATCAAATTATGTTTCAGTAATTTGGGTATTATTATGGTATATAGGATCTAGAAATGTAAACTAGATGAACTAACAAGGAATTATACCACTGACTTAATAAATTACTACAAGGAATTCATGTAACTCGTCTGGGTCACAATTTTCTAGGATTATTATTTTCTGGGATAATTATTTCTCTATGTGGCAGGGAAATAAAAAGCACAGAATTTTTTTGAGCACTCATGTCTTTTCTTTAGTCAGAAGTCTTTTTTTATGGCAAAATAATTATGAATATGTGGAAAATCCAATGAGAGCAAATATTAATTGGTGATCAATTTCTCATTTTCTTAAAGAAAATTTTTTTAACCTGAATATTTTTTTAAATTTTATTTTATTTATTTTTTTATACAGCAGGTTCTTATTAGGCATCAATTTTATACACATCAGTGTATACGTGTCAATCCCAATCACATCATTCATCACACTATCACCACCACCCCCCTGCGGCTTTCCCCCCGTGGTCTCCATACGTTTGTTCTTTACATCTGTGTCTCAAATTGTACACTGCAAACCGGATCATCTGTACCATTTTTCTAGGTTCCACATACATGCGTTAATATACGATATTTGTTTTTCTCTTTCTGACTTACTTCAATCTGTGTGACAGTCTCTAGATCCATCCATGTCTCAACAAATGACCAATTTCGTTCCTTTTTATGGCTGAGTAATATCCCATTGTATATAGGTACCACAACTTCTTTATCCATTCGTCTGTCGATGGGCATTTAGGTTGTTTCCATGACCTGGCTATTGTAAATAGTGCTTCAATGAACATTGGGGTGCATGTGTCTTTTTGAATTATGGTTTTCTCTGGGTATATGTCCAGTAGTGGGATTGCTAGATCATTTGGTAATTCTATTTAGTTTTTTAAGGAGCCTCCATACTGTTCTCCTTAGTTTCTGTATCAATTTACATTTCCACAAACAGTGCAAGAGGGTTCCCTTTTCTCCACACCCTCTCCAGTATTTGTTGTTTGTAGATTTTCTGATGATGCCCATTCTAACTGGTGTGAGGTGATACCTCATTGTAGTTTTGATTTGCATTTCTCTTATAATTAGTGATGTTGCGCAGCTTTTCATGTGCTTCTTGGCCATCTGTATGTCTTCTTTGGAGAAATATCTATTTAGGTCTTCTGCCCATTTTTGGATTGGGTTGTTTGTTTTTGTAATATTGAGCTGCATGAGCTGTTTATATATTTTGCAGATTAATCCTTTGTCTGTTGATTCGTTTGCAAATATTTTCTCCCATTCTGAGGGTTGTCTTTTCGTCTTGTTTATGGTTTCCTTTGCTGTACAAAAGCTTCGAAATTTCATTAGGTCCCATTTGTTTATTTTTGTCTTTATTTCCATTACTCTAGGAGGTGGATCAAAAAAGATCTTGCTATGATTTATGTCAAAGAGTGTTCTTCCTATGATTTCCTCTAGGAGTTTTATAGTATCCAATGTTACATTTAGGCCTCTAATCCATTTTGCATTTATTTTTGTGTATGGTGTTAGGGAGTGTTCTAATTTCATTCTTTTACATGTAGTTCTCCAGTTTTCCCAGCACCACTTACTGGAGTGACTGTCTTTTCTCCATTGTATATCCTTGCCTCCTTTGTCATAGATTAATTGACCATAGGTCATGGGTTTATCTCTGGCCTTTCTATCTTGTTCCATTGATCTATGTTTCTGTTTTTGTGCCAGTACCATATTGTCTTGATTACTGTAGCTTTGTAGTATAGTCTGAAGTCAGTCAGTGTGAATACTCCAGCTCCATTTTTTTTCCCTCAAGAATGCTTTGGCTATTCAGGGTCTTTTGTGTCTCCATAGAAATTTTAAGATTTTTTTGTTCTAGTTCTGTAAAAAATGCCATTGGTAATTTGATAGGGATTGCATTGAATCTGTAGATTGCTTTGGGTAGTATAGTAACTTTCACAGTATTGATTCTTCCAATCCAAGAACACGGTATATCTCTCCATCTGTTGGTATCATCTTTAATTTCTTTCATCAGTGTCTTATACTTTTCTGCATACAGGTCTTTTGTCTCCTTAGGTAGGTTTATTCCTAGGTATTTTATTATTTTTGTTGCAATGGTAAATGGGAGTGTTTCCTTAATTTCTCTTTCCGATTTTTCATCATTAGTTTATAGGAATACAAGAGTTTTCTGTGCATTAATTTTGTGTCCTGCAACTTTACCAAATTCATTGATTAGCTCTAGTAGTTTGCTGGTGGTATCATTAGGATTCTCTATGTATACTATCATGTCATCTGCAAACAGTGACAGTTTTATTTATTTTCCAAGTTGTATTCCTTTTATTTCTTTTTCTTCTCTGATTGCCTTGGCTAGGACTTCCAAAACTATGTTGAATAATAGTGATGAGAGTGGACATCCTTGTCTTTTCCTGATCTTAGAGGAAATGCTTTCAGTTTTTCACCATTGAGAATGATGTTTGCTGTGGGTTTTTCATATATGGCCTTTATTATATTGAGGGAAATTCCCTCTATGCCCACTTTCTGGATAGTTTTTATCATAAATCGGTGTTGAATTTTGTGAGAGATTTTTCTGCATCTATTGAGATATTCATATGGTTTTTATTTTTCAATTTGTTAACATGGTGTATCACATTGATTGATTTGTATATATTGAAGAATCCTTCTTGCATCCCTGGGATAAATCCCACTTGGTCATGGTGTATGATCGTTTTCATGTGTTGTTGGATTTGGCTTGCTAGTATTTTTTTGAAGATTTTTGCATCTGTATTCATCAATGATATTGGTCTGTAATTTTCTCTTTTTTAAGTGTCTTTGTCTGGTTTTGGTATCAGGGTGATGGTGGCCTCATAGAATGAGTTTGGGAGTGTTCCTTCCTCTGCAAATTTTTGGAAGAGTTTGAGAAGAATGGGTTTTAGCTTTTCACTAACTGTTTGATAGAATTCACCTGTGAAGCCATCTGGTCCTGGGCTTTTGTTTGTTGGAAGATTTTTAATTACAGTTTCAATTTCATTACTTGTGATTGGTCTGTTCATATTTTCTATTTCTTCCTGGTTCAGTCTTGGAAGGTTACACCTTTCGAAAAATGTGTCCATTTCTTCCAGGTTGTCCATTTTATTGGCATAGAGTTGCTTGTAGTAGTCTCTTAGGATGCTTTGTATTTCTGGGTGTCTGTTGTAACTTCCCCTTTTTCATTTCTAATTTTAATGATTTGAGTCCTCTCTCTCTTTTTCTTGATGAGTCTGGCTAATAGTTTATCAGTATTGTTTATCTGCTCAAAGAACCAGCTTTTAGTTTTATTGATCTTTCCTATTGTTTTCTTTGTTTCTTTTTCATTTATTTCTGCTCTGATCTTTATGATTTCCTTCCTTCTGCTAACTTTGGGTTTTTTGTTCTTCTTTCTCTAGTTCCTTTAGGTGTAAGATTAGATTGTTTATTTGAGATTTTTCTTCTTTCTTGAGGTAGGATTGTATAGCTATAAACTTCCCTCTTAGAACTGCCTTTGCTGCATCCCATAGGTTTTGGATCATAGTGTTTTCATTGTCATTTGTCTCTAGGTATTTTTTGATTTCCCCTTTAATTTCTTCAGTGATCTCTTCACTATTTAGTAACGTATTGTTTAGCCTCCGTGTGTTTGTGTATTTTACCTTTATTTTCCTGTAACTCATTTCTAATCTCATAGTGTTGTTTTCATAAAAGATGCATGATATGATTTCAGTTTTCTTAAATTTACTGAGGCTTGATTTGTGACCCAAGATGTGATCTATCCTGGAGAATGTTCCATGCACACTTGAGAAGAAAGTGTAATCAGCTGTTTTTGGATTTAATGTCCTATAAATATCAATTAAATCTATCTGGTCTCTTGTGTCACTTAAGGCTTCTGTTTCTTTATTTGTTTTCATTTTTGGTGATCTGTCTATTGGCGTAAGTGAGATGTTAAAGTCCCCCACTATTTTTGTGTTACTGTCGATTTCCTCTTTTATAGCTGTTAGCAGTTGCCTTATGTATTGAGGTGCTCCTATGTTGGGTGCATATATATTTATAAATGTTATATCTTCTTGGATTGATCCCTTGATCATTATGTAGTGTCCTTCCTTGTCTCTTGTAACATTCTTTATTTTAAAGTCTATTTTATCTGATATGAGTATAGATACTCCAGCTTTCTTTTGATTTCCATTTGCATGGAATATCTTTTTCCATCCCCTCACTTTCAGTCTGTATGTGTCCCTAGGTCTGAAGTGGGTCTCTTGTAGACAGCATATATATGGGTCTTGTTTTTGTATCCATTCAGCAAGCCTGTGTCTTTTGGTTGAAGTATTTAATCCACTCATGTTTAAGGTAATTATCTATATGTATGTTCCTATGACCATTTTCTTAATTGTTTTGGGTTTGTTTTTGTAAGTCCTTCTCTTCTATCATGTTTCCCACTTAGAGAAGTTCCTTTAGCATTTGTTTTAGAGCTGGTTTGGTGGTGTTGAATTCTCTTAGGTTCAGCTTGTCTGTAAAGTTTTTGATTTCTCCATCGAATCTGAATGAGATCCTTGCTGGCGAGAGTAATCTTGGTTGTAGGTTCTTCCCTTTCATCACTTTAAATATATCATGCCACTCCCTTCTGGCTTGTAGAGTTTCTGCTGAGAAATCAGCTGTTAACCTTATGTGAGTTCCCTTGTATGCTATTTGTCATTTTTCTCTTGCTACTTTCAGTAATTTTTCTTTGTCTTTAATTTTTGCCAATGTGATTACCATGTGTCTCGGCATGTTTCTCCTTGGGTTTATCCTGCCTGGGACTCTCTGTGCTTCCTGGACTTGGGTGGCTATTTACTTTCCCATGTTAGGGATGTTTTTGACTATAATCTCTTCAAATATTTTCTCTGATCCTTTCCTTCTGGGACCCCTATAATGCGAATGTTTTTGTGTTTAATGTTGTCCCAGAGGTCTCTTAGGCTGTCTTCATTTCTTTTCATTCTTTTTTCTTTGTTATTCTGCAGAAGTGAATTCCACCCTTCTGTCTTTCAGGTCACTTATCCATTCTGCCTCAGTTATTCTGCTATTGATTCCTTCTAGTGTAGTTTTCATTTCAGTTATTGTATTGTTCATCTCTGTTTGTTGTTCTTTAATTCTTCTAGATCTTTGTTAAACATTTCTTGCATCTTCTCGATCTTTGCCTCCATTCTTTCTCTGAGGTCCTGGATTATCTTCACGATCATTATTCTGAATTTTTTTTCTGGAAGGTTGCCTATCTCTACTTCATTTTGTTGTTTTTCTGGGATTTTATCTTGTTCCTTCACCTGTTACATAGCCCTTTGCCTTTTCATCTTGTCTGTTTTTCTGTGAATGTGGTTTTTGGTCCACAGGCTGCAGTTTTGTTGTTCTTCTTGCTTCTGCTGTCTGCCTTCTCCAGAAGTCTTTTCTGAAAGTTAGGCTTGTCTTGCAAAGTTACTCCTGGAGAAGACTGTCTCAGAGGGCAGTATTATTATAGTACCATTACTCTGAATAAATAGTTTCATCTTATCTGTAACACTAAGGTCATGTGTTAAGCTCTTATGGCTTTCCTTGAACTAAGTGTGTTTGACAAAATATATTTTATGAAGAATTCAAATTAATGCTATGTTAGAAGGAGTTATAAAACATGTTATTAACTTCTTGCATATTTATTTATATGAATGTGTTTCATACTTTGAATTTTGAAGAAACTTGAGAAATTTCTCAAGGCATATGATAAAGCTCAGTATTATAGACAAAGGTTCTATACTTGTGTGATATTTGTTTAGTCACTTCCTCTGGGGATCAGTTTCCTGTATTGTAAAGTGAGGAAATAAATTAATTGATACATAAGGTCTCTTATAGCTCTATACATCTAAAATTCATGTTTTTTACCTAAAATTTTAAACTTTTTAATAAACTTTTTATTTTAGAATATATTTATAGTTAAAGAAAAGTGTGAAGAGAGTATCAAGGTTACCCTCGTTAGTAACATTTTATATTAGTATGGTATATTTGTCACAATGAATGAACCAATTGATACATAATTATCAACTAAAGTTCATACTTAGATGTTCTAATGGTCTTTTTATATTCCAGTATCCCATCTAGGATACCATATTATATTTTGTCATCACATCTCCTCAGTCTCTTCTTGGCTGTGACAGATTCCCAGACTTTCCTCATTTTTGATGACATTGATAGTCTTGAGGAGTAATAGTTAAATATATTTTCCTCTACTGGGATTTGTCTGATGTTCCTCTTGTGATTAGGATGTGGTTCTAGGTTTTGATAGGAAGACCACAGAGGTAAAGTGCCATTTTCAGCACATATCAAGGGTACATACTATCAACAAGATGTATCACTGTTGTTGACTTTGGTGACCTGAGGAAGTGTTTCCCAGGTCTCTTGACTATAAAGTTACTCTTTCCTTTGCCTTCCTATATCTACTCTTTGGAAGAAAGTCATTATGAGTAGCCCATACTTAAGTAGCAGGGAGTTATGCTCTATCTTCTTGTGGGTAGAGTATCTACAATAATTGTTTGCAATTCTATTGCAGGCAGATTTCTCTCATCTCACTCAATTATGTATTTAATCAATTATTTATATCTGTATGGAATAAGGAACATTTATTTTATAATTTAAGTTATCATACAATATTACTTATTTATTGCTCAAACTGTTCTAGCTGTTTCATTTTGCTGTTTTGATCTGTAGTTTTGTCTTTTGACATTTGTCTATAGACATTTGTCTTCAGAATGTCATATAAATGTAACCATAATGTTGGTAGCATTTTCAGACTAGTTTCTGCCACTTAGCAATATGCATTTGAAGTTCATACATGTCTTTTCATGACTTGATAGTACATTATTTTTATTGCAGAAAAGGATTCCTTTGTGTGGATATATCATAGTTTGTTTATCCATTAACCTGCTGAAGGACATCTTGTTGGCTTCTGGTTTTTGGCAGCTAGGAATAAAGTTGTTAGAAGCATTCATGTACAGGTGTTTGTGTAGACATAAATTTTAAAATCAGTTGGATAAAAATTTAGGAGTGTGATTTCTGGATTATATGGTAGTAGTATGTTTACCTTTGTAAACTGCCAAACTGTTTTCCAAAGTGGCCACACAATTTGTATGTTATGTACTGTATTCCCACCAGCAGTGAATGAGAGTTCCTATTGCTCTGCATCCTAGCCAGCAGTTGATATTATCTTTTTTTTTAGCCCTTTAAATAGGTTTGTAATGGTATCTGATGTATCTCATTATTATTGTAATCTGCAGTTCCCTATTGAAAAATGATTTAGCATTTTCTCACATGCTTATTTGCCATCTGTATATCTTCTTTGATACAGTCTCTATTTAGATCTTTTGCCTATTTTTAAATTTATTTTTTAAGTTGATATATAGTTGATTTACAATGTTATATTAGTTTCAGGTATACAACACAGTGGTTCAATATTTTTTTGATTATATTCCATGTAAAGTTATTATAAAATATTAGCTATACTACTTGTGCTATGCATTACATTCTTGTATCTTATTTCTTTTATACCTAGTAGTTTGTACCTCTTAATCTTCTTCCCCCAACTTTCCCCTCGCTCCATCCTTCTCCCCAGTGATAACCACTCGTTTGTTCTTTGTATCTGTGAGTCGGCTTTTAGTTTGCTTTATTCATCCATTCATTTCATTTTCTAGATTCCATATATAAGTAAAAACATATTAAGCATAACACCCTCCAGGTCCGTCTTTGTTGTTGCAAATGTCAAATTTTCATCATTTTTATGGCTGAGTAATATTCCATTGTGTGTATATACCACAGCTTCATCATCCGTCTGTTGATGGACATTTAGGTTGCTTCCATATCTTGACTGTTATAAAGAATGCTGCTATGAATATTGGGGTGCATGTATCTTTTCAAATTAGTGTTTTCATATTCTTTAGATATATACCCAGAAGTGGAATCGCTGGATCATATGACAGTTCTATTCTTAATTTTTGAGGAGCCTCCATACAGTATTCCATAGTGACTGTACCAATTTACATTCCCACCAACAGTGCACAGGGTTACCTTTTTCTACACATCTTACAAACATTTATTATTTGTTGCATTTTGGAAGGTAGTCATTCTGACAGGTGTGATGTGTTATCCCATTGTGGTTTTGATTTGCATTTCCCTAATGATTAATGATGCTTTTAATTGAGGTGTTTATTTCTTATTCTTGAGTTTCCTTTTTTTAACACCTTTATTGGAGTATAATTGCTTTACAATGGTGTGTTAGTTTCTGCTTTATAACAAAGTGAATAGTTATACATATACATATGTTCCCATATCTCTTCCCTCTTGCACCTCCCTCCCTACCACTTTCCCTATCCCACCCCTCTAGGTGGTCACAAACCACCAAGCTGATCTCCCTGTGCTATGTGGCTGCTTCCCACTAGCTATCTATTTTAAGTTTGGTAGTGTATATATGTCCATGCCACTCTCTCATTTTGTCACAGCTTACCCTTCCCCATCCCCATATCCTCAAGTCCATTCTCTAGTAGGTCTGTGTCTTTATTTCCATCTTACCCCTAGGTTCTTCATGACCTTTTTTTTTTCTTAGATTCCATATACATGTGTTATCATATGGTATTTGTCTTTCTCTTTCTGACTAACTTCACTCTGTATGACAGACTCTATGTCCATCCACCTCACTACAAATAACTCAATTTTGTTTCTTTTAATGGCTGAGTAATATTCCATTGTATATATGTGCCACATCTTCCTTATCCATTCATCTGTTGATGGACAATTAAGTTGCTTCCATATCCTGGCTATTGTAAATAGAGCTGCAATGAACATTTTGGTACATGACTCTTTTTGAATTATGGTTTTCTCAGTGTATATGCCCAGTAGTGTGATTGCTGGGTCGTATGGTAGTTCTATTTGTAGTGGTTTGTTTTTTTTTTTCAGTACGCGTGCCTCTCACTGTTGTGGCCTCTCCCATTGTGGAGCACAGGCTCTGGATGAGCAGGCTCAGCAACCATGGCTCACAGGCCCAGCTGCTCCGCAGCATGTGGGATCTTCCCAGACCAGGGCATGAACCCGTGTCCCCTGCATCGGCAGGCGGACTCTCAACAACTGTGCCACCAGGGAAGCCCTATTTGTAGTTTTTTAAGGAACCTCCATACTGTTCTCCATAGTGGTTGTATCAATTTATATTCCCACCAAGGAAGCCCTATTTGTAGTTTTTTAAGGAACCTCCATACTGTTCTCCATAGTGGTTGTATCAATTTACATTCCCACCAACAGTGCAAGAGTGTTCCCTTTTTGTCACACCCTCTCCAGCATTTATTGTTTCTAGATTTTTTGATGATGGCCATTCTGACTGCTGTGAGATGATATCTCATTGTAGTTTTGATTTGCATTTCTCTAATGATTAATGATGTTGAGCATTCTTTCATATGTTTATTGGAAATCTGTATATCTTCTTGGGAGAAATGTCTATTTAGGTCTTCTGCCCATTTTTGGATTGGGTTGTTTGTTTTTTTGATATTGAGCTACATGAACTCCTTGTAAATTTTTTAGATTAATCCTTTGTCAGTTGCTTCACTTGAAAATATTTTCTCCCATTCTAAGGGTTGTCTTTTTGTCTTGTTTATGGCTTCCTTTGCTGTGAAAGAGCTTTTAAGTTTCATTAGGTCCCATTTGTTTTTTTCTTTTTTGCTTTTATTTCCATTTCTCTAGGAGGTGTGTCAAAAAGGATCTTGCTGTGATTTATGTCATAGAGTGTTCTGCCTATATTTTCCACTAAGAGTTTGATACTGTCTGGCCTTACATTTAGGTCTTTAATCCATTTTGCATTTATTTTTGTGTATGGTGTTAGGGAGTGTTCAAATTTCATACTTTTACATGTACCTGTCCAGTTTTCCCAGCACCACTTATTGAAGAGGCTGTCTTTTCTCCACTGTATATTCTTGCCTCCTTTATCAAAGATAAGGTGACCATATGTGTGTGGGTTTATCTCTGAGCTTTCTATCCTGTTCCATTCATCTATGTTTCTGTTTTTGTGCCAGTACCATACTGTCTTGATTACTGTAGCTTTGTAGTATAGTCTGAAGTCAGAGAGCCTGATTCCTCCAGCTCCATTTTTTGTTCTCAGATTGCTTTGGCTATTTGGGGTCTTTTGTGTTTCCACACAAATTGTGAACTTTTTTGTTCTAGTTCTGTGAAAAATGCCAGTGGTAGTTTGATAGGGATTGCATTGAATCTGTTGATTGCTTTGGGTAGTAGAGTCATTTTCACAATGTTGATTCTTCCAATCCAAGAACATGGTATATCTCTCCATCTATTTGTATCATCTTTAACTTTTTTCATCAGTGTCTTATAATTTTCTGCATACAGTTCTTTTGTCTCCTTAGGTAGGTTTATTCCTAGATATTTTATTCTTTTTGTTGCAGTGGTAAATGGGTGTGTTTTCTTAATTTCCCTTTCAGATTTTTCATCATTAGTGTATAGGAATGCCAGAGATTTCTGTGCATTAATTTTGTATCCTGTTACTTTACCAAATTCATTGGTTAGCTCTAGTAATTTTCTGGTAGCATCTTTAGGATTCTCTATGTATCTTATTGTTGAGTTTTAAGAGTCTTTGTATATTTTGTGTACAATTTCTACATCAGAGAGCTTTTATCATGGATGAATGTTGGATTTTGCCAAATAGTTTTTCTGCATCAATTAATATGATCATATGATTTTTCTTCTAAAGGAAGTCAATGTGGTGAATTATATTGGGTTGGCCAAAAAGTTCATTTGGGTTTTTCCATAACATCTTGCAGAAAAATCCAAATGAACTTTATGGCCAACCCTATATTATTTGATTTTACAACTATTGAACCACTCTAGAATACCTGGAATAAATCTTAGTAGAACATGGTATATAATTTTTTATATTGTTTGTTCAACTTGCTAATAAATTTGGGGGTATTTAATTTATGTTTATGAAAGATGTTGGTGTGTAGGTGTTTGCTTTTTTTTTATTTTCAGTGTCTTCATCTGGATTTTATAGAGTAATATTGACCTCCTAGAATGAGTTAGGCAATGTTTCTTCTGCTTCCATTTTCTGGAATATTTGGGTCCTGTTTTTTGATGAACTGTGACAATTTCTGTCATTTATTGATGTATTTATAATACTGTCACTGATGTTTAGAGAGATTGTTGATGTAGTTGGATTAAACTCTACTATATTGTTAAAAAGAACTGAAGTCTCTGACATATTTCATAAAGTTGAAAGAGAGATATATTTTCAGTAGCATTTCTGGAACCTAAGCAAAAATTGTTTTGTCTCTAATCCCCTTTTCCTGTCACTATTGAAATCACTGTGGAATTATGACACTTTTTGGACTTCTGAAATCTAAACAAAATAATAAGCTTGAATCTAGTGATAGTAGATATGGCTATTTTGAAAAGAGAATATTCTAAAATCCTAATTTATAAGGAATTATGTCAAAGAGTATAAGAACTGTAATCATTAATCAACTTTGATTACAATAAGCCTATCTACTCTCAATAAATTTAGAGCCCCAGATATTAAAAAAATTCCAAATTAATACTTCAAGGAATTCCAACAATGTACATGGAATCATAGATTAATTATACGAGTAAATCTTTTCTTTTTATTAGTGCAAAAAAATTATTCAATTTACATCAATTAAAATGAATGCATTGTTCAACATTTCAACAGTCTGCATGATTTCATTTCTATTCCATTATGATTTTCATATTATATACTCGGGGAATTTTTACAGTCATGGTAAATGTTATAATGTGTATGTCTATGTGCCTGTGTTATAACTTTTATGATGCTCTGCTGGTCTTTTCAGGAATCTGGAATGATTTCAAGTTTGTGAAAGCAGGATAACTTTTCTCTGAGTACTATACTAACATAACTCAAATCCTTATTTCATGTTATAGTGATTGCAGATTCTATTTGTATACACGGTTCCAGCCAGCCTGCTTTTGTTACTTTATCCAACCAGAATTTAAAGAAAACTTTGACTGTTGCTTTAACATCTCACTAAAAACAGTTTTAAGGGCTTCCCTGGTGGCGCAGTGGTTGAGAGTCTGCCTGCCAATGCAGGGGACATGGGTTCGTGCCCAGGTTCGGGAAGATCCCACATGCCACGGAGCGGCTGGGCCCGTGAGCCATGGCCACTGAGCCTGCACGTCCAGAGCCTGTGCTCCACAACGGGAGAGGCCACAGCGGTGAGAGGCCCGCGTACCGCAAAAATAAATAAATATAAATAAATAAATAAATAAATAAATAAATAAATAAATAAATAAATAAAAACAGTTTTAAATAGTGTTAATGAAATGCATCTAACAAGAGCGCATATAATCTAAGTCCAAAAAAAAAAGATAATGCATAGTTTTGAAGGGAGAACAGGAGCTGGTTTGAGGAATATTTTCTCAAGATAGAATCCACTATACAACCCATATTAACAGCATCAGCATCCCCTGGGAACCAGTTAGAAATGCAAATTCAGAAGCCTTACTCAGACCTATTGAATCAGAAACCATGGGAGTGACGCCTGGCAATATGTACTTTATTAACCCTCCAGGGGATTCTGCTTCTCTAAAATATGAGAAGTCTCTCAAATTATAGGGATCCAAGAGAAAACAGTCACCAAATAATCAAAAGAACAAAGGCATATTAGTGTTATGTCAAACTGTTTCTTAACCTCCTGAATCCTGTTCCTTTCTTTCTTTTATATCTTCACTATTCTCTATTTCAATAATATATATTTCTTAGTCCATTATATGTGGCCACTGCTAAAAATTGAATACAGCTAATTTAAGCACTCACCTTGAATTCTTACCTTAAAAGATTATGTTTAATTGAAGAGTAGATTACTAATTAACATTCAACTACTTTAAAAAAAGTTTCACCTTAGCCTTGATTGAGTGACTCCAAGTATCAGTAGAATTTTACAGTTGATAGAGGGAAAAGACGGGAAAAGGATTTATGTATTTTCATTTAATTCAAGGTCCATTAAAATATAAACTTTGTTGCATGCTGTTAAATATGGCATCAAATGTGTATTTACGTTAGCATTTCCTGTTAGAATTACTGTTAAAAGGAGAAAATAATTAGTTGATTCTAGAATTTCTCTCAAGGGAAGAACGAAATGGAAAAATTTTTTTTTAAAAATACATGTAAAGGAGTCTAAAGGGAGAAAAAGGAAGATAAAGAACATAGGAAGGAAAGCATTATGAAACAGAGGTGAAAATATGTCAGGTAGAGTTGGAGCAATCTATCAAATAGATTAATGAAAAAAAATAATGCTGTATTTGTGAAAATAAGTCACTTGTCAAATGAAGGACTTGGACTCAGGAGACCTGATCTAATCCTATTTTTACCATTGAATAATGAGCTTGTTTAAATCTCTTGCTATCTCTGTGTTTCCATTTGTCTCCTTTAGGAAGAGGGATCTTAATACCTGCCTACACCTAAAGCAGTGGAAAGTACAATGGTAAATAACAACACCTATATATAACTTTCTTTTTCTTCAACTGGGGACAGAATTGAAGGGCTTGCCTAACTTCTCTTGCCTATGTCTTTCTGGACTTTGTAAACAGAAAACAACATTAGAAAATAAAAGAACTTTAGATTTCAAGAGTCACTAGACATTATCTAGACAAATTTTCCCATCTTAAAAACTCAGTGTGATTTTAAAGCTTAAAAAGTTAACTTAATGTCAAATACTAATTAGCAACAAACACTAGGCTGAAACCCTGGTTCTTTTTTATTTTTTTTTTATTTTTATTTTTTTGGGGCACGCGGGCCTCTCACTGTTGTGGCCTCTCCCGTTGCAGAGCACAGGCTCTGGACGCGCAGGCTCAGCGGCCATGGCTCATGGGCCTAGCCGCTCCGCGGCATGTGGGATCTTCCCAGACCGGGGCACGAACCCGTGTCCCCTGCATCGGCAGGCGGACTTTCAACCACTGCGCCACCAGGGAAGCCCGAAACCCTGGTTCTTTAATACTGTGTTTGGGGGGACAATTTTGAGGGCTGAAGGGAAAAATAACATATGCTTAGATATAGATATAAATATTTTTTCTTATTTAAGGTTATGAATAACATTATGGTAACACAAGATGAAAAGCAACAGCAATATCTCTGAAAATGCATTTTGGTTTGCCTAGAATTCACCAAAAAATCAATTTAAAACTCTTATACTCAACTATACTACCCTACTTAAGCAGTGCAGGGCATCATCCAAGCAGAATGTTGTCCCCAAAATATCTGTGTCATAAAACTTTGAAAATGGGCTTCCCTGGTGGCGCAGTGGTTGAGAGTCTGCCTGCCGATGCAGGGGACACAGGTTCGTGCCCCGGTCTGGGAAGATCCCACATGCCGCGGTGTGGCTAGGCCCGTGAGCCATGGCCGCTGAGCCTCTGCGTCCGGAGCCTGTGCTCCGCAACGGGAGAGGCCACAACAGTGAGAGGCCGCGTACCGCAAAAAAAAAAAAAAAAAAAAAAAAAAAACTTTGAAAATGAAATTCAGTTCAACTCAACTCAATTAAAAAAAATGGTGTCTTGAGTGCTTACTGTCTTTTTCCAAGAATAACTCTATTCTTGATAAATGAAAGTTGGTACACCTCAACCTTTATCCATAAGAAGCCCAGTGTTGCAAGAACAATATAAATATGCACAACTAATTATAATACAAGTCAAAGTATGATTGATGCTAGAATTAAAATTCATAATTATACATATGAATTACATATATTCATTTGATTCATATGTAAAGTTTAATATACTTCCAAGCGCAAAAGTACTTCCATAACAAGTAGTAAGGGAAATTTCAGGTCTAGATTTAGCAACAATGCAATTCACATATCATTAATGGCAGAGTATAACTGAGTAATAAAATTCTGGGTCATTCTCATTTTTGTTATTTTGATGAATGTTTCCTCAAAACTTCTCATGGTCTGTATAGTAGTCCCTAGAATTATTCCACTTGTTTATAGCCCAGACTGCTCAAAGATTTCAGATAAGGTAGAAAATCTGAATGAAGACTGGGTAGACATATGGAATAGGTAAATTTTGCACAGGCTTGAGAAACACAGAAGGAATATTATAAAGTGAAGTAGACTCTGGCACCCTGTCCGCTTTTTACAGAAAATGTCAAGTTTTGGCTAGTTCAACATGTCAACAATGACCTCTTAGATAAAAGCATAGATGAGAACAGCAGCTGTACCTGGATATGGTGCAGTTTCCTTACTTAATTGTTTTTCTATGGTCACAACTGAAATATAGTCACACATTCTCACAGCATGACTGCTAATGGAAGAGGTTTTTAAAATTATGTTATGTGACATAATTCTAAATGTCTGCTTGTCTATCCACCACATGTTGGTATTGTGTCTAGCTACCACAACGAATTTATATGTTTGTAGGAGACTCTAGATTCCTTCCACATATGGTAGTAACAAAATAGACATTCCATTCTCATTGCTTTGTACATGGAAAATGCCATTTTTAGAATTTTTCTAAGTATGCCAAGAAACTGTACTATTTGTCCTGAGAAAGCTCAATGGCATGTATCTGCCAGCTCCTGCTTCTATTGTGAGGTCATTGCTAAGCATTTTATAAAGTGCTTATACCAAAAGGTTTTCCACGCTGGTGATTAATGGCTTTTCCTGAGAAGTAAATTTAATACAGCTACTTTTCTGTTTGATTCCAAATAAGTTATATCTACAAATATAAATCAGTATATTCTTTTGGCCAAGTATATATATTGTTTTACATATTGCATAAACATAGGATTCAAACAGACCTTGAAAAATCATCTAGTGTATCACCCTACCTTCATTCAATGTAATATCCAAATAATATTCAAAATATGCAACAACCAGTATGACCACTGCACCATATATTAGTCCTTTAGGTGTTGGATAAGGGATGGTTCAGGGCTCTGGTGTAGAAGCCAAGTAACCAAGGTAACAGTAAAGCATTTGGGGAATTAGGGAGCCACTTTTTATCAACCTGAATAATTGATATAGGTCAGTACAGGTCCATATTTTATCAACTGGTACATACTAATATCAGCCCTGGTAATATCCAAACTAAACATGTTTCCTATGACCCTAATACACATCTCTAATTGATCATGGCACCATTCCTACTGAGTTCAAATAAGGTCTCAGGTTCTATCTCAAATATCCTTCAGGGCCTCATTATCAATCAAACCAAGTTGTCTGTTTTGAGGAGAAAAACACAAAAAACAAAAACACTGTTCATCTGTGATCTGAAAGAATTGTACAGAAATAAGAATTCAAAGCTTTCTTTTAATGCCAGCTATTTATTATGGTCAATGTTATCAAGGAAATCTTTCTCACATCTTCCATATAACACTCATATTTCCTACTCAAGGAGAAGCCTTATCTAATTCCACGGGCTCACATTGATATTCAAACACATCTTTCTTTGAAGTTTTAAATATTTTGTCTGAATCAAACAAGTTAACGCTTGTATACACAATAATTTGTATTATCTTCTAATTGTTTCATGTTTGGAAGCCTTGCTCCTTTTAGCAAGGTGAACTGTGGTTTAAGGGTCATATTTTATATTTATTGTGGATTTACCACTGCATTGTACAATATATATAGTCGATATTATTACTATTTCTATTGCTTATATTTATCACATATATAATATACATTATATACGTTGCTTATATTTACTATTATTTATATATCTATTGCTACTTCAACAAATTATTACAAACTTGCTTAAAGTAACACAAATATATTATGTAGGTTTGAAGTACAACATGGTTCTCACTGGGCTAAATTAAAGGTGTCAGCAGGGCTGATCCTTTTGTGAAAACCATAGGGGAGATCAGTTTCTTTGACTTTTCTAGCTCCTAGGGCCATCTGCATTCCCTGGCTCCTGGCCCCTTTTTACCATCTTCAAAGTCAGCAGCAGTGGATCAAGGCTTTCTGATGTCATATTACTCTGAGTTAGTAGAATTCATGTTATTAGATTGGGTTCAGCCAATTAATCCAAAATATTCTCCCACCTCAAGGCCTTTACCCTTAATCACATCTCCAAAGTCCCTTTTGCCATATAAGGTAACATATTCACAGGTTTTGGGGATTAGAGCATGAACATCTTCGGGGAAACATTATTCCACTTACCATGAAACTAATTAATTTATTCATCCAAGTTCATTTTGTTTTATCCTCAGGGAAAAAGAATAGCTAGTCAATAAATTAGATGCAACTGAAAATTACTGAATTACTTTATAGATGTGGGTGAAAGGCATCACTTCTCCTGGTCAGTAGTAATATTTATTTTCTTCATTTAAATATATTCTAGGTCAATTTAAAGTCAACATTAATGATCCCGTTGAGCACTGAAATCCCTTAATGTTAAAAGCACCCATTTCTTCTTCCTACTTGTACTGCCCCTCACTTGACCAATTCTATAGTAAAAACCTATAATGGCATTCGGTTGGCAGATGTTTTTCATGGGAAAAGTTTCCAAAGTTATCTAAGGCTCTTCTCGAGTCTTCTGCTGACTCTGGTACATACTATGTGATTGGTTGTCACAGTGTTCAAAGGCATCATGGAGAGGACACAAATATTAATGTGAAGAGCCCAGGAGAATTTGACCAGGCTGAACCTTGGAGAATTATATTCTATTTCAATTTTCTCATTCCAGTATATTAATTTTAATCCCTGCTTTATTGCCTATTATCTTTTCACTTAACCTTTCTTTGATTTAGTTTTCTCATCTATGAAATAATTAAATGAGATAATGCAGTTATCAGTATTCAGGAAATGTTTTCTTTTTTCCATTTTCTCCCTCATTTTAAAATATTTTTAGTGGAAATGACTAACTTTGACATACCTTATTAATTGTTGTATTTCTTACCATTCACTTACTACCTTATAGAAAAACACCCTTTAAGTTTTATGAACCCAACCTTTCCTCCTATTTTCTCATAACTAGTTGTATCAAGGAATGGACAGTATATATTTTTCATGAAAGCAAACTATTTAGAAATTTCCATATATATTACCTTTACAATTTCTTTCCTACATTTTATGAAACAGAGACCATGTCTAATTTATCTTTTTTTTTCTCATATACATCTTATAACTGCTGTGCACACAATAGATATTTGTCAGATGAACACACAGGGCTTCAAGTCACTGCATGTATTTGATTTCCATATTTTTGGTGAATTCAAGTTATAATAGTTTTATTTATAGATGATGAATCTGCCTCATGTATACCTTCCTCAGAAGTAGCTTAAAGAACTTAATATAAAGATTCTCTTCCTACATCTATAAATATCCAGGAATTCAGTGTCAATATTTAGGCAATCTCATTATAAAATATTTATCTTTTGGTCTTAATTTAAATTGCCTCTGTTGCTTTTAAAAGAAGAATACAACTAAAAGTATAAATTATTCTCAATTTTTCTTGGTATATTTAGAGTGATGTGATTTCTTTCCTTGGAAACAGATTGGTAAGTTACCGGCAGAACAGTGATAAAGTCCAGGCTTATAGGATAGGACCTATCTGGACAGTCCAAGAAGGAGGAGAATGTTTCCTCTGGGCTCATGAACTCATACACATCTAATTCCAAAAACTTATTGATACCATCTCCACTGCAAGGCATTGAGATAAAGACAGTACCACCTTCACTCACTCCACCTTCTATTTCTAACTGCCCTTGATAATTTATTTTCTATTTCTTAATCATTTGTTTTATGTAAGCATACATAATGATAAGAGAAGTAGCAGTAGAAATAGAAAATCTGTAAGATGATTTGCCCTGGTCATTGATCCTCATTTTAACGATCCTGATTTCTAACTTACTTGATCTTCCAGCTATAAATTATTCTCTTTAATTCACAGCATAAATCTACTTGCTCTTATTAAAATGTAGTCGGCAAATAACTCACTCTGCCATTTAAAAAAAGGTTTCATTTTGATTTCAAAGGCACTATGCTTGTGTGAGAATAGTAAGTTTTGCTCTAAACATGCTGACTCCATAATGCTTTAGCGGATGATGGAAAGTAGCAAAAGAGGTGAACAAAACCAGTTAACTTATGAGTACCTAATTTTTCCAGCACTTTGTTGAGGACTTAATAATAAATTTATGAATTTAATCAATTCCAGAACTTGTGCCCTTCATCCTTAGTCCTTTCTTTCTCCTTGTTGCATTATACTGTATATTTCCATTTTAAAAAATTACAAACTAATTGAGGTTTGCTGTATATTGCACTGCAAAAATAGCCAATGGCTATGTTTCACCTTTTCTTTGTTCTCTTGAATGTATTCTCTACCATGTTTCACATAGGATAAGAATTGTGTATTTTATTTCTGTGAAGCCAGGCAATACGGGAGTTTTATTGCATGCTGGTCTTCTGATCATCCCCTGTATGAACAAAGCCTTGAATGTCACAGCCACTGGTGCCATGCTGCTCATGCAAGGACTCAGGCATGTGCAAGAAAATTTGGTTTTGGAACCATATCTATCTTATGATTTCCACAGTAAAATAGCCAAGGTTCCTCCTAGTTAAAACCCACACATCAAGAAAGTTTTGATGTGTTCCAAACCTTCTTGGCACCGAGGCATATTGAACAAAGGCTGTGTGGCAAACTTACTCAAGAGCACTGTCACCCTGCATGTGTTCCTTACCATTATGCCAGCACCTGGAATCATGGCTTCTCCTAAAGTCATTTGTTTAAGATTCCAGCATGTCACTCTCCTTCACATATGCTATTGTTCCTGAATATAAAAAATCACCAGATTTCCTCATCACAAGCTTGTTTGCCTTTCTTGCTTTCTTTCTGTTTTCTAATATTTTAGCAATAATAACAACTACCTTTTATTGAGCAGTCCCCAAGCATCAAACTCCAAGTTAAGCACTTTATGAGCATGATGATACTGAAGAAGCATCATAACCTTATAATACAGGTTCAATTATCAAACCTATGTATTAGATGAAGAAACAGAGGCTAAGACTCTGTGTTATAAGGAATAATTATGTCACTCAAAATGGAGTTTTTTGATGGTTGGTCTAGTGTGGATATGGAATAACACCATGGAGAGGCATATGAAAGTGAAAGAGACTTATTATACCCATGAGTCCTAGAAGAGGGAGGCACACCACACCATGCCATGACATACACAGGGGACCACACAGGAGGAGGGCCACGGGAGTGAACTCAGCAAAGCAGATGGGGAGAAGAGAGACTGGGGATGTGGGCAAGTGCCTTTATTGGGAGTCAGGGTGGGGTATGCAAGCAAAGAGGTAAGGGGAATTTCATCAATGTGTTTGAATGTCACTAGGTCAGTCAGAGGAAGGCAAGAAGGGGAACTTCTTCAGAGACCAGCCTTATCAAACTGGTGTACCTGGTCACCTGGGAGTGGTACCCACAGCCTGTTTATGAGGATGTTGAGGCATCAGGAAAATCTGAAGTTTTAAAGATTTACAATATAGACTCTAACCCAAATATGTCCAGTTCCCAAGTGTCTCCTCAAAACCACTAAACTTTCCTGCTATTGATAAAATCCCTTTGGTCACAGACCTTTACATATATTAAAATATGTGTGTGTGTGTGTGTGTGTGTGTGTATCCTCATTTCCACGCTTTGTATTCAGCTACTTCAGGTTAAATAATTCTAAAATCTTATATTTATAGCCTTTTAAAAAATTGAAGTATAGGGGATTTACAATACTATATCAGTTTCAGTGAACAACATTGTGATTCAATATTATTATAGGTTATACTCCACTTAAAGTTATTATAAAATATTGGCTATATTCCCTGTGCTGATATATCCTGTAGCTTGTGTGTTTTATATATTATATATAGTGGTTTGTACCTCTTAACTCCCTACCCTTATCTTTTCCCTCCCCCATTCCCTCTCCTTACTGGTAACCACTAGTTTGTACTCTATATCTGTATGTTTCTGTTTTGTTATATTCATTAGTTTGTTTTATTTTTTAGATTTGACATATAAGGGATAACATACAGTGTTTGTCTTTCTTTGTCTGATATTTCACTAAGCATAATACCCTCCAGGTCCATCTTGCTGTCAATGGCAGAATTTCACTTGTTTTATGGCTGAGGACTATTCCATTGTATATAAATACCACATCCATTAATTTGTTAATGGGCAAACAGATTGCTTCCATATCTTGTTTACTGTAAATAATGCCACAATGAACATTGGGGTGCATATATCTTTTAGAATTAGTGTTTTTGTTTTCTCCAGATATACACCCAGGAGTGGCATTGCTGGATCATATGGCAGTTCTATTTTTATTTTTTTGAGGAAGCCCATACTGTTTTCCATAGTGGCCACACCAATTTCACAGGCGTGATGTGTTATCTTATCGTGGTTTTGATTTGCATTTCTCTGTTGATTAGCGATGTTGAGCATATCTTCGTGTGCCTGTTGGCTGTCTGTATTTCTTCTTTGGAAAAATATCTGCTCAGATTTTCTGCCCATTTTTTACTTGAGTTGTCTGGGTTTTTTAATACTTAGTTGTATGAGCTGTTTATATATTTTGGATATTAACTCCTTATTGGTCATATCCTTTGCAAATATTTTCTCCCATTCATAGGTTGTCTTTTCATTTTGTTGATAATTTCCTTTGCTGTGCAAAAGCTTTTAGTTTAATTAAGTCCCATTTGTTTATTTTTGCTTTTGTTTCCTTTTCCATAGGAGACAGACCCAAAACAATATTGCTACAATTTAGGCCAAAGAGTGTTCGACTTGTTTTCTTCTAGGAGTTTTATAGTTTCTGATCTTACATTTAAGTCTTTAATTCAAGTTTATTTTTGTATATGATGTGAGAAAATGTTCTAATTTCATTCTTTTACATGTAGCTGTCCAGTTTTCCCAGCACCACTTACTGAAGAGACCGTCTTTTCTCCATTGTATATTCTTGCCTCCTGTGTCATAAATTAATTGACCATAAGTGAGTGGATTTATTTCTGCATTTTCTATTCTTCTGTTCCATTGATCTATGTGTTTATTTTTGTTTCAGTAAAATACTGTTTTGATTACAACAGCTTTGTAGAATAGTCTGAAATCAAGGAGTTGTGATACCTCCAGGTGTGTCCTTTTTTCTCAATATTGCTTTGGCTCTTCAGTCTTTTGTGGTTCCAAATTAATTTTAGAATTGTTTGTTCTAGTTCTGTTGAAAATGTTATGGGTATTTTGATAAGGATTGCATTAAATCTGTAGATTGCTTTGGGCAGTGTGGATACTTTAACATTCTTCTAATTCATGAACTCAGAACACCTTTTTATTTCTTTGTGTCATCTTTGATTTCATTCATCAATGTTTTACAGTTTTCATAGCAGAAATCTTTCACCTCCTTGGTTAAGCTTATATCTAGGTATTTTGTTCTTTTTGATGTGATTTTAAACTGGATTGTTTTCTTGCTTTTTCTTTCTGGTAGTTCATTTTTAGTATATAGAAATGCAACAGATTTCTGTATACTAATATTGTATCTTGCAAATTTACTGACTTCATTTATTAGTTCTAATAGTTTTTTGGTGGAGACTTTAGGGTTTTCTATACTTTCAGTATGAGTAAGCTGAGGGTTTGTCATAAATCGCCTATATTATGTTTAAATATGTTCCATGTATACCAAATTCGACCAGAGTTTTTATCATGAATGAATGTTGAATTTTGTCAAATGCTTTTTCTGTGTCTATTGATATGATCATGTGATTTGTATTTTTCCTTTTGTTAATGTGGTGTATTACATTGATTGATTTGCAGGTATTGAACCATCCATACATCCCTGGAATAAATCCCACTTGACTATGATGTATGATCCTTTTTATATATTGTAGAATTCATTTTGCTAATATTTTGTTGAGGATTTTTGAGTCTATATTCATCAGAGATATCTATAGTTTTCTCTTTTTGTAGTGTCTTTGTCTGGTTTTGCCAACAGAGTGATGGTGGCCTCATAGAATGAATTTGAGAGTGTTCTGTCATCTTCAAATTTTTTGGAATAGTTTGAGAAGGATAGGCTCTTCTTTGTATGTTTAGTAGAATTCCCCTGTGAAACTATTCAGTCCTGAACTATTGTTTGCTGAGAAGTTTTTTTTTTTAATTACTAATTCAATTTCATTACTAGTGATTGGTCTATTCACATTGTGTATTTCTTCCTGATTCAGTCTTGGAAGAATGTATATTTCTTGGAATTTATCACTTTCTTCAAGGTTGTCCAAGTTGTTGGCATAGAACTGTTCACAGTATTCTCTTATAATTTTTTTGTGTTCCTTGTGACATGGGTCGTAATTTCTCCTCTTTCCTTTCTTATTTTGTTTACTTGGGTCCCCTCTCATTTTTTCTTGGTAAGCCTTATCAATTTTCTTTATCTTTTCTTTACCTCTTCCAAAACCCAGCTCTTAATTTCATTGATATTTCCTATTGTTTTTTGGTATCTATTTTATTTATTTCCTTTCTGATCTTTATTACTTCCTTCCTTCTGCTGACTTTGGGGTTTGTTCCTTCTTTTTCTAATAACTTTAGGTGGTAGGTTATGTTGTTTGTTGGAGATTTTTCTTGTTTCTTGAGGTATCATTGTAAACTTTCCTCTCAAAACTGCTTTTGCTGAGTTCCATAGATTTTTGAAAGTTGTGTTTTTATTTTCATTGGTCTCAAGGTATTTTCTGATTTCTTCCTTAACTCTTCATTGACCCACTGGTTTTTTTTAGTAGCATGTTGTTTAGTCTCCATGTGTTTGTGTTTTTGCCATTTTTTTTCCCTGTAATGCATTTCTAGTTTCATACTGTTGTGGTCAGAAAAAATACTTTATATAATTTGTATCCTCTTAAATTTGTTGAGATCTGTTTTGTAGCCTAACATGTGATCTGTCCTGGAGAATGGTCTATGTGATCTTGAAAAGAATGTGTCTTCTGCTGTTTTTGGAGGGAATGTCTTGTAGATAGCTATTAAGTCCAACTAGTCTAATGTGTCATTGAAGACTACTGTTTCCTTGTTGATTTTCTGTGTGGATGACTTTTCCATTGATGTAAGTGGAGTTTTAACATCCCCAACTATTACTGTATTATTGTCAATTTCTCCCCCTTTGTCTGCTAATATTTGCTTTATACGTTTAGGTTCTCCTGTATTGGGTGCATATGTGTTACAGAGAATAATACACTTTTCTTGTATTGATTCCTTTATTATTATCTAATGCCCTTCTTTGTGTTTTGTTATAAACTTTCTTTAATCTATTTTGTCTGATTTGAGTATTGCTGCCTTCTCTTTCTTTTTGTTTCCATTAGTGTGGAATAGCTTTTTCCATCCCCTCACTTTCTGTCTTTAGCTTTGATGTGAGTCTCTTGTAAGCAACATATAGATTCATCTTGTTTTTTAATCCAGTCAGCCACCCTATATCTTCTAATTGGAGCATTTAGTCCATTGCATTTAAACTGATTATTGATAGGTATGTAGCTATTACCATTTTTTACTTGTTTTCTGGTTGTTTTGTAGTTCTTATCTGTTATTTTCTTCTTCTTTTGGTTTCTTCCCTTGTGGTTTCATGATTTTCTTAATGATATGCTTCTGTTCCTATTTCTCTAGTTGTGCATCTATTATAGGTTTTTGATTTGTGGTTACCATGGGTGTATACATGCTTACCTATATCTACTAGTTTTAAACTGGTAGTCATTTAAGTTTAAATACATTCTAAAAGATCTACATATTTTTAAACCCCTCCTCCACATTTTGTGTTTTTGATGTCGTATTTTACATCTTCATATTTATCCCTTAACAGTTTATTGTAGTTATAGACGATTTTACAATTTTTTTGTGTTTTAATCTTTGAACTAGCTTATTTAAATGGTTGACCCACAGCCTTTACTAAATAGTCTTTACTAGTGGGATTTTTTTTCCTTTCCTATTAATTCTTATCTCTTGTTGTAGCCTTTTCTTTTCCACTTAAGAAAGATCTTTTAACATTCTTTAAGGGTTGGTGTAGCATTAATGAACCCTTTCATTTTTTTGCTTGTCTGAAAATTTCTTTATCTCTCCTTCAACTCTGAATGATAATCTTGCTGAGTAGAATACCCTAGGTTGCAGTCTTTTTCCCCCTTCATCACTTTAAATGTATCACGCTACTCCCTTCTAACCTGCAAATTTTCTGCAGAAAAATCAGCTGAGAGCCTTATGGAGGTTCTCTCATATGTGATTCTTTGTTTTTCTCTTGCTGCCTTTAGAATTCTCTCTTTACCTTTTGCCATTTTAATTATCCTATGTCTTGGTGTGGGTCTTTTTGTGTTCATTGTATTTGGGACTGTGTGCTTCCTATACCTGGATATATGTTTCCTTCTTCAGTTTCAAGAAATTTTCAGCAATAATTTCATCAAATACATTTTTTGACCCTTTTCTCTTTCTCTCCTTCTGGGACCCCTATAATGCAAATGTTAGTATGCTTATTGTTGTCCCAGAGGTCCCTTAAAGTGTTCTCATTTTTTAATTAGTTTTTCTTTTTGTTGTTCTGATTAGGTGGTTTCCATTATCCTTTCTGATCACTTATGCATTCTTCTATATCAATTAGTCTGTTCTTAATTCCTTCTAGTATGTTTTTCATTTTAGTTTTTGTGTTCTTCAGCTCTGACTGGTTCTCTTTTTTATATTTTCTAGTTCCTTGTTAAAACTCTCACTGTGTTCATCTCTTCGTTTCCATAATTTATTAAGCATTCTTATTACCAGTACTTTGAACTCTATACATGTTACGTTAGTTGATTTTTCAGGGTACTTTTCTTGTTCTTTCATTTGAAACAAATTCCTCTGTACTCTCATTTTGCTTAACTTTCTCAGTCTCTATGAAATTAGAGTAAAATGGTTATCTATCCCAGTCTTGAAAGAGTATCCTTGTGTGGGTACCTCACTGTACAGTCTACGTGTGCCCAGTGCCTTTGTTGGGAGAGCTGGGTCTGAAGTGAATATGAGTCATATCTCCCCCCAAGGTGTGCTGGCAGCTATCACCTTGATGGAGTTGAGGCTGGAGATGAAGGGGCTAGAGCCAGAGCCAGTTGTGAGCTGGGGTTTCTCCTATACTTAGTGACTGACACCATGCTGTTGGGGGTGGGGGAAGGTCCCAGAGTGCTAAAGCAGACACCCTGATGGTAGGGTCTGAGCTGGTTCTATTGCTTCTAAATGTATGCTCTCCCCCCTTCCTGCATTGGCACATTTGCCACAGAAAGGAGCAGCACTGGAACAAGAGGAGCCAGAGTAGGTGCACACTTGAGTGGTCCAGGCACACCAGTCAGAGTTCCAGACCACTCCCAATTTGCTGCCTCCAAGAGCACCAGCAATAATCACCCCTGCCCCATTCAGATGTAGTGCTGGGTCTGAACCAGTTCTGTTCTCCACAACTGCACACTCTATTCATCAGTGGCAGTTTTCATCCAAGTGGATAGTTGTACCACAGAGCAAGAGGTGCCAGAGTGGGCACTTGGCCTGGGTTGGGGCATGCCCTGGGGCAGTTGCCAGAAACCATCCAGAATCTCAGGTGGCCTCAATCTTCTTCCTCTCCTTTGGTTTGGGAGCAAACAAGCCTGTGTGTACACTTTTCATGAGTGGAGTCCAAGTTTCTCATAGCCCACCCTGCCAGTCCCACTGATCTTCAAACCAGCCAAGGGGACTTATCTTCCCAGTGTCCAAGCCCAGGGCTGGGACATCCAATATGTGGTTTGAACCACTCACTCTCCAGGGAGGATTCTGAGTCTATGTAACAGGTCCTGACCTGATTGTTTCTCTTTCTTTCTTAGCCAAATGCACGTGGATCTTTCTTACAGTCTTGGTTGTATAAGAGTCTTTCTGCCAATCTCCGGTTTGTTTTCAGTGAGAACTACTTCACAAGTAGATGCATTTTCGATGTGTTCTTGGGGGGAGGTGAGCTCAGCATCTTCCTACTCCATCATCTTGATCTCCCCAGTTATATCCTTAAATACTTGTCGTTGTCTTACAATATGACATTTGAACAGATTAATCATTGTCACTAGATCTTCCCCAGAAGACAAAAAAAGTCAGATTGAACATGCAAATTTCAGTCAACTTAAAAAAGTTTTTAATCAAGAGAAAAAGAACAGAAAAGTATGCCTTTATTCATGGGAGAAATAAACAGGTTTTCAAATGTAAATGACAAGTATTATTAAAATAGCTCCCTCTGTTTTTATATCCAGTTTAGAATTTATAAATATGGAACTTAAAATAGACATTTTAACCATTCAGTGTAACTATTCTCTTTGAAATATACATTCTTGTGAATTATTGCATTCAAACAAAGAGCTCAATTTTAGTCAGATATAATTTTATTACTATCACTGCATCTTACTCCCACTGGCCCCCAAATTAGATCCACTTTTGGTTTTTATTAAAAATACAGAATATTAAATCTCAGAAAAACATCAAGGTCATGAAGTAAATCCCCTCCTTTGAGAAACGAAGAAAGTAAGTACCAATTCCATGATGATAAAGTGTTTACATATGTATATGGATACTCAGAAAAACTTCCCAGTCTCCTTGAAGCTAAGCTCCTTGTATCTAAGCTATGTATCATTGTGACTAAAATCTGTGGAAGGAATGAAAACAGGACTATATTTTGGTAGCTTCCAGAAGTCTTCCCAAAGGGACAATTAGAATGTTTCTTTTTCCCTCTTCTTTATATTTTCCTTATTTTGCTGTAGGAGCTTGAAGGTCACCCACTTAGGCCAAAAAAATGAAGGTTGTAACCCAGAAAGAGAATAGAAAGGGCAATAAACTTCACTTAAACCACTGCTATTTTTCTGTCACTCACAGATAAGCCTAATTCCAACTAGCACACAACTACATTGCCAGGAAATAATCATAAATCCCTTCTTCTTGTACCCTACCACAGTCTACATTTTTACAGACAGGAACATGGAAATAAAAGAGATAAATTTTCCTCAAGTGCAAGCCAGTAAAATTTATGCCCTTTGGATAGATTAGTGAGTTGTGGGAGTGAAAGTAAATAAGAGTATCTATAGCTTTATACCTGAAGAGTTTTTTTCATTTCTATTTTTAACAACTTCACTGAGGTATAACTGATGTAAAATCAGTAGAAGAATTTAAAGTGTACAATTTAATAGGCCTTGATATATATGTACACCAGGGCAGAAACCAGAGTGAGGTGAGTGAAGCACGCATCTTGGGTGCATTATTTAAGAGAGCACAAAAAACACAGTTATTAAGGTAAATAATATTTTTAAAAAATTGAATTGACATGCTATACCTATAAGCCATCTACCTACTTTTGTAAATAAAGTTTCATTGCAACCAGAGCTTGGAGTAGAGTGTGCTGAGTGAGATAGGGTCCTGTAAATGCAGTCAAATCTTGTCTTTACTTAAAATTTTGATCATCATGTTTTTTAAAATAATTTGAATGTTTAAAAATATTGCACTGAATATTATTTATCTTGATTACTGAATGTTTGCCTTCTCCCTACATCCCCTTCTGACATCTCACCAAATAAAAGGTGCAATCTAAGGAGAATTTACACTGCCTTAAGAGAAGGCTTATACTGGAAATCAGGATAGCCAGTCTTGTTTCTGACTGACATTGGGGGAAGGTCATTCCACAATGTGCTAAACACTTTCTCGGGATAGCATGCTATTTATCACTAGAAGAAATTGTTTTGTAGTACAATGTGTCAGAAAAAGATTTTGCTCTTAAGTTGATGTTTATTAGTAGGACTTAGGCAGAAAACATACTGGAATTTGTACCAAAACACATGTAGCCAAATCATTAGTTAGAATTGCATTTTGGGGTTTTAGAAAGTATTAATTTTAAAATATGTTTGTATAAGCAGCATAAAACCAAGCTATGTGAGGCAAGTGCAATGTACTCAGGAAATACCTGACTTAAGCTGTATGTGTAAATAGATGTGAATATGTATCAAAACAACACACAGGCTTAGAGGGGCTTCCTGACTCAGATTCATGAAGAATCACGTTTCTGAAATTCTTGGACTGTTACTTATTTTCAAAGGGGCATATGTTAGAAAATAAGGAATATTAAGTTTGAATTACAGTTTTACAATAAGTAGCATATTTGCTTTAAGCATCATTATGTTGAGAATTAAACACTGATTCAAAGAAACATAGTACCATGTACTCTTTTGTTTCTGGGATAAGTAAGAATATGTTGAGAAGACTATAACGATGAGACTATTCCATTAATGTCTTATTTACGTAAATACAACACATCATTTTAACTTTGTAACTATAACCTGTGCATTGAGTTTCTTATCCATTTGTTCATGTACTTAATTTATTCATTAATGTTTTTTTAAGAATGTTTTTCAGTGGTAGTGGGAGTGAGTAGTCAGGGATGTCAGTTCCAGGATTTAGCCATTGATCTGATCTTTTTTTCACTCGTTCCTTCTCTTTTTTCCTACCTCTCCACCTTCCCATTTCTATTGTTTGGTAGGGGAAAGCATCCAAAACTGAGAATAGAAAATAGGACAAAGGCACTATAGTGGTCTTGATGTTGGCTGTCATCTCATTTATTTTTCCAAGAGTTAATCTCTTGCCAATAGTCATCACTGAACCTATATTGGTAAGATGTATGTCACATGTGATTCACTACTGTTCCACCTGCTGAACAATGGAGCAATAGAAAAGTGGAAACAAATACTGTTTTACCAGCCAAAATGGCAGGTGGGGTGGACTGCTTATGCAATCCTATACATGCCCTGAGCATAACCATCCCCAAGGGATCATATTCTCTCAGCTGTAGGTTAGTGACCCAGCAGTCAGAGGGTGGAGAGGTGCCTGGAACAGCACAATTGTCTTGCACTGAGATATCCTTCTCCATTGCACTTAGATATCTAAAAAAGAAAAAATAAGGAGATATCTCCTCTTTGTTTCCCCCACTCTACCCTAGACTGAACTGAAGGTCAGTTGTGGTGAAACATCATACTGGAAACTTTCCTTATCTTTTGGCTACCTGTTTTGGGCTCATTGCTTGCTTATCAGATCATGTTTATATATATTACCTGAATTTTCCTCAGAGTTATTTGCATTTCCAGAAGAGGGTTCTATCCAAGCAGTCCTCATTCATTGAAAATTGAAATGAGTACTCATTACAGTTTGGTAGGTACCAGAGGACTCATGGATCTCTACTAAGGTAGTGGCCCTGACAAGACAAGACAATATGAATACTTCCAGAAATGCCCCTCCTTGTAGGGAAAGAATATCTGAAATTTTGGAAGGGAGATACATAGTAACTGTCTTGCACTTATAAGATAATGAAAACAAAGTTAACATACAAAATTAATAGTCTCCGATTACGGAAACAATGAGAGAGTGTAATGGAAAAGAAAACCATACTTACATGGCTATAACATGAGATAAATTACTTAAGAATAAACTTAAGAAATATGCAAAACCTATATGAGGAAAAGTTTAAAACTCATGAAAACCACAAAAGTAGGCTTCATCAAATGAAAAGACATCTGTTGTTCTAATTCAACATTATAAAGCTGTCATGCATAATGTTATCTTTTTCAGATAATTTGTAAATTTAATGTGATCTTATTTAAAATACCACCAAGTTATTTTTTTCCTGGAGTAGACAAGTTGACTCTAAAGTTCATATTGAATAATCAAAGTACAATATTTGCTTGTAAAATCTTGAAGCAGAAGATTCATTGCAAGTGATTAGTTTAATAGTTATTAAAATGTGCTCCAGAGCTTCCATACTTAAAATAGTGTGATGCTGACACTTTAACAGAAGATTAAAAGTAAAGAATAGCAAAGTCAGAAATAGACCCATGGGCTTCCCTGGTGGCGCAGTGGTTGAGAATCCGCCTGCCGATGCAGGGGACATGGTTTCGTGCCCAGGTCTGGGAAGATCCCACATGCCGCGGAGCAGCTGTGCCCGTGAGCCATGGCTGCCAGGCCTGCGTGTCTGGGGCCTGTGCTCTGCAACGGGAGAGGTCACAACAGTGAGAGGCCCGTGTACCGAAAGAAAAAAAAAAAAAAGACTCATTTCAACCCCCAGTACTTTAGAATGTGACTGTATTAGAAGTTAGGGCCTTTAAAGAGGTAATTAAAGTTAAATGAGGTCATATAGGTGGGACCTAATGCTGTCTGATTGGTGTCTTTACAAAAAGAGGAAATTTGGACTCAAAGACACAAGAGGCATGCCCAAAGAGGAAAGACCATACAAGGACACAGTGAGAAGGTGGCTGTCTAAAAGCCAAGAGAGAGGCCTCAAAAGAAACCAACCTGCCTACACCTTGATCTTGGATGTCTAATTGCCAGAACTGTGAAAAATAAATTACTTTTGTTTAATACACCCAGTCTGTTGTATTTTGTTATGGCAGCTCTAGCAAGCTAATACACACATGGACAGAGAAACAAAGAATGACCCCAGATCAGCTCTTCATATCTATAAAGTATAGAAAGGCACATCTCAGGGGCTGTGTTGCTATTAATGTAGGGCATTATGAGAGCACAGAAAGAAGTGGAAATAAGTTATTGGTGGACTTTCTATACCATATTAAAGATCTTTTAATCTTGTACCTCTTGCCCAGCACTTTCCAAAATATGATCTTAAGAACTCAGTTCTATAGGATGCCAATAACTTTTCTCTTGAAAATAGGAAGAGTTTTAGAAAATATTATAATTACTATAAACCAAATACTTTTGTTGTTGTTGTTTCTTCCATTGTTTCTATTTATTTTTTATTGAAATATAGTTGACATACAATATTATGTTAGTTTCAGGTGTAGTGATTTGACATTTGCATACATTATGAAATGATCACCATGATAAGTCCCCATACAAAGTTATTACAATATTATTGACCATATTTTTTTATGCTATACATTACATACCCATGGCCTGCTAATCCCCTTCACCTTTTTCTCCCACCCTCACTCCCTTCCCCTGTGGCAACCACCCACCACTTCTCTGTACCTATGGGTCTGTTTTTGTTTGGGTAAACCAAATACTTTTCTTGTTTCAGGGAAAATGTATCCACCAAATAGCATAAGTAATGTGCAATTAATTTTCACCAAATAACCTAAAACAAACAATTGAATTAATCGATTTTGGACCTTATATGTTCACTGATAATATCTGAAAACTGCAGGAAGGAAATATATCTTCCTCCAAAACATGTTTGAATTATGCTGATCTAATCAAAAGATAGAATGACCACAAATTAAACACTTGAAATATGCTTAGTAATTCTTGACTGATTGTGTGTAAATGTTTTGCTTAATTGTGACCAGGAGTATGAAGTATGGGGGAGACAAGAAAAGCATTTCTGCTTTAATTAGATCTCCATGTATAATTAAATAGGCTTTGAGCTACATTTTAGGACAAGGGAAAACCAACTCTAGGAGGATCTTCTACTTCCAGTCTGGACTTTTACAACAAATTAAGGTTTTGCTGGAAAATATTTTACTGATAATCTCACAAAAGCCTATCATGACTAAATTCACAATGACGGTGGTTTTATGGTAAATGAAGAAGTAGAAAGCATATAACAATTTCTTTTCGAATCAAACCCAACTGCCTGCTAGACAGTATTCTAGTATATCTTCATTATGACTAGGAATAGCCAGCTGCATTTCCCTTTTCATAAATCATTATTTGATTAACTATTTCTGAAGATCTGTGGTAATTCTAAATTCTGTGGATTTAGCTCTTGTTGTGTTTGTTTCCCAATCCTTTTAAGATTAAAGTGCTTCAAATTTACTGAGGTTTTAATGACTCAGAATACTCCCACCTGCCACAGAATATCATTTGTTTGTTCAAAGTGACCTTTGTTTTCTTGGGAAAGAATACTATACAGATGACATGGTTTTTCTAGGTTTCCACAGCTGCTTATGAGAGCCCGTTGTCAAAGAAAAAAAAAATCAGACTGATGTATTTACTTTTTAAAGCAGAGAAAATGTAAATAGTTTTATATGAGTTTTAGTTTAATAACAGTTACACTCTCCATCTCAATTATTCAAATATGAATAAAAGTGAATTCCTTCAAGATTGGTACAGAGCTAAATGCTTGATTGAATAAACAGGCTTATGAACAGACTTCTTAGGAAAATAAATGGGGGGTGAAAGGGAGTTGAAACAAACGAAAAAATCCCTGTAGAATCATAGAATGTTAGAGCTTGCAGTTCCCTTAGAAGCTTAGTTTTCAGCCAAATAAACTGATAACTAGATAGTTTAAGTGATTCGCCCAAGATTATACAAGTAGGAGATTCTATGGGATTGTCTTGGAGCTGAAACAATTTGAGTGCCAAATAAACAATTACTCAACCTTTTCCACTTGAAGTGTATTTCAACATTTAGGAGGTTGAGTGTTTGTTATTAACATTTCCTATAGCTTGTTCCCTAAGTGTGGGAAATCTCTACTATGCTACTACCTGACTTAACAAGATCAGCTATTTACAAACTGTCCCCTTAGCCAGGTCATATTCTCTCCATGAAACAAACCACTGTTTTCAGAAGTTTCCTCCCAATCGCCCTTGGCATTTTCCTTCTTACTTCATTCTCTTCTCCAGGCTCCACAATTTACTACCTGTTAATTCATCTCTGTGGTCCTCAGTTTCCTCATTTGGAAAATGTGAAGTGTAATAATAGGACATCCCCCACAGGGTTGTTCTTAAAATGAACCATGATCATGTATGTAAAGCAGTTGGCATGGTGCCTGGAGCAACATAAGTTCTCAAAATTCTAGGAGTGATTTCATTTAAAAAGCAACCTAATTCTGTTAAGAATTTCTCATTTTTATTTTTTCTTGTTCTACTTTTACATCCGAGGGGAAAAAGAAATACTGTATTTGGCAATAAAGCATGCAGAATCTTGTCATTTTGCTTGATTATGACAGTGTATTCCTGTCTTCAACTATCTGATTACTTAAATGGAAGTGAATGGAAGGGCAGAAAAGAGAGAAAAAATCATTTTTTGTGACTGTTGTGTTTGTTTTTTTCCTGTTAATGGCATTGAAAACAATAACTGGTTAGAGTTACCTGTCTTATCCAAAATATGACTCTTTTCCACTAAATATCTGTTTATTTATCACAGATGCACTATTAGTGCATGTGTAAAAATCTAGTTACAATGGTGATGTCTGTTTTTGCTCTTCCCTGTAACCCCATTTCTTTATAAATTTATCACATAACATTTTCATAAATTTAAAATTCTAGCTATTTGACAAAATAATTATTCCAAATAATGAGATAAAAATTTACATAACTCCAAGGTAAAAGTCATTAGAACTTTTAAAGTTTATGACTTATCCTATAAGTTATTCTCATCCTCTTGATTTCAGCCACTGTACTTGGATTTGGAACTAGGGAAGAAAAAAAATGTGACCAATTCAAAGTTGCATTTATTAATCTTGAACGACAGTACAAAGTCTGACACTTGGTTGGATCAAAACTAGAAAAACCATTACAGCCTATTCATTGTTATCATTTATATATAAAAAAGTCAACCACTTTAGGAGACTATTCTCTACCCTCTACCCCCCTTCACTGGGAATTTCCCACACCAGCAGTGCCTGATGTACTGTAGAGTCCAATCAGCTTTGTGAGTAGCATGTAACCAGGAAGGATGAGAATCCAAGAATAACAAGGCAATGAATGACCAGTAATCAATCAGAATTTTCCATTCCAATTTGAAACAAGGCACCCAGGAAACATGACTCAAAGCCACAATGGCCATGATAAGCCATGTGAATTTTTGTGAATAATTCTAGGCCAGTTTTGAGCAAGAAGTAGGAGAATGACAAGAAAGGAGCAAGGAGAAATAATGTGACTCCAGAGAGATGGAAAGAGTGGTTCCCTCAGGCCCTGACAGCTTCACAATGCATGACTCACTTCCACAAACCTCCTTGTGCTTTTCCCCCATACCCTTTCAGTAAATTTCCTCTTTGCTGTGGTCTGAATAGTTGTGCCTCCCAGTCCCTCCCAAATCAATATGTTGAAATACTAACCCTGCAAGGTGATAGTATTAGGAGGCAGAGCCTTTGGGAGGTAATTAGGTCACAAGGGCAGAGCCCTCCTGAATGGGATTAGTGCCCTTCTAAAAGAGGTTCCAGAGAGATCCCTCTTCCCCTTCTGCCATGTGAGGATACAACAAGAAGCCTGACACTCAGAAGAGGGCCCTCACTGTGCTGGCACTCTGATCTTGGATTTTCATCCTCTAGAATTATTAAGAAATAAATTTCTGTTGTTTATAAGACACTAGGTTATGGTATTTTGTTATAGAAGCCCGAGTGGGTCAGGACACTGTTTATTTTAATGGATTTCTCTTTCTTGCCATCAAAGAAGCTTCAATACTATTCTTGGTGATGCACTTTGCAAAGTGATCTAATGGAGCCTGTGAAGACAGAGTCATTTCAAAAAGACACTCTGGGTCTATGTTGTTGGCACAGTGATTCAAGTGTCCTGCTCAGTGGCTTAATTCACACAGTTTAATTGTTTGAATATCAGCAAAATTTGATGATACTTTCTCATGGATTAACTCTTGGAGTTAAGTAATATTCTCAAGATTTGTCTGAAAATATTACCAATAAGTTACTGAAGAGACATTCATAATATGACAAAGGGGCCCAAATGAGAGTAATTTCTTACCTCCAGTTGGCTTTGGTAAATACAAAAGGCTAATTCTAAAAGCAATGTACTTCTGTCACATTCTCTTTTAAACTGATTACAATTCCAAATCAGAGACATAAATGTTTAATAAAATTTGAAGTATATTTCTTCTTAATGCTGAATTTAATACAAGCATCACATCTTTCACTTCTAGAATCTCCCCATTGCCTATAGAGTAAAATTTAGATAGCATGGCACAGGTACCATAAATGCAGTGTTAACATGCCTTTTCAGACTCAGCATTCTCACACTGGTGACTCTCTAAGCTAGAGTCACAAAGGAGCACTTGCTACTTGCACAAAACACCATGCTTGTGATTTGAACATTCTACTACTATCCAACTAACATCCAAGCAAATCCAATTTCCTACCTTCTCAACCTCAAATCTGGAGTTAAAAAGAGGTCAGCATTTGGGAGTGAAATATTCTATAAGGAGATCAAAGACTTTAGGGAAATAAAACAGCTGGTGTTTGTGGTTTGCAAGAAGAGAGATTCACTTGGGCAGCAGAGCAGGGTTACTTGGGACTTTGAAGAGAGAGAAGGGATCACAAGTTGAGCAGATATAAATATTAGCCCAATATTTATTTTCTTGCTTTTCTTTAGGGACACTGGAGATGAAGAGAAGGAAAGGTTCTTGCTAATGACTGACAAATCTTACCATAAAACACTTTTTAAAAAAACTTTTTTCTTAAGCCAGTTTGTTTGGTACACAGAAACCTCTAACAAAGATTAAGGGTAGAAGGATATTTTGCATCAGGATTGTTAATTCCTAGAATTGATATGTGACATGAGACTGGAAGTCTCAGAGTCTATAGCATTTTATTTTATTTTCAATGTTTATATGTGGGTTTCTTTTTCATTTTCTTGTCTTTTCTCCTCTCTTCCATTTCTGAAGGACAAGAGAATGATTCCATTCTTCGTTGAATGTCAGGTCTCACTATAGCTAGATATAAGGAGGGAAAAAGAACTTTACGATGCATAAAAAGAGGAGAGGCAATGTTTGAGGACTAACATAAGATAGAGGTCGTTGCTTCAAATTTAGCTTCTAACATTATGGGCAATTGAGAAATGCCAAGAGCTGAGCAAAGGGTTTTGGAAACCATGAGATTTGGGAACAAAGTCCATGGCGGAGGCAATGTTAATTCTCATTGGGCCACTGGCGGTAGAGATTATGAAGTTTCAACAGCAGAAACACAGGGTTTTGGATTCTACATGGTGAAAACATATAGCAGTAAATTAATTATTTAACAGAATTTCCCCTTAAATGAGTTTGTTATTAATTTTTAACAACTAATATTCACAGATTGATACCCTGGATAATGTTAAACTGAGAAAATTTTATCTTTTCTCCATCCCCCATTTTGCCAGAAAACATCACATCTCTGCTCTGATCTTTGATGAGCATGTGATATGTCAGTAAAATGAGGCAGAATCTTAAGATTTTTATTTCTATAACTCTTTGGAAGAACAGATGTCTTTCTGCTGGAAATACTGCCTTGAAGAATTTTGTAAAGTTGAAGCTGCTGAGGTCCACCATGGTGAACATCCTGCCTGTGAATTGTTGACTTAAAACAAATAGACTGCCAGATATTTCACCAGCAAAGGTGGATTTATTTGGGATCATCAAAGAATTGCAATTCATGGTGTGCAACCATGGGGAGCCATATGTGAGTCCCCAGGCAAGGGAAGGAGAATGCTTTTATACAGGGAAAAAGGAAGTTTGGAGGACTAAAGTCACCAAAGAGTCCATGGTTTTTCATTGGTTAAGCCCTTGGCAGGAAAGAAGAGTCTTTCTTCTTCGTGTTTGGCTCTGCTATCCTCCCAGGATGTGAGAGGTCCCCCTACTGCTCTCCCAACTCTAATTGAGGTTTCTGTTTATTAATTTTTTTTTTTTTTTTTTTTTTTTTTTTTTGTGGTACGTGGGCCTCTCACTGTTGTGGCCTCTCCCGTTGTGGAGCACAGGCTCCGGACGCGCAGCTCAGCGGCCATGGCTCACAGGCCCAGCCGCTCCACGGCATGTGGGATCTTCCCAGACCAGGGCACAAACCCGTGTCCCCTGCATCGGCAGGCGGACTCTCAACCACTGAGCCACCAGGGAAGCCCTGTTTATTAATTTTTTACGTAATGAATCCAGCTTGAAAAAATAGAGAGCCCAGGAAATGGAAAAGAGGAGAGAGAGACCTGATGACACAGTTTGAGTCCTTAGATCCAGAAGCATCGTAGATTGTTCTATGAGGGACAGTACATTTTGTATTTTGATATAAGCCAGTAGAGTTGAATTCCTGGCTGATACCATCATTTTGTTTGAAATAGTTTCTTTTAAGAACTTGCATTTACTTTTTGTGAGTTTTTTTTTTTTTTTTTTTTTTTGGTAGGTGACTAGTTTTGCGATAGTCTTAACTTCTGTTGACTATTCAGATATTTAAATGAATTAATCCAACTTCGGAAATGTTACAGATGTTGTTTGATGACTTTGGAGATAGGTGCTGGGAAACAAATTAAAATCCTACTAAGTTCCTAAGTTAGAACCTGTTTGCTGAGAGTGAGAAAATTTGAGGGGAGGATAAATTTAGAATTTAGCTTTTAATTTCTTTTTATTAAATCTAAAAGAAGAATTAATTTTAAATTTCATTTTTTGTGAAGTCTTAATAAGTAAAAGAGGATGCTAGTTTGTGGTACTTTTATTTGACTGGCATTCTATTTGAGCTAAGCCACCATATGGTGCAAATTGAAAATCCTCCCCTAGTGAATGGGGTTGAATAATGTGACTAGGCACACTTTGGAATTTATAAAACTTTAGGGAGTCGTTTTTCAATCTAGCATTTGCTGAAACCTTGGAGATAACCTAATTAATGTCTGTTCAGACACATTTCTGAGGCAAAAACAGAACTCCCCATCTCTCTTTTCCTGGGAATATCTACAAAAGAAGCAGTTGTATACTTTCGGGGAGTGGATTTTAGAGGATGAGAACAGAATTACCTTGATGTGCTATGTATCTTATCCCAGTGGGGGATCATAGGCTTCTGAAAACCCATCGAGCGTAGGAGACATGGAGTTGTCAACCTTTTCCCCATACCTGGTTCTCATTCCCTTCCTAGATTTCTGTGACTAGTAATAGAGGTAAAATCTAATACATGGCCCTTACTATATATCAGGCATTGTTCTAAGTACTTTATATATGCTTATTGATTTAATCCTCATAAACGCCTGATGAGGTGGGTAATTTTATTATCCCAAATTCATGCATGAGGGAAGAGCATAGAAAGGCTAAGCAACTTGTCCA
The DNA here is from genome assembly GCF_964341445.2 of Mesoplodon mirus. Classification (NCBI taxonomy): domain Eukaryota; kingdom Metazoa; phylum Chordata; class Mammalia; order Artiodactyla; family Ziphiidae; genus Mesoplodon; species Mesoplodon mirus. The sequence continues at coordinate 149,626,089 of NC_138977.1, read as the reverse complement.
AAACCCCACAGCTCATAAAAGGTAGAGCTGGGATTTGAACACAGGTGGTCTGGTCTATACATTTCTTGCTCCTCTAAGTGTAAAAGGAGGTGCTATTCTGATAGAGAGGGTGTAAGATGTTCACTTGAGCTATACTTTACCAAAAAGCGGGCTACTGTTCCTCTTTAGTTTTTTCTGGTACAATGTAGTTTTATCCAGAAATGGACACAAGATCTTTCACAGGGCCCAAGTATCTGTCTCTCTGTATCTATCTATCTATCTATCTATCTATTTATCTAGCTTCTCTCTCTCTCTGTCTCTGTCCCCACCTCTTCCCTCCCCTCATCTCTCTGTCTCATTTTTTTCACCACTAAGATACATCTGGACATGTTGGTCCCAATATTAACATTTAAGAGCAATGCAGGCTTCTATGTGTCAACTAATCCTTTACCAGAAATCTGCATTGATACCTGTTCAGATATGATTTAAAAGGCCATTTGATCTCTATTCTGCTTGTGTTCTTTGTGTGTAACTATTTGGAGATCAGGTGGGATTGATTATGAGTGATTGGCAGGGCAGGATTTGGGCTCTTTTTTTTTTTTTGCGGTACGCGGGCCTCTCACTACTGTGGCCTCTCCCATTGTGGAGCACAGGCTCCGGACGCGCAGGCTCAGCGGCCATGGCTCACGGGCCCAGCTGCTCCGCGGCATGTGGGATCTTCCCGGACCAGGGCACGAACCCGTGTCCCCTGCATCGGCAGGCGGACTTTCAACCACTGCACCACCAGGGAAGCCCTGGGCTCTTTATGTTGTTCAGAGTTAATACCATCCAGTGGTATGAAAACATCACTTGATTTCTGTGTTATTAACTCGCTTTACAGTAATCAAGACTTTTTAAAGATTTATAATGTGTGAACAGTTACATTCATTGACCATCAGACTGTGGGCCCTAGTTGACTATATAAAATATTCTAAAGTAGTTCTTACACTTGAGTATGTGAATATTTTTAAATGACACAGTGAGAGGTTCCTTGATTATTTTCATTTATCTTGCAACTATTTGTCATGCCTTATTTGTCAATTAATGCAAATACCAAATGAATTTTTTTGTTGGTGGTGGTGGTGTCTTTCTGCGGTACGTGGGCTTCTCACTTTTGTGGCCCCTCCCGTTGTGGAGCACAAGCTCCGGATGCACAGGCTTAGCGGCCATGGCTCACGGGCCTAGCTGCTACGTGGCATGTGTCATCTTCCTGCACCAGGCCACGAACCTGTGTCCCCTGCATCGGCAGGTGGACTCTCAACCACTGTGCCACCAGGGAAGCCCCCCAAAATGCATGTTTTTTAAGAAGTTTTTTTTTTTTAAATTTCATTGTCTAATGCTTAGAGAGAAGACTATCAGTGGGTCAGGGAGAACAACTCATTTATAACAGACCAGAGATATACTAATGCTAGCTGGAAAAGCAAACCAGATGATTACAGCCTTTGGGGTTTGGACTTTTTGAATCTTCATGTAGAACCCGAATTTCAAACCATTTAGATTTTATATAGTTAATCAAAGATAATGTTGTCCTGAAAACCAAAATATACTTAGTACATTACTGAGACTAATGGCATAAAGTTGGTACCATTAGTCAAAGACCACCAAGAATACATCTGTAGTCAAATAAACTTTATTTATTGATATCTGTTGCAGCACAGAAGAACTTGTACCATGGGAACCATGGGGTTCCTCAGTAAGAAGTGGTAGAAGGAAATTGTTATAGGATTTGGGCTTGTGGCAGGTGATTTGGGGGAGGGTTCAAGGAAGCTGTTAGAAAGAAAGAGTAATTCTATGATTGGATATCTTATCTTAGAAGCCAGAAGAGTGAAGCTAAAGCTATAATTCATTTAACATTTTAAAAGTTACAGTCACTCATGTCAGGTGGGAGAGAGAAGTATTTGCTCATTTTGGAGTTTTCATAGTGACTTAATGTGTATCTGTGTTCAAACATGATTATGAACTGGTTTTTGTCTCACTTCACCATGATCACAGAGTGGCCTTCTCTGATGTTGGTTGTCTGTGGAATTATCTTTAACAGAAGAGCATGGCCTCAATGTGAGTACTAGTCTAGCTCTGGGTACCCTTTGTCTTAGTCAGCTCTGGCTGTTATAGCAAAATCCCATAAACTGGTGGCTTGTAAACAAGATAAGAGGCTCAATCTCTATAGCCTAATTACCTCTCACTTCCAAATGCTATCATATTGGGATTAGGGCTTCAACCTATACATTTTGGAGGTACACATTCAGTCCACTGTACCTTCCTTCAAAGGATGAAGTATAACAAGAATAGAAATAGCAGCAATGACCACTTCCTTTTAAGAAAAATATTGGAGTTAGCTGTTTCTTCAGCTAAACGTATGGGAAAATAAATGTTTTGCTTCAGAGCGGGAAAAGAGCTACCATGATTTCAAGTTAACCAAGTATTCAGCAGCCCTTTCCTTTAGAAAACAGAATTCCTCCAGTTCTGAACAAATACCCTTACACTCACCCTTTTCTATTCTTTAAACCAGGCAGTGTTCACAAGCAGTAAGACCACTGTCTTAGGAAAATAATAGGTAACAGAGCTCTTCTGCAAATTGTAAAATATTCTGTCTCATTAAAGAAGTGTGAACTCAGCAATGTGATATACTGATACTCCAAAATCTTAGTGGAACTTAATTTTTTGCAGTTTATTTCTTAAATATTAATTTTTTGCAGTTTATTTCTTAAATAACTTTTCCATTTATGTATGGGAAAATTGGAAAACTTCAATAATGAAATCAGTTTCACCACATACAATATAATTTACAATGCTTTCTGCTCTTTGTACTAGTTGAAGACAAGCTCATGAATCAATGTAGATCAAGGTTTTTTTATTTAGTTTTAGGATCAAGTTTTTGCTGTCAAAATTCCATTTATCAGGCTGATATTTGGAAAATGTTCTAAAAACATTTATTTCAGTCTTTAAGATCTTTAGCTAGAAATTGAAGAATAATAAAAAATAAAATAAAATAGTATTTTCCTGTATTTGTTTGAGCTGAATAATGAACTGTTCTTTGTTACTTAAGACTAATTTTTAAGATTTCCTCTACCACAACTCCTTTATTTTAACAACTTTTAGTCAAAGTCCCATTCAGATTGCTCAAATCCATCATAGTATACCAGAATATATTGTTCTTCTATTGAAAGTTTATTTAGACATCCATCTGGATTTTAGTCCTTCAATATAAAAAACAATCACGTGAATGAAATATTCTTTGCATTATATATGAAAGTAATATACAGGTTCCTTAAAAAATTGTCTATTCAGTAATAGGATCTAGAAAACTGCCTAATATCATGTAATCATTTCAATGTGTTAATTTTTTTCTTTTGATTATAGTTAAGCTCTTTGCATGGGTAGCATGTAGAATGATATCTGACTCATGGTAACCTGCTGAACTCACAGTGTCCAGATTCTGAAGGTGTGGAAAAATATATAATTCTTATAAGACAAATGAGCCCCTCGGGTTCCTAGAGAGTCTGTGCTTTGTCTAAAACAATTCATTTCTTTTATGTTTGGTCTAATTTTTCATTTGATTATATTATGTTTTTTTTTTCCCAGTAGGAACATTACTTAGTAAAGATCTTAAGTTGCCTGAGGGGAGAGATTGTATCTAATACCTGCTAGTTTGCTAGAGGTCCAAGAACAAAAGTAGTCACTGGTAAATCCTCAAAATATATTCCTCGACTTACTGAAAGGTAGTCTGGGCTATTGTTTGAATTATATTTCTATTTCTACCCTTGTATTCAACAAATTCAGATGACTGTATGAGAAATTCTGCTTTACTGAGCTTCAAATGTTTGAGGGTGATTTTATCTCCTCATTCTCTTCATGATTAACTGTGAAAAAGTTTGAATTTGGATCCTTTTCAGTCCTTCCTTAGGACCACAGTAGAGGGCTATTATTTTGATCACTTTGCAGCTGCAATTATAAAGATATGCTGAGCTACTAGAATCACAGATAACACAATTAAAAATATTTTAAGAACCTTAGAATTCATCATAATTTACAGGTAAAACAATAGACCCAAGGAGAAGATAAGCCATTTCTATTGGGTTTAAGAATAGGATTTAAAATATGATCTAATTCTCTCAGATAAATTATGCTGTTTATTGATACAAAGATCTTCATTACTGATGACCCATTCTCCTTGGGTATGCAAGAAGCACTATCCCTAGGGATTACTTGAAATAATCAAGGTTTTTTCATTGTTAATGAAAGATATTATTGACACTATAGATACAATAATATTAACATTACATTTTTAATAGTACAAAGCATGTATCACAAGGACATAGTTTCTCATAAGTAGTATTACTAGAGGCCAAAATGATAGAGGAAGCAGAGGTATGCATACCAGTATATAATATAAGGGACTTAAATATTAAAATATAGACTTTACTAATGAAAAAATCAAATGTATCAGAAAATATGTACAGAATATCAGAGAGAGAGTGAAATATTCAAAATTACCAATATAGGAAAGGATATATAAAGGATAAACAGAAGAGATTAAGAGGATGGCCTGGCAGGGCTCTGTAGGTTACCTCTTCACTAGGGCAGAACAGACATTAAAAAGGATGTTCTATGCTTATCAGCTACTTGAAGTAGACTTCTATTAGCTGTAGGCCAGCCAGTTCCTGATTTACATGTCTGGTATAATGGGAAGCTGGTTCCCTGCTTACACACTTCCTTATACCTAGGACTACTTAACCTTCACCTATAGGCTCAGCTCTAACACAGTCTATTGGATGACTTCGGCCCAAGGCAAAAAATATTACAAAGATCCATGGATTCATAGCATGACCATTCAGCATCAAATTGGCTGTATTGCTTTATTGCTAGAACCCTGCTCATCTTGAATCCTAATTCTGTTCAGTATATCTCTTTGCCTTGTTCTTTGTGGCTCGGCTTAGTCTTGTAACCTGTGTCTACTGATTGGTTTTCGTCTTATTCTTCATGAAATAAGCTTTCAGTAAACCCAACACATACTATTTAAACAGTAAGGACAATTTATTTGTTCCCATTACTGGAAGATTCAGGATAATTTGAGTTTCAAGGATTGTTTGATTAAGAAGCTCAAGGTTATTATCAGAGACCTAATTGCTTTTCCATTTCTATTCTGTCTTCCTTGCATCAGCTTAATTCTAAGGCAAATAATTTAATTCACTGTTGCAACAGGTAAGACCCGAATTCTTAGAGACTACACAATAAAGATTAATTTCCTGCTCACATCATCATCTAATGTGAATATTTCTGATTGAGCAGCCTTCTACGTTGTCATTGAGGGACCAAGGTTCATGGTTCCACTCTCTTCTGAGTCCTCGGAGGTCTCTACAATCAGGCGAAGAGAGCACGGGGGAGGATACCTACATCTTATCACTTTGCTCAGAAGTGACACAAACACTTCAGGTTACATTGCAGTCACCAGAATTTAGTCACATGGATATGTGGTATCCTTAAAGGCAGAGGGTATGGAAATCATCTTATATCCTCAAGAAGGAACCGGAAACAGGTTTTGGTGATCACATAGCATTCTCTGCTGTAGCTGACTTCTCAACAGAAAGGAAAAATGGCTGTAGCACTTTTAGGATTCACATCCCACACCACATCATCCCAAACTGTAGAGTGGACTGGTTTCTGGTAACAAATCAAATGAGAATGAGAAAACCTCTTTCCCTAAATCTTCAGCAAGGCTTCACTTGCCTCTTATTAGCACAGAGAGTCTTAAGTGAATTACTGAGCCAGACCCTTATGCTAGGCCAGGAAAATACCATGCATTGCTTCATAGTCACCCTAACGACATAAAAATAAATGAGACCACTTTTAACCCAGTCAACCCTTCTCCTGGAGCTAGGAGTGAGTTAACGTCACCTGAAGGACATGGACTTCATGCAGAACAATACATTCTTATATTGTGTTATTGGTAGCAAAGGGAAAGGAAGAATCTATATTGTTGTGTCCCCTTATGACGCATAAGTCTTTGTCTCTCTCTAAGATGGATTTGCCCACCCCCGTGCATATATAGTCCTCATGGGACTTTAAATCAATCCACAAGTTTCTAGTGTAAATGGCTACTGTATCCAAACTTCAGCGTGCCATCTACTTCAAAATCTTTCAATGCTATGCTCTACTGCCTGGGAAAATCTCTGCCTGATTTCTGCTGAAAGCATCTTCACCCCTCTAACTCTGCAAAGCCAGTTTATTGACTGTCTTGATAGATAGACCTTTTCTGGCTTTAATCCTTGCTATCAGATCACACTCTGGTCTATCAGATCACAATCTAGACTCCAGTACTGACATTCCAAGGAAGTTGGGATAAAGATTGCTATCCTTGTCTCATGAATAACTGAGATGTGATAATCTCCAATTTTGACGGGGAGGAAGTAGAGAACAAGAAGAAAGAAAGTAGGAAGAGGACCTGAGGGACTGGTATGTAATAACTGTACTTGCAATTATTTTTGAGCTCTTACAGATGGTGGGCCAGACAGCTACATAAAGTCTTATTTTATTAAATTTTCATAACAGCCCTATGTGATAGATACTCTGCATTTGCTATTTTACAGATGAGGAAATGGAAGCTTGGAGTGGCTAAATGTCTTCCCCAATGATGTACATTTCAACATACGTAGGCCATGAGTGATGAGGACAACATATGAACCCAGACTGTATGACTATGACAAAAGACAAAGAAAAAAGGTAAATTGGGACTCTAAAAATAAAATGTACCATTCTGTTTATTCATTTACTATTTTGAGATACTTAATATTGCAAGACACTGTGCTAAGATGTGTGAGTGGATGAAAAGATGAATTATTACATGAGGTGGCCTTAAGGAACCTCTTATCTCATAGCAAAAGAATATATCAAATGTGATATTAATATATTTAAAACACAGTAAATTCAATAGATAAAATACATTAGATATTAAATATGTAAATATATTAAAATATAAAAATATCAATGTCAACGTGTATGTCAGAGATTGGTGGCCCACTTACAATGACTAAAGAGTAAATAAGAGGTGTGGAAACAGAGCATTTGGCATAAGCTGCTTTTCTAAGAATCTTTGAAGAGAATAGACCAGGTGTGGCTTAGGGTCAAAGAAGAGTTATTACATCATTTTATTTTAGAATTTAAGAAAATTGAATAAATATAAGTTCAGATGAAAGAACAAGGAAAAGTAGAGCCTGAAAATTAAACAGAAAAGGAGGGGAAAAATTCAGTCACTTTTGTTCCATAGATGTATATAGACTTTTTTTTTCACACACACACACTGTATTTTATTTTTACAAGAGATAAGTAAACTGACACCAAGCATTGTAAATGGATGACCACAATGTATATAGACTTTTAATGGCCTACAGTCATTGATATCTAAACAGTACCTTCTTCCCTGTGTTTTGCTTTGGCTGTTTATTTTAATCTCCTTTGGATGCCAGGCTCAGAGAGTTGGGTGACTTAAACTCCTCAGTTCATGTTACAGCACCATGACCAGTGGTTCTGTGCAATATCCTGCTCTTACTTCAGTTACTTACATTTTTGTTTCCTCTTATGTCCCCACTCCCAAGTCCCTCCTCTCCAGTACTCCAAAGGCAACCATTTAAATCAATTTAATGTGTTTACTTTTGTTTCATTGTGTTGGTGCAAAATTTATGTATATTTTGAAATTATGTAAATGACATTGTTTTACATATTTCACTGTTTCTTTTGCTGTCTTTATCGCTATTTTCCCTTCAGCACCATAACTTTAAAGTCAGTCACACGTGTTGCTATGTGTTCTCCGTTGGTTCTATCTCCTACATGAGACCCCACGGTGTGTATTCCTCCCATTTTTCCTTTGACTTTCCTAGTTTTGGGATCAGAGGGACTCCAATTCTTCACCTCCACAAATAGTGTTGCAAAGAACGTCCATAGTGCGTCACCTATGGCTCAAGTTGAGAATTTCCTTGGAATAAAAAATATAGAGAAAAGGTTTGGTTTCCTCAAAGAAAGCTACTAGGATTTAGACTTAGATAACGTTGAATATATAAAGTAATCTATGGATGTTTGATGTTTTTATAATATTAACTCATCTCATCCAAGAGCATAAAAGTCTCCAAATTAAAATTTTTCTCTATAGATGTCTCGTACATGTTTGATTTAGATTATATTTAGGATGCTTCTTAGTTTTTGTTTGAATTTATTTTTATGTATAGTACCTTATTTTTAATTTTTTTTAGTGATTATGCTGGTGTCAACAAATTCAATGTAATTGATTTTTATCCAGAAAATTTATTGAGCTTTCACTTCTTCAAATAATCTATCTCTTCTGTTAGTTTTTTCCTGGTACATAATCATATAATCCATAAATAAGAAATTCTCTTCCCTTTTAATACTTAAGCCTCTTCTTTTTCTTTCATTATGGCTTGGACCTAGAATTCCAGTATCATGTTAAATCAGTGCTAATATATTTTTTTCTCTAGCCCTTGAATTTAAAAAGAGTAAGTACACCATTATTTCTTCCATTATGTTTAACCTTTGCCACAAATATTTTTATAGAAAAATTTTACCAAGTTAAAAAAATGTCCTTCTCTTCCTGGATTGCCAAGAATTTTCATCATAAATATCAAATGTTTCTTCTATATTGATTGAGATATTCCTTAGTTTTATCATTTAGACTAAGGATTGACAAACTTTTTCAGCAAAGGGCCATATAGAAAATATTTTAGGTAGCAGACTACATACAGTTTCTCTCACATATTCATTGTTTTGTTAGTTTGTTTAGAACCCTTTCAAAATGTAAAAACCATTCTAATATCAAGGATCATATAAAACCAAGCTACAGGTTGGGTTTCACCCATGGGCTGTAGTTTATCAATCCCTACTTTAGATTATTAATGTGATAAATTATAAGGACAAATTGTCTGATGCTGAAAATCCTTGAATACTGAAATTAACACTACTTGATAATGTTATACTATTTTTAATAACATTTTGAATTTGATCACCTATATATTTTGTTTCTAGGTTCATAAGTATAATAGACCTAAGATTATATTTCCTTGTATTATTTGTGTGACTTTGAATATATATTCACAAGCCTAATATTAGATTGTACCTTATGAAATCTCTACTAAAAAGATGAGCTGTAGAGCTTCCATGATTTTTTATAAGACAGTAATTAACTAGTTATTTACAGCTTGGCTGAATAAATTTATAAACCAAATGGATCTAAGTTTTCCTAAAAGGGAAATATTTTCATTAACACTGCAATTGTTTAGTACTTATTGGTCTATTTGAGTTCCATATCTTTCTTGATCAATTTTTAGTATTTTTTCTAGAAATTTATTCATGTGATACAGTTTTCATATTTGTTGGTGAATTTTAATAGTTTCTTGCTTTTCCTTTAATCTTTGTGTCTCAGTGGTGATTTTCTATTTCCAACCTGTAGTTTGTTTTTTTGAATCTTTTCCCGTTTTACTCATTCTCTCTTTTCTCTCTCTTAATAGGATTTGCCAGCAATCTATCTTATTAATCTTTTTAACGAATGTGATTTTTAATATGTTAATATTCTCTATTTATTCTTTATTGTGTTTCTGCCATTGGCTTTATTTCCTATGTTCTTCTTTGAGTTCAGTTTCTTGTTCTATTTGTAGCTTCTTGGGTTGAATATTAGCTTATTAATCCTTCTTAACCCCTGATAAAAGCATTTAAAGCTATCAATATTCCTCTAAGCATGGCTTTAGCAGTTTCCAACAAATGCTGATATATATACACACATATATATAAACTATTGTTATATAATATATATAATATATTAATACACAATATAAAATATATAACTATTACATATCTATACAAATATCCAATTATCTATGTATCTATTATTTTTTAGTTACTAAATTGTAACTATCTTTACATTTCCTTTATAATTTTCTAGTTTTGCCAAAGACTGTTTAGCAATATGTTATTTAATTTTAAACCATATGGGATCAGATCAGAAATAAATGAAAAAGAAATGAAGGAAATGATAGCAAAGATCAATAAAACTAAAAGCTGGTTCTTTGAGAAGATAAACAAAATTGATAAACCATTAGCCAGACTCATCAAGTGAAAAAGGGAGAAGACTCAAATCAATAGAATTAGAAATGAAAAAGGAGAAGTAACAACTGACACTGCAGAAATACAAAAGATCATGAGAGACTACTACAAGCAACTCTATGCCAATAAAATGGACAACCTGGAAGAAATGGACAAATTCTTAGAAATGCACAACCTGCCAAGACTGAATCAGGAAGAAATAGAAAATATGAATAGACCAATCACAAGCACTGAAATTGAAACTGTAATTAAAAATTTTCCAATAAGAGCTTCCCTGGTGGTGCAGCAGTTGAGAATCTGCCTGCCAATGAAGGGCACACGGGTTTGAGACCTGGTCTGGGAAGATGCCACATGCCACGGGGCAACAGGGCCCGTGAGCCACAACTACTGAGCCTGCGCATCTGGAGCCTGTGCTCTGCAACAAGAGAGGCCACGACACTGAGAGGCCCGTGCACCACAATGAAGAGTGGCCCCTGCTCGCCGCAACTAGAGAAAGCCCTCACACAGAAATGAAGACCCAACACAGCCAAAAATAAATAAATAAAAAATAATAAATTAAAAAAAATCTTCCAAAAAACAAAAGCCCAAGACAGGATGGCTTCACAGGTGAATTCTATCAAACATTTAGAGAAGAGCTAACACCTATCCTTCTCAAACTTCCAAAATATAGCAAAGGGAGGAACACTTCCAAACTCATTCTACGAGGCCACCATCACCTTGATACCAAAACCAGACAAAGATGTCACAAAGAAAGAAAACTACAGGCCGATATCACTGATGAACATAGATGCAAAAATCCTCAACAACATACTAGCAAACAGAATCCAACAGCACATTAAAAGGATCATACACCATGATCAAGTGGGGTTTATTCCAGGAATGCAAGGATTCTTCAATATATGCAAATCAATCAACGTGATACACCATATTAACAAATTGAAGGAGAAAAACCATGTGGTCATCTCAATAGATGCAGAGAAAGCTTTCGACAAAATTCAACACCCATGTATGATAAAAACCCTGCAGGAAGTAGGCATAGAGGGAACTTTCCTCAACATAATAAAGGCCATATATGACAAACCCACAGCCAACATCGTCCTCAATGGTGAAAAACTGAAAACATTTCCACTAAGATCAGGAACAAGGCAAGGCTGCCCACTCTCACCACTCTTATTCAACCTAGTTTTGGAAGTTTTAGCCACAGCAATCAGAGAAGAAAAGGAAATAAAAGGAATCCAAACTGGAAAAGAAGAAGTAAAGCTGTCACTGTTTGCAGATGACATGATACTATACATAGAGAATCCTAAAGATGCTACCAGAAAACTACTAGAGCTAATCAATGAATTCAGTAAAGTAGCAGGATACAAAAGTAATGCACAGAAATCTCTGGCATTCCTGTACACTAATGATGAAAAATCTGAAAGTGAAATCAAGAAAACACTCCCATTTACCATTGCAACAAAAAGAATAAAATACCTAGGAATAAACCTACCTAAGGAGACAAAAGACCTGTATGCAGAAAATTATAAGACACTGATGAAAGAAATTAAAGATGATACAAATAGATGGAGAGATATACCATGTTCCTGGATTGGAAGAATCAATAATGTGAAAATGACTCTACTACCCAAAGCAATCTACAGATTCAATGCAACCCCTATCAAACTACCACTGGCATTTTTCACAGAACTAGAATAAAAAATTTCAAAATATGTTTGGAAAAACAAAAGACCCCGAATAGCCAAAGCAATCTTGAGAATGAAAAACGGAGCTGGAGGAATCAGGCTCCCTGACTTCAGACTATACTACAAAGCTACAGTAATTAAGACAGTGTGGTACTGGCACAAAAACAGAAAGATAGATCAATGGAAAAGGATAGAAAGCCCAGAGATAAACCCACGCACATATGGTCACCTTACCTTTGATAAAGGAGGCAGGAATGTACAGTGGAGAAAGGACAGCCTCTTCAATAAGTGGTGCTGGGAAAACTGGACAGGGACATGTAAAAGTATGAGATGAGATCACTCCCTAACACCATACACAAAAATAAGCTCAAAATGGATTAAAGACCTAAATGTAAGGCCAGAACCTATCAAACTCTTAGAGAAAAACATAGGCAGAACACTCTATGACATAAATCACAGAAAGATCCTTTTTGACCCACCTCCTAGAGAAATGGAAATAAAAACAAAAATAAACAAATGGGACCTCTAAACTTCAAAGGTTTTGCACAGCAAAGGAAACCATAAACAAGACCAAAAGACAGCCCTCAGAACAGAAGAAAATATTTTCAAATGAAGCAACTGACAAAGGATTAATCTCCAAAATTTATAAGCAGCTCAATAGCAAAAAAACAAACAACCCAATCCAAAAATGGGCAGAAGACCTAAATAGACATTTCTGTAAAGAAGATATACAGACTGCCAACAGACACATGGAAGAATGCTCAACATCATTAATCATTAGAGAAATGCAAATCAAAACTCCAATGAGATATCATCTCACACCAGTCAGAATGGCCATCATCAAAAAATCTAGAAACAATAAATGCTGGAGAGGGTGTGGAAAAAAGGGAACACTCTTGCACTACTGGTGGGAATGTGAATTGGTACAGCCACTATGGAGAATAGTATGGAAGTTCCTTAAAAAACTAAAAATAGAACTACCATATGACCCAGCAATCCCACTACTAGGCATATACCCTGAGAAAACCATAATTCAAAAAGAGACATGTACCAAAATGTTCATTGCAGCTCTATTCACAATAGCCCGGAGATGAAAACAACCTAAGTGTCCATCATCAGATGAATGGATAAAGAAGATGTGGCACATATATACAATGGAATATTACTCAGCCATAAAAAGAAATGAAATTGAGCTATTTGTAATGAGGTGGATAGACCTAGAGTCTGTCATACAGAGTGAAGTAAGTCAGAAAGAGAAAGACAAACAGTGTATGCTAACACATATATATGGAATTTAAGAAAAAAAAATGTCACAAAGAACCTAGGGGTAAAACAGGAATAAAGACACAGACCTACTTGAGAATGGACTTGAGGCTATGGGGAGGGGGAAGGGTAAGCTGTGACAAAGCGAGAGAGAGGCATGGACATATATACACTACCAAACGTAAGGTAGATAGATAGTGGGAAGAAGCTGCATAGCACAGGGAGATCAGCTCTGTGCTTTGTGACTGCCTGGAGGGGTGGGATAGGGAGGGTTGGAGGGAGGGAGACACAAGAGGGAAGGGATATGGGAACAGATGTATATGTATAACTGATTCACTTTGTTATAAAGCAGAAACTAATAAAAAAACATATGGGTTTTTCTTAGCTGCTCTTTTTTATTTATTTCTAATTTCACTTCCTTTTGATAGAAGAAAAAAGTACTAACTAATCCTTTGGAATTTATTCTCTTATGACCTAATACATAATCTATTTTTTAATGTTCTATGTGTTATGGAAAAGATCTGTATTTAATGTCTGTTGAATAAAGCAGGATAGATAGACAGATAGATAGATATATATACTAGCTCAAGATTTTTCATTGTATTCTTCAAATCTTCATTATCCATGTTTATTTTTGGCCTACTTCTATTAGTTTCTAAGAAAATTATTCTAGAAACAAAAACTAAAATTGTTGATTTATATTTGTCTTCCTGCTATTTAGTTGCAGCTTTTATATATTTGTAGTCCACAGAATTAGATGGGCATATGTGTATGACAGATATATCATCTTTCCGTATTTTATTTTTATAGAAATAATATCCTTATCATATCTTTTTACATTAAAATCTGTTTTATCAGGTGTTGATATTGTTTCCCCAGGTGTGTGTGTTTTTCTTTTTTTAGTCTTATTTACCAGGTATATATCTCTCCATCCTTTTATTTTCACTCTGGTGTTTTTAAGTAGATCTCTTACAGGGAATACATTAGTTGGATTCTGTTTCTGAATACAATCTGAAAGTCTCAATTAACATATTTTATTTTGCTCAATATGTGGCAAATTTTCCGATCACAGTTTCATCTGTAAACCCTTAGGGAGAAATGAATTCCAGCTCTTCAGTGTGGAAAGGGAAGTAGGAAAGGAGCAAGAGCCTAGACAATCTACATGTTTCCATCACCTCAGCAGGGATTTTTCCCTCCCTGGTTATTAATTCATCAATGTCAGCAGTCTGGGGTGTTGCTGCCAATTTCCAGCAATAAAGAGAAGGCAACAATTATCCAAAGTTAACAGGGGGAGAATCAAAAGCAAAATTTTATAAAGATTTTCCTTAATTTTTTTCTCACCACCACCCTCAGTGGTCTTCTGTGCCAATTTTCAGCCATTTACTATTCACCATCTAAATGCATACCAATTTAGGAATTATGATTTGACTGTTGGATCTAAAAAGATTTTATCTAGCCCCAGGTCACAAATATTTTCCCATGTTCTCTTCTAGAAATTTTATAGAAAAAAAATTTTACATTTAGATCAATGATTAATCTGGAGTGATTTTTTTTGTGTTATAAGGTATGGATCAAAGTTCATATTTTTGCATATGGATAACCAATTTTCCTAGCACAATTCATTGAAAAGGTTATTCTTTCCTCTTGTCACCTCTGCCAAAAATAATTTGACAAAAAGAAAATCAAGTGACCATATACGTATAGTTCTATTCCTGAACTTCCTTTTCGGTTCTATTGATGTATTTATCGATCTCCCATGTCAGCACACTGTCTTAATTAATGTTACCTTATAATTAATTTTGAAATTAGGTTTTAAGTCTAAAAGCTTGTTATTTTTCAAAATAATTGTTAATTTTATAGATCAAATTCATTTGTATGAATTTTACAATCAGTATGCGAATTTCTACAAAAAGATGCTCAGATTTTTTTTGATAGTGAGTGGAGATTGTAATTAATCTATAGATTCAATGAAGGGGAAATTAATATCTTAATAAAACTGAGCTCTCTATTCCTGAACACAGTACATCTCTCCATTTATTTGTTTTTTTTTAAACTCTGTCACAGTAAAGTTTTTGTGGTTTTCAGTTTACAGGTCTTACATATTTTTTGACGAGTTTATCTCCAAGAATTTCATAATTTGATGCTACTTAAAATGGTATCTTAAATTTCAATTTCAGATTGCTTGATGTTAGTATATGGAAAAACAATTGATTTCTTTATGTTGACCTTGTAATATACAACCTTGTTAAACTCACTATCATTTTTATAAATTTCTTACTATTTTCTACATATACAATCAGATTATCTGTAAGTATAGTTTTACTTGTTTATTTCTAATCTAAATACATATATATATATATATATATATATATATTTGTTGTCTATTGCTTCTGAATAGAATCATCAGCACAATGTTGAACAGAAATCATAAGAGTGGACATTTTTGCCTTGTTTCTTATATTTGGGGGTAAAGTATTCAGTCTTTCCTCATTAAGGTCAAGGAAGTCCCTTCTATTTTTTATTTGCTGATAGGTTTGTCAAACGCTTTTTTCTGCATCTAATGGGGGGATTATGTATATATTACTCTGTGGACATGTGAATTATAGTGATCAATTCTTAAATATTAAACAAAACCTGTATTCCTGTAATAACTTCCATTTGATCATATTTTATTTTTCTTATAAACCATTGGTATAGATTTGCTAAAAAGTTACAAAATTTTGCACCTCTTTTTGTGAGGCAGGTGAGTCCATGCTTTTCTATTCTTGCATTGTCTTAGATATCAGAAAAATACTGAGTTCATGGAATGATTTGTGCAGTATTCTCTTCCTAACATTCCTGGAAGAATTTATGTATAATTGTTATTATTTCTTTCTTAAATATTTGGTCAAATTCATCAGTGAAACAATTCAGGCCCCGAGTTTCCTTTGTGGAAAAGTTTTTAACTACAAAGCCAACATCTTTAATAAATGTAGGGCTATTCTGTTTAAGCATTCCTTCCAGGTGGGGTGGGTGGAGGGATAAATTAGGAGTTTGGGATTAACATATACACACTACTGTATATAAATTAGATAATCAACAACAACCTACTGTATAGCACAGGGAAATCTACTCAACATTCTGTAATAACCTATGTGGGAAAAGAATCTGAAAAAGAATAGATATATGTATATGTATAAATGAATCACTTTTCTATACACCTGAAACTAACACAACATTGTAAATCAACTATACTCCAATATCCAATATAAAATAAATTTTTAAAAAATTAAAGAAACCATTTCTTCCTGATGAGCCTTGGTAGTTCATGCCTGTCAATGAATTTCACCTAGATTATCAAATTTATTGTCATTAAGTTGTTCATAATGTTTCTTTATTATCATTTAAACATCTATAAATTCTGTAATGACATCCTCTACTATTCCTGATATTGGTCATTTGTGCCTTCTTTCCTTTTCCTCCTAATCAGTCTGGCTAGACATTTATCAATTTTGCTCATCTTCTCAAAGAATCAGCTTTTTTGTTTCATTGATTTTTTCTACTTTCATGTATGTGTTTTATGTTATTGATTTCTGTTCTTAACTTTTTATTTACTCTTCTGCTTACTTTGAATTTAATGGGCTCTTCTTTTTCTAATATTTAAAGGTAGAAGCTGAAGTCATTGATTTCAAATATTCCTTCTCTTCTAATATAGGCACTTAGTTCTATGAATTTCTCTCTAAGCTGTGCTTTATCTGTGTCTCACAAGTTTGACTACTTTGGCAAAGATGTATTCCCATTTTCATTTAGATAAGACTATTTTCTAGTTCCTACTTCAATTTCTTGTATGACAAATGGCTTGTTTAAAAGTCTTTTAGTCTCCAAATATTTGGAGATTTTCTAAATATCTTTTTAATTGATTTCTAGTTTAACCATTATTGTTGCTTTAAGCCACTGAGTTTTGTGGTTATGTGTTATGCAGTAATTAGGTAATTGATAAAGAACTCATGAATATCTAGGCAAATGGGATACTGTATCAGTTAGGGTTTTGTAAAGAAAACAGGAAAGATTTAATATAATAAATTACATGCATGCAAAAGCATTAGAAAAGCTAGAAAAACAAAGGTCAGGAAAGGCATCACTGACTTTCAGGAAATCTGGAAGTTGTAGACAATGGCAAAGAGAATGATCAGACCTATCAACTGCCTGTAGCACTGACATAGGTGAATCACAGAACACCTGAATCCACTGGAAAACATCACATCTATCTTTTGCTCACTGGCCTACTGCTGTCGGAGTGAAATGGCTCTGATTCTCTTTCACCTTACAATTATTGTGAGGTGACTCTCAACGGTGAAACCTAAACTAGTGTCGGATCTTGGGAAAAGTAGGTTCCAGGCTTTGAAGATTCTGGAGAGACAAAATGATAAGATAATTCTTAATCATCTTTTGGCTAAATACTAAACTAGGGTAAAGATTCTCCATCTCTTTATTGTCTTGTTGGAGGGTTTTCTCCTGAGCCACTCGAGTAGTGACCATAACTGCTGGGAGTGGAACTAAGGTTGATGGACTAGGTACAAATTCCAGTGCTGTCTTTTCAAGTCCCTTGGGATGCATCAGAGAATCTGCCCTAATTGAGTTCCCTTAGTGGTATGTGTATACATGCAAACTGCACACCATGCAAGGACACATGGTGTTACATAATTCACAAAACAATGATTTCAACACTTACAAAGTACTTTCATACATGTCATGTCATTTGATCCTTATAACACTTCTCAAATTTGACAAGAAAACAGATGCAACGAAATGAAGTTGAATTCAAAAAGTCATGTGATTATCAGGACAGATTTATATCAGATCTGATGCTAAGCCAGTGCTCATGTTATTTTCAGCTTTCTCATATCCAATGGATGAGGGCAGGATTACATAACAAAAGGTCAACTCCTAATATTATATAATTGCATGATTTCTGGCAGTAAGGTGTCTACGAGATACTGCTGAATGTGTAGTGATTGCAAATTGGAGTAAAATGTGTAGTTAGGTTACATGGAAGCCGTTTGGTAACCAGTGTTACCTAATTTAACATTAAAGGTTTTATTATTTACAATGGTATATCAGAAATATTCCACCACTCCTATAGTAGGTAATAATTTAGTCATTATATTGATTTCAATGAAGTCTCCTTTCTTTCTCCTCATCTTTACAGTATTAGTATTGAGTTATATGTCTCACATTGATGAAGTATATGATTCTACTGCTTTTGTCTTCAAAATTTAAAACATTGTCAGATTATAGCTTTCACTGTATTTTTCTTTAGAGATGATTAGCACAGCTGACTACTCCTTTAACGTGAGTTTAAGCAATACTTTACATCTGATGAAGTAAAAAAAAAAAAAAATCAAGGGAAGCCCCCTGAATTTAAGAAAGTTTAAAATAGTTCTGTTGTTTTGGGGGGGCTAAATTCATTTCTGAAACTATTATCTTTAAAAAGTCTTTAATTATCCTAAACTATTAAGAAAAGGATCGCACCATAAGTAACAACCTAAATGGGAAAAGAATTTGAAAAATATATACTTGTATATGTATAACTGAATAACTTGCTGTACACCTGAAACTAACAACACAATATTGTTAATCAACTATACTCCAATATAAAATAAAAATTGAAAAAAATTAAAAATAAAAAGAATTCCTTCCAAAAAAAGAAAAAGATTGAGTTAGGCTGAAAATGTCTTTTGAGGGATCTTTTTTAAAATTAAATACTATTCATCTACTGTATTGTCGATGAAAATGAAATTTGATTCATGCAATAAATAAATTGATACCTGTAAATGGGTCTGAGTTTAAATAATGAAAGACATAAGCAGAATGACAACCTCTATAATAGATTTTTAACATATACATACACTTTTTTATTGAAGTACAGTTGATTTACAATATTGTGTTAGTTTCAGGTGTACAGCACAGTGATTCATATATATATATATATATATTCATATATGTATATTAATATATATATATATATTCATATATATATTCTTTTTCAGATTATTTTCCCTTATAGGTTATTACAAAATGTTGAGTGTAGTTCCCTGTGCTATACAGTAGGTCCTTGTTGGTTATCTATTTTATAGTAGTAATGTGCATATGTTAATCCCAACCTCCTAATTTATCCCTCCTCCCCTTTCCCCTTTGGTAACCAAAAGTTTGTTTTCTATGTTTGTGAGTCTCTCTTTTGTAAATAAGTTCTATTTGTATCTTATGTGGCATATATATATATATATATATATATATATATATATATATATATATATATATAATAGAATATTACTCAGCCATAAAAAAGAATGAAATAATCTCATTTGCAGCAAATGGATGAACCTGGAGATAATCATACTAAGTTAAGTAAGCCAGACAGAGAAAGACAAATATCATATGATATTGCTTATATGTGCAATATATACATACACATTTTAAAGCTTTTGCTATTCAAAAATTTTAAGATTTAAAGCATATTAAATGGTAGCTTTTATAAGACAAAACTCTGTTTTCAATAGATTCTTATTACAAATCTAAGATGAGAATAATGGTGAAGACTTGTTGAAGACTTTTTATCCTTTCCTGCACAGTTAGGTTTGTGGTGCAAGCTACTTTCGGCAAAGTTTTTGGCCTTGAACCTTGGATCTGTGCCCTCAAATATGTAATGGCAGATAATGATCAAATTAGTGTGCATAAATCTAGATTTTAGAGATGATCCCAACTTCTGTCATAAGAATTTATTCAAATTCTGGTAGATATTTTTAGTTGCATTTAGCTTCAAGCTGCGGTGAGGTGGTCTTCCAGGAGCCACATATCCTTTGTAAAGGATGCTAGCCCAAGTCCTGAGGACTGTTTAATCACAAAGATCTGCATTTAATTCACAACATAAAAAGAAGCGTCCTCTAAGTATTTTCCAGAATTCTTAATCTCAAAGTCAGTGCTATACAATATCTGTATTAGGATGAGAAAAAGGAGACTTTATAGGAGAATTTCTCAAAGAATATGCATCCAATGCTATGGAACAAACAATTATTATGGAATGTTTGCTGCTTTATTTTGTTTTGTTTCATTTAAATTTTCTGATGAAAACATTTGGAATACCCAAGGATATTACACGTATGCATTCACATAAAAATATTGCACATAATTTCAGTGGTTCATAGACCTGCTTTGAAACCTAAGGTTGGTCCAGGGATTTTAGGTAAGGATTCTTCCTACTTGAGGCACTTTCAAATATACTTATCAGAGCTGCACATGAACAGTTTTGGTTCCCCATAATTTCCATTTGGTGTAAGGTCATTAACCTATATTGAGAGATTCTGTTTATTTCTGTAAGAATGCAGAAAATTGTGGAAAATTTCATGAAAAGGAGCCATTCCATATGCCCATCTCCCATTTGAGTGAGTGGCATGCTTTTCCTTTTGAAAACCAATGTGGGCGGCCCAAAGAGATACCTGTAAAATGAGGAACCTACATTTTATTTTCTGGTGTGATATCTATTTAGCCATCAGACTTCCTGTTCTTTGTGTTACCAAAGCATGGGTAAAAAAAAATGAGAGGTGAAGGTTTGCTGGGAAGCCTGAGAAAAGTAAGAGAGAAAAACTGTGTCATCTCAATGTCTGATCTCACAAGTGTCTCTGGTCTGAGAACTCACCAGAAGACTAGGTAACCCATGGAACCATGGTTGAACATTAGACTATAGGAGTGTGGGTCAAAGGCATGTACTTTTCAGAGGAATGAAGTATGAGGCCACCAGGAGGATGAAAATATGTGGCTTAATTTTAGAAGGGGCCACCAATGCCCAGGTGAGCTGTACGGGAGTGAGCCATTCACCTATAGGGCCAACATGTCAACATCAAACCCACAGCCAATGAGCAAGTTGAGGAGTTTGCACTAATTAAAGGGAAAACTATAGTTTTGTCATGGGTGGTTATCCAAGGAAACTGCCTCCCCTCCTCTTCCCTCCACTTAGCTCTAACATTTCTAGAAAGGTACACATTAGGGGGAGTGTAGGGTTGAGATTTGGGACCTGGAATATCCTCCCCACACATACACACATTTCTAAACCTCCAAACCACTAAAGTGGAACCTCCTAGGCACGGGGTGAGTAGGAAAACAATAGTGATTGTTTAATAATAGAAAGTTATTGAAGATAAATTGTACAAATGGATTGAGCTAAGGTCATGAGAGAGGACTACAAGGTGAATGTGTTCCCTGGAGATGTTCAGTGATCAACCTGTCAACTGTGGATGGACTGACTACTCCACACAGCACACTCAGTGCTGGTGGTTAAAAAAATAAAGCCATTTTATATTTATGTATTAGCCTTGATGCTATTCAGATGCTTAGTTTGTTGCCTGGGACATAAAAGGTACACAATAAACAATATTTTCTTCTTTCCGAAACTTGTTCCATTTTTCTAGGAGATTTAACAAATCAAAATTTCAGGTGCAATTTTACAAATACCATATGTTCATTAAAATGATAGATATCAGGGCTTCCCTGGTGGCAGAGTGGTTAAGAATCCGCCTGGTAATGCAGGGGACACGGGTTCGAGCTCTGGTCCAGGCAGATCCCACATGCCGAGGAGCAACTAAGCCCCTGTGCCACAACTACTGAGCCTGCACTCTAGAGCCCACGAGACACAGCAACTGAAGCCTGCACGCCTAGAGCCCGTGCTGCACAATAAGAGGAGCCATGGCAACTAGAAGCGCACTGCAACGAAGAGTAGACCCCACTCACTGCAGCTAGAGAAAGCCCAAGTGTAACAAAGAAGACCCAATGCAACCAAAAAAAAAAAAAAAGATATCAAATTTTTTGAGAAAACCATGTTTTTTCCATAATGACTGCACTAATTTATATTCCTAGCAACAGTGCACAAGAGTTCCCTTTTCTCAATATCCTCACCAAGATTTACAATGGAATATTATTCAGTTAAAAAAAAAGGAATGAAACTTTGCCATTTGTGACCACATGGATGGACCTGGAGGGCATAATGCTAAGTGAAATAATTCAGACAGAGTAAGACAAATACTGTGTATTTTCACCTATATGTGGGATCTAAAAAATAAAACAAATGAACAATTATAACAAAACAGAAATAGACTCATAGATGTGGAGAACAAACTAGTGGTTACCAGAAGGGAGGGTGAGAGAGGCAAAACAGTGAAGGGAATTAAGAGGTACAAACTACTATGTATAAAATAAATAAGTTACAAGAAAGTAATGTATAGCACA